>NC_066579.1:458622780-458946947 GCF_024323335.1 Lathyrus oleraceus
ATACCAAAGGTGATCAGTCTCTCCAACATAGCAACTTAGTTGCAAAGCAGGTTTGCGCATCACTATTGTTTTATGCTTTTAATCGGTAATCTCTATATACATAAAGCATCATGATTGAAGTTTCGAATACGTAATTTGATTTCACATGCGAATTTAAATACGCTTGAATATCATGAATGTTTGTCCATGCTGTCCCTGTAATCAAATGCCATAAAAGTTCAGGTTTTCGGAGGTCATGCTGCTGTCAAACTCCAAACCCGTGGCCGCTCGCTAGCACATCGCTAAGCGAGCCTGTAGCGAGCATTCGCTGAGCCGTCGCTAGGCGAAGCAGAGGCGAACGGGACAGTGGCTGCTTTGTTTCTTTTCTATTCTGCCTTATGTCTATCTAACCAAGATTTATTATAATTCTGCATCATTTGGCCTGAGATTATGACTGTTGTGTTGTAGTGCAATTTTCAATTGTACTTTACTTTGATGCTCTAACCTGTGTGTTGAATTGTGCAAAGGTTTACATATTCCCGAGGAAACGGCCGGCTAGGTATCCCGCTTTATGTGTGGGAGATCCTTATGAAGATTCACCCTGAATTACTCAATTGATTTTAATGTATTAATTTCATGGTGAAGATCCACCCTAATGGCTTAATTGATCTTAATGTATTGATTTTAATATGGACCTAATTACCTAATTGATTACGGCTATCTAAGTAATTACAACACATTGCCTTTAAATAAGTGATCTTGGACCTCTCTTTGTTACCCTACGATTACGGTATTATGGCCATGTCCCGCGAATGTGGGGATGCACTTAGCAAAGACCCCTCGGTTAAATCATCATAGTCCCTCGAATGTTGCCTTTGTCCCTCGATGACCCTTCGGTGTAGCCTACGGTTAAATGATGATAGTTCCTTCGAATGCTAAGGTATCCTCACAACTGTTGCCTTCAATGACCAATCGATGACCCTACGATGACCCTTTCACATCCAAAGGATAAAAATACTTACTTCTCAATAGTAAGGACAGTTTTACCCTCATAAGGATAGGAAATGCCCGGAAAGACCTCGGATAGGTATAACTCTTAATTGCTTATTCACAATTTAAAACTACTTTTCACACCTTACACCTTTCAAAACCTCCATTAGAGAATCACCACTTGGCATACATTCGCACTAGAATCATTGCCGAGTTATATTTTTCTAAACTATTTTCAAAACTAAATGAGATAACCACTTTGTATACATTCATGCAAGAATCATTACAAAGTTAAATTCTCCTTTTCAAAACATTTCCTACACATTTCTCCACCACTTTTTCAAACTAGAAAAACATAAATGATTGAGCAATTAAGAGCCCATGGATAACCATGGATACAAAGGGTGCTAACACCTTCCCTTTGTATAATGTACCTCCCGAACCTAAGAATCTAAATTAAGGTCTTTCCTGTTCTTTTCCACCTTTCCTTATTGGATAAAAGAAAAGTCGGTGGCGACTCTTGCTAACCGCGACATTGCGATTAAAAACACATTAAAGTCAGTTCACCGTATGACAGAACTGGCGACTCTGCTGGGGAATACAAAGAGAGGTCACCTTAAAAAATCATTTATGTTTTCAAATTGTTCCTTCTTTTAAGGGAATTTTTGAGTGAAAGATCCTACACCCGGATCTAGTGTACCTTAGGTAAGTAGCAATAGATCATCGCGACTATCCGACGTATACTGGAATGGTTAAAATGATGGCTACGGTTAATGTGACACTTTGGATGTCCTGATGTTCCTCATGTTTACTTGAGGAAAAATTTGGCATTCGCGTGGTGTCATCAAAGCATTAACCAGACCTTTAGAACCCTAATTGACTCATCCTAGCCATTAGAAAGTAGTGAGATAACTGACTTCGGTTCCGACTGGGGTTGGTTGAGACTCGATACTACACTCTTTGAGATTGGACTTTAGGGAAGCTTTGGTCAACCACTTGGCGTTGCACTGAAGTGGACTTAAAGAAAGGTCGATGATCTGAGATCCTTCTAGAACCCGGTTACTATTCTAGGACAGGTTGAACCAACCAAACTTCAGTGGGGAGGGTACTTACCTATGGAACTCATGCAAGCCTTAAAACTTAGGAATGATGGTTGTGTGACTTGCTTGTGCTTGTTATTTACTTAACGTCATAACATCATCATAACATCATGGCATTGAACTAACCATTTCGAGGGCTTAGGGATTTAACTTTGCTCTATTTTGTAAAAAAAAAAAAAAAAAAAAAGAAAGAAAAAAAGTTTCCTTTTTTGGTAGTTTATGCAAAGTTAAATTCCAAAAGTCCTTGAAAACATTTCATACATTGCATAGCATAACATTGCATAACAGGTGTTCTAAAGGGATCAATGTTCTCACGGTTTTCATGCAAGCAGAAAAATGGACCTCGAACAAACTGTCAAGGATCTCCATACTCAGAATGCTCAACTCCAGGAGATGATCTTGAACTTATCCAAGGGGCAGGAAGAACTGAAGGCTCTCTTGCTCGAGAAGAAAAAAGACAAGAAATCTGTGAGGCACATTAACCCGGAAAGAAGGCAGTTTACGAAGATCAATATGACTTTAGCACAAGCACTGCAGGGTATGCTAAAAGCAAATTTAATTACCCTCAGAGATCCTCCTGCAAAACCCAACACTACTTCTCCTAGTTATAATCCCGACGCCAGGTGTGCGTATCACTCCGATAGCCCCCGGCATAATACGAACGATTGTTGGTCGTTGAAGAATAAAATTCAGGATATGATCGACGCCGGAGAATTTGAATTGAATCCGCCTGAGACTCCTAAGGTCATCACTGCTCCTCTGCCTAATCATGATAAAACTCTTAATGCTATAGAGGATGCCGACAGCGATTGCGACCTGGATAGCTGGGTCTACCCAACAATTGGTGACAGACTCAACAATTGGGAGGCTGAAGACACTATCCCGATTTCCTTTAGTCGGGAGTAATTGTTATTGCTATTTTAGTATTTCAAAAGCATTGTGTCTATACCCGGGGCATAATAGCTAATTTTAAGGGTTTTGTCATTTCATAAGCATATTCATATTCAATAAATCAATGGACTTTTTGCATTCAAATATTGCGCTCTTTATATTTCCTGTCATTTTTCAAACAAGCTATGTTTCTTGCACACACTCACGCAACAATTTGCCGATCCATATCCACTCTGGATCCTGTTGGTAATGACTCTGCTACTGTTCATTATGACTTTGAAAATCCGATCTACCAAGCCGAGGATGGAAGCGAGGAAGATTGTGAAGTCCCTGGAGAACTTGCCCGACTACTGCAAGAAGAAAAGACTATACAGCCGCATGAGGAATCAATTGAAATTGTAAATCTGGGTACTGAAATAAACAAGAAAGAAGTCAGAGGTTTCTTGGGGCACTCGAATTACATTGCCCGATTCATTCCACACTTGACTGCTACCTGCAAACCCATCTTCAAATTACTAAAAAAGAAAAATCAAGGGTATGGAATGATGAATGACAAACTCAAGAAGTATCTCCAAGAACCTCCAATTCTGATACCACCAGTTGAAGAAAGACCTCTCATCATGTATTTGACCGTGTTAGAAAATTCAATGAGGTGTGTGTTGGGGCAACATGACGAGTCTGGTCGAAAAGAGCATGCCATATACTGCCTTAGCAAAAGGTACCGACTGTGAAACAAGATACTCACAGCTCGAGAAAGCTTGCTGTGCTTTGGCTTGGGCTGTTCGCCGACTAAGACAGTATATGTTGAATCATACCACTTTATTGACTTCTAAGATGGATTCTATCAAATATCTATTTGAGAAACCTGCTGTCTCCTGAAAGAGTTATCACTGACAATGGTACTAATTTGAACAACAAGATGATTACTGAACTCTGCACGCAGTTCAAAATAAAACACCATAACTCTTCTCCGTACCGGCCAAAGATGAACGGCGCCGTGGAGGCTGCTAATAAGAATATCAAGAAGATCATACAAAAGATGACAGTAACGTACAAAGACTGGCATGAGATGTTACCATTCGCTCTCCACGGTTATCGCACTTCAGTGCGCACTTCGACAGGGGCAACTATGTTCTCTTTGGTCTATGGAATGGAAGCCATCTTACCAGTGGAAGTTCATATTCCCTCTCTAAGAATTATGAAAGAGGCGGGCTTAGATGAAGATGAACGGATTCAGACTCGACTCGATCAGATAAATTTGATTGAAGAGACTCGCGGCTGTTTGTCATAGGCAGATATACCAGAAGCGCATGATCCAGGTATTTAACAAAAAGGTCAAGAGACAGGTATATCAAATTGGCGACTTGGTGATCAAGCGTATCATTCTACCGCAAGGTGATCCCATAGGTAAATGGACTCCCACATACGAAGGGCCATTTATGGTTAAGAAGATATTCTCTGGTGGAGCCATGATACTTGCTACGATGGACGGCGAAGATTTCCCGCATCCTGTGAACGCGGACATAGTTAAAAAAAAATATTACGCATAAAAGAGACCCGCTAGGTCGACGTATCTAGGCAAAAGTAAGGGCATCCCGGCGAACCAAAAGGGTTCGGGCAAAAATTAGGGATAAACATATACAAATGTACACCCGGCAAGTCGAAAACCTGAAAAGGTGGCTTGGGCAAAAAAGGGTATCCTGGTGGACTGAAAACCTGAAAAGGCGGTCCAGGCAAAAATTAGGGATTAAAGCGTATGACTATGTCCCGTTCTCAGACAGCTTCATCCAAGTTCAAAGGACTGAACAAGCTAATCACTTCTATCCGACAGCAGGAGATGAGAGGCTTGAAGACATAATGGCAGTAGTGGAATTAAAGTCAATAGGACGTTTTCGGCATAACTTTCTCTTTGTTTTCTTGACGATTTCCTCTTACTAGGATTTCTGTCTCCCTGTACACGAACTGCCTGTTTACGGGCCCTCTTTCAAAATCAATACAATTTTATTTCCAAATAAATGATTTCGTTTTTACTTTTTTTGTTTTGTTTGCGTAAACGTCCATTGATTTAACTTGAATTGATATGCATTTGAATATGATCAATGTTTACCAAAAATGCATGCCTAGAATAGTAATAGCAATTACTACACGACTTCAGGATCGAGCAGAAGGTCTAATCACGCTTCCCAATGAATCCGTTGCTAATTCGATTCCCCGGCAACGCCAGTTATTCCCCAGAAGAAATTGGCATCACTAGACTGGTCATCTCTTCTACCCCCAGCCAGGCTCTGTTGAATATCTCTGCCATCAGATAAAAGTCAAATACCCCTAGCTAAGGAAGGGTCATCAATACAAATATCTCCGACCAGAAGACTGAGATTTATTTCCCCAGTAGAGTCCCCTGGAAGAACGTTTCAGACACATAGTGCATTCATTACATCATTTTACATCACGTACCTACATACAATTTTCATTCCGCATCATATACATTACATCATTTCATAACATATACATGTATACAGTGCTCTCATTTATTCCAGACGCATAATTCACTCATTACATCATTTCACAGCACACGCAGGCATACAACATTTGCATCCCATGCATCATGACATGGCATGAAGCTAACTTTATTTTTCAGGTTAATTATTCCCCTGATACAGTCAAAACAAAGGTCCCTTCAGACGGACAGCTTTATCAATTACATCCAGGATTCAACTACATCTTTCAGATATACTCCATGTCGACATTCATTCTGACATCCTCCTAACGATGACATCTATAAGCTCATCCCAGACATTTATCGCAAATACAGCATACACAAATACTATCAGATATAGCCTAGCGTACGGTTCATTCTGATTCAGCCCAACATATAACTTCTTCCACTCAGATACGATCTAACGGACGATCCATTCTGATCTTCAACTACTCCAACACGGTCTAATGTACGACCCAGTTGGACCTTCACTTCTCAGGTACTGCCTAGCATACGGTCCATCCTGATTCATCTCAACATATGACTCCTTCAACTCAGATACGATCTAGCGTACGATCCATTCTGACCTTCAATAACTCAAATACAGTCTAATGTACGACCAAGTTAGACCTTCAAGTCCTCAGAGGCCACTCAAATACTGTCTAATGTACGACCAAGTTAGACCTTCAAGTCCTCAGAGGCCACTCAAATACAGTCTAATGTACGACCAAGTTAGACCTTCAAGTCCTCAGAGGCCACTCAAATACAGTCTAATGTACGACCAAGTTAGACCTTCGAGTCCTCAGATTCTGCTCAAAGACAGTCTAATGTACGACCAAGTTAGACCTTCAAGTCAGATTCTGCTCAAATACAGTCTAATGTACGACCAAGTTAGACCTTCATTCTGCTCAAATACAGTCTAATGTACGACCAAGTTAGACCCTCAAGTCAGATTCTGCAAATACAGTCTAATGTACGACCAAGTTAGACCTTCAAGTCAGATTCTGCTCAAATACAGTCTAATGTACGACCAAGTTAGACCTTCATTCTACTCAGATACAGTCTAATGCACGACCAAGTTAGACCTTCATCTGCTCAGATGCTACCTAGTGACATGTACATTTCTGAATTGTAGTCTAGTGTACGACTACCCCTTTTATAAGCAGATTCAGCCTAATGGACGGCTCATTCTGCTCAGATACGGTTTAATGTACGACCCAGTTAGACCTTCATCTGCTCAGATGCTACCTAGTGACAGGTACATTTCTGAATTGTAGTCTAGTGTACGACTACCCCTTTTATAAGCAAATTCAGCCTAATGGATGGCTCATGCTGCTCAGATACGGTTTAATGTACGACCCAATTAGACCTTCATCTGCTCAGATGCTACCTAGTGACAGGTACATTTCTGAATTGTAGTCTAGCGTACGACTACCCCCTTTTATCATCAGATTCAGCCTAATGGACGACTCATTCTGCTCAGATACGGTTTAATGTACGACCCAGTTAGACCTTCATCTGCTCAGATGCTACCTAGTGACAGGTACATTTCTGAATTGTAGTCTAGCGTACGACTACCCCCTTTTATCATCAGATTCAGTCTAATGGACGGCTCATTCTGCTCAGATACGGTTTAATGTACGACCCAGTTAGACCTTCGTCTCCTCAGATGCTACTTAGTGACAGGTACATTTCTGAATTGTAGTCTAGCGTACGACTACCTCCCTTTCATCGTCAGATTCAGCCTAATGGACGGCTCATTCTGCTCAGATACGGTTTAATGTACGACCCAGTTAGACCTTCATCTCCTCAGATGCTACCTAGTGTACGGTACATTTCTGAAGTGTAGTCTAGCGTACGACTACCCCCTTCCATCATCAGACCCAGCCTAACGGACGGCTCATCCTGCAACTCCAATACAGTCTAGCATAAGACCCATTTGGATCTTCAACTCATAGACGATCTAGCGTATGATCCGTTCTGATTTTTCATCCTCAGCAAAGTCATCCGCCTAATGAACAGATCACTCTGGTAATCAGATACGGTCTAGTGTATGATCCATTCTGATCCCTTATCCCCAGTAGCGTATAACACACTCTGACTCCCCAACGAAGTCGACAGCATAATGGATGACTCACTATACGGTCTATCGTATGACTCGGTACGACATCCATGTCTTCAGATATCGCCTAATGTACGACGCACTCTGAAGTTCTCATCATCAAATTCCCTGGATGGCATCTTTAAGCCCATCTCCATCAAGACTAGCTCTTGGTTGACAAGCGCAAATTTTTGGGGCATTTTAGTGTTCAATAATCTTCCACCTCCAGACCACGAATGGTGCACATACCATTCTACTCTCTCGGTTCAAGAATATTGAACAGGGGCAGCTGTCATACCCCAAAATTTGCCCGTTGATATTACAAAGCATTTTTCAAGGCACTCCGACTTATTCTGCAAGGCACTGATCTTAAAAGAACAAAGGCCCAGCTCACGAGTGGCCCAATCCAGAAAAGGCCCAAATTGGCCTGCTCGTTAGGCGAGCAATTCCTTCGCCTAGCGAACCCCTCGTCATGACACTCGCCCCAGCGAAGCGCCAGATCCAGTAAAAGCCCAAAATAGCTTGCTCGCTAGGCGAGCAACTCCTTCGCCTAGCGAAGCTTGCGAATATCAGAATTTCTGGGCTTCATTCTGAGCCCATTAGGTCACAACAAGAGCATTATAAATAGCCAAGCTTCAGTAGAGGAAAAACAGAGGAAAAACGGAGGAAAAACGGAGGAAGAGGGACGAAAGCCCTGGCACAGAAACCCTGGAGGCTACTTTAGAGAGTTCCGAGTGAATAAACCCTGAAGGCCGCTCCTCCGCTCCGAAGCTACCGCCGCCCAACTCCATCCGATACCAAAGGTGATCAGTCTCTCCAACATAGCAGCTTAGTTGCAAAGCAGGTTTGCGCATCACTATTGTTTTATGCTTTTAATCTGTAATCTCTATATACATAAAGCATCATGATTGAAGTTTCGAATACGTAATTTGATTTCACATGCGAATTTAAATACGCTTGAATATCATGAATGTTTGTCCATGCTGTCCCTGTAATCAAATGCCATAAAAGTTCAGGTTTTCGGAGGTCATGCTGCTGTCAAACTCCAAACCCGTGGCCGCTCGCTAGCACATCGCTAAGCGAGCCTGTAGCGAGCATTCGCTGAGCCGTCGCTAGGCGAAGCAGAGGCGAACGGGACAGTGGCTGCTTTGTTTCTTTTCTATTCTGCCTTATGTCTATCTAACCAAGATTTATTATAATTCTGCATCATTTGGCCTGAGATTATGACTGTTGTGCTGTAGTGCAATTTTCAATTGTACTTTACTTTGATGCTCTAACCCGTGTGTTGAATTGTGCAAAGGTTTACATATTCCCGAGGAAACGGCCGGCTAGGTATCCCGCTTTATGTGTGGGAGATCCTTATGAAGATTCACCCTGAATTACTCAATTGATTTTAATGTATTAATTTCATGGTGAAGATCCATCCTAATGGCTTAATTGATCTTAATGTATTGATTTTAATATGGACCTAATTACCTAATTGATTACGGCTATCTAAGTAATTACAACACATTGCCTTTAAATAAGTGATCTTGGACCTCTCTTTGTTACCCTACGATTACGGTATTATGGCCATGTCCCGCGAATGTGGGGATGCACTTAGCAAAGACCCCTCGGTTAAATCATCATAGTCCCTCGAATGTTGCCTTTGTCCCTCGATGACCCTTCGGTGTAGCCTACGGTTAAATGATGATAGTCCCTTCGAATGCTAAGGTATCCTCACAACTGTTGCCTTCAATGACCAATCGATGACCCTACGATGACCCTTTCACATCCAAAGGATAAAAATACTTACTTCTCAATAGTAAGGACAGTTTTACCCTCATAAGGATAGGAAATGCCCGGAAAGACCTCGGATAGGTATAACTCTTAATTGCTTATTCACAATTTAAAACTACTTTTCACACCTTACACCTTTCGAAACCTCCATTAGAGAATCACCACTTGGCATACATTCGCACTAGAATCATTGCCGAGTTATATTTTTCTAAACTATTTTCAAAACTAAATGAGATAACCACTTTGTATACATTCATGCAAGAATCATTACAAAGTTAAATTCTCCTTTTCAAAACATTTCCTACACATTTCTCCACCACTTTTTCAAACTAGAAAAACATAAATGATTGAGCAATTAAGAGCCCATGGATAACCATGGATACAAAGGGTGCTAACACCTTCCCTTTGTATAATGTACCTCCCGAACCTAAGAATCTAAATTAAGGTCTTTCCTGTTCTTTTCCACCTTTCCTTATTGGATAAAAGAAAAGTCGGTGGCGACTCTTGCTAACCGCGACATTGCGATTAAAAACACATTAAAGTCAGTTCACCGTATGACAGCGATGTTAATGGCTTTTTCGTTGTTTATGTTTTTTAATGTGATGAACCTTTAAAATAACTCAGGCAGTGATACTTATATCATGTTTCATGTGCATTGATCTCATAACAACTGTAATACTATAACTTGGTAATAACTCAGTTGTTTCGATGTTGTTTGGTCTTAAAGGTCGACTATCATAACATTGCAATAGTAGCTTCGGGACACTATTAATCTACTTTGGTGAGATATTGCATTTTGTTGCATACTTCGGTTTGATTATTTGGTTTGTTTTTTTTTTATTGTTGTTGTTGAGCACTGTAATTAATTTTAAGAGCATGTAAATATAACTTTATGTAGTAACTTTCAACTTTGTCATATTTGATTTTTATTGCATCTTAAATCGGATTTTTATTCTGCGGATTGGATATTTTCATGTCGTTATGTTGTCATACTTTTATCAATATATTAATTGTATTTTGCCACGTTATGACCCTTGCATATGACATTTCATTTGTTGTCGATACGCACAAACCGGCTTTGAACACATTACTTATAATTTTGCATGCATTTCTTGACTATTCGCTTATTTTAAATGACGATTGTGAGGTTTACTTAATCACAGTGTGATACCGTTTGCTTTGTCATTATGTGAATTAATCCTCACTTTAATATTTTATTTGTCGAGTGTATGAGTTCATTCGCATTTCGTTCTATCTTGTAATAATATGTTTCATGTTAGCAATTATTTCGATTCATGATAACATCCAATGATCTAACATCGTTGCGTTTAAATCGAACTTGAATTCTTCTTTCAGTTTCTTTGCACATCCTTGTATTATGTGACATTGATTGACATCCTCACATCATGATGTTTATCCATGCACGTCCCTTTTTTTTACTTCTTTCAATTTAAATAAAATGAATGTGTGTTGTGTATGTCGTGTGTGTCACTATCTCTCATCTTTTGGCTTACACTTGAGCCTTCTTATAATGAGCCCTTTTTTTGTTCATGTACACTTAGTTGCATGCATTTGATTAATTGTGTTTGCTTTAATCGCTTCATTATCATATCCCCATTCGACAAAATGTATCCCCATTCTCATAACGTGTAATAATTTTATCGCTTTATTCTTGATTGCTTTTTGGTTAGGTAGTTTCAAACACAAGAATAAAATCAATCCCTTTTTCAAAAAAGAACAAAAATAAAAACTCGATCCAACGTCGAGTTTTTTTTTCTCAAAGACCAAACCATTTCAAACCTTTATTTTCAACCCATTTCTACCATTGGCAATATTTCGAACTTTTCATCTTCAACCATTTTCAAACTCTCTAACCATTTGATCAAACCTTTTTGCAATCGTTAATCAAATACTTGATCCAACGTTAGACCATTTTTCCAATCAAAAATCAAAAAGACTTAACCACTATTTAACAGTTTTCAATCAAATGGATGAAATGAACGGTGTGTAGTCCACGAGCTCCTAAGAGTTGGGATCTGAGATGTAGTTCTCGTCAATCCAAACACTCATCATCCTCATATCAATTCCATAATGCTTAGTAAACCTCAACTAGCATCGAGTGTGTTTTCTCAATTTAAACTTCAATACATATAACAATATCAAAACCCTTTTGCAAATAAGATGAAAAAGGAACGGGATGTAGTCCATGAGCTCCCGAGAGTTAAGAAACAAGATGTAGTTCTCGCCCTTCCGAACTCTCTCATCATCCAAAAATACTTCAAACCAATCAAACTCTTTTCTCACTGCCTTGTGATTGATCCTAAAACGATTTTTGTAAATGAAATGTATTTTGTCTTAAGATGATGCAAAAACAATGTTTCATCCACTTGAACGTGTGAGCAAGCTAGCGACGTTGCCTGCAAATGTTGATTTGTAAATTCATTCGGTCGTGATGCGAACATTCCCTTCCCCACTTGTTTTGGATAGCCAACAATGTTTTCATTGATTGACACAAAGTAGCTATCGCTAAGATCGATCAACAAAGAAACATTTTCTATCCAGAACTACGTAGCCTTGAGTTCTCCATCGGACCCGGAGAATATAGGAGTGAGATTCAAAGTCTCGTCAGGCACCCTAATAAAAAATAAACATTTTTGTCCTCTTCTTTTCCCTCTTAATAACTTGAGAAGAATAACATTTATAAGCTAACACTAACGTGCATAACTAACCAAACGTTTCCCCGTTGAATACAACGGACATGAGGGATGCTAATACTTTCCCCTTGCGTAATTGACTCCTGAACCCCGATTTAGTTTCGACGATCATAATCATTTCCGTTCTTATATGGATTTTATCGATATTTCCCCTTTCCTTTTTTGGAATAAATAAAGTTCCATGGTGATTATGTTTAGTCAATCCTACGAGCGTGTGATTGCACTTTATGAGCGTCGTATTCTCATTTTTCGAGGTACATCAGTAGAATCCATTCCCCTTTTGGAAGAAGAAATATTACTCTCTGAATCACTTTATATGGTAATAGGGTTATCACTCATCTTAAATAAAGAAATGACTAATGCTTGAACGAAAAGCTGAAGTGAAGAGAAGGTGCCTTGAAATATAAGGTCGAAGACAATAAAGTAAAGAAAAAGGTTGAAAGTCGAAGCTTTGAATGTAAGGCGACAGTTACTCCTATAAAAATGCTCTTACAAAAGAGAGAAAGATTCAAAGGAAACAGGGGAAACTTAGTCTACAAGATTGCAAAAAAAGTTTATCTATATTCCCTTTATCCTTATATAGGCAAAAGTAATCGAACAGATCAAATTGAAAGTAACAAGCAAGTATGGATTAACGGTCAGATTTCGTCTTGGGAACACAACCCCACTCAAGTGCATAGTAAGCTACGTCAAGTCACTCCATACCTTTACAATTCACACGTCAAAAAAATGGAGAAAAGTTTCAATGATGAAACTGAATTTAATGCTTACGTTCCCCATTACACTTTGGCAAAACCAAAGCAGAACATGGTAGTTGACACCTGGACAACCATTACTAAAGGCCGACCACGACTACTAAAACCCCAACATCAAGAATACCCGACGAGTCTTTGGGGCAACTGTTATGTGTCGGTCAAAGCCCAATAACACGAGTCTCACTTATCCAACCTGCTCCATTAAGCCCAATGTATAAATACATTCACAAAGAGTTTTCATGTACATAATCTCTAATATCCACTTTCACTATGATTATCTTGAACTCTGAACTGACTTTGGCATTCAAATGTTAACCATACAGGTACCTCCTATAATCCGCCGCATCGGAGATTAGCAACTCGATTCAAGATCGACATAGATTGTTAAAGTCATTTCAGGATTAACGCATCTGATTAGAGAAACATCGTGATCGCAACCTTTGATCTACGATTCTACTCCACCGAATTGTTTAAGAAGTTTTGATCCGTCGTAGTTTCCACGATCCTCTCTATTTTCTTACTCCACAACACAATAATTATGATAAATAAATTGATTATTTTAATTGTAATATCAGTTTTGAAACTAATAAATTAATTAATTCAAAGTTTACTTTATGTTTTGAAAATATTTAATTTAATTACAAAAGATCATTATATACTACAAACTTTCAATTCCATTTAATTTTGTGACTCTTGATAATCCTATCAGTGAACCGTATCATCATCGCTAAAAAAAAAAATGTTTGCGAGAATTTTGTAAAGAAGGATATTAATATACATCTGAAAGGTATATACTGATAATATAAATATTAAAACGTTCTTTTAAATTCGTGGATTCAATTTTTCAAAATTCAATATAAAAGTTCAACACAATATTTATTTTTATATAATTTAATAAAAAAATCAATTTTTGTTTACATGTGTGTTGATGGATTGTCGACTTTAAGGTGTTTTCAATAGATAAGACAACATAGTAGGAAGAAAAAAAAGTAAGTACCAAATAGCATCTACTTTTAATATATAAAAGTTAATTACCACCATAATTATTTAATTACCCTAATTACAATCCATAATACAGCTACTTTCATGTTCCTATAAGTAATTTCGTACTAAACTCTATTTATACTACTAAAAAATATTACCCTTATTTTATTGTAGTTGCAATCTTATCATTCCAAAAGTTGAAATAAATGCTAATGACACAACATATATTTAAAATTTTATTGGATATATTTTTATATAATAAATAAATTAGTAATAAGTAAATGAATAATCAAATAGAATAGAATTTTAAGATGTTATTCTATATTTTTATTTACTGTAAACAGTTTTATTGCTTTTGATTTTAATACATTTTTATTATAATTCGGTATACAGAATATACGTATTTACTATAATTATTCTGTTGAAAGGATAAAATATGTTAGTGCAAAGATAACAACGGTATAAGATTCAATATGCCAGTGTGTTATTGCAAAATTACATCTATGTAAAATTCAATTAATAATAGATTGACATTGGAATGACCCTATATCTACTTTTAATATATAAAAGTTAATTACCACCATAATTACTTAATTATCCTAATTACAATCCATAATACAGCTACTTTCATGTTCTTATAAGTAATTTCGTAATAAACTCTATTTATACTACTAAAAAATATTACCCTTATTTTATTGTTGTTGCAATCTTATCATTCCAAAAATTGAAATAAATGCTAATGACACAACATATATTTAAAATTTTATTTGATATATTTTTATATAATAAATAAATCTACTTTTAATATATAAAAGTTAATTACCACCATAGTTACTTAATTATCCTAATTACAATCCATAATACAGCTACTTTCATGTTCCTATAAGTAATTTCGTACTAAACTCTATTTATACTACTAAAAAATATTACCCTTATTTTATTGTTGTTGCAATCTTATCATTCCAAAAATTGAAATAAATGCTAATGACACAACATATATTTAAAATTTTATTTGATATATTTTTATATAATAAATAAATTAGTAATAAGTAAATGAATAATCAAATAGAATAGAATTTTAAGATGTTATTCTATATTTTTATTTACTGTAAACAGTTTTATTGCTTTTGATTTTAATATATTTTTATTATAATTCGGTATACAGAATGTACGTATTTACTATAATTATTATGTTGAAAGGATAAAATATGTTAGTGCAAAGATAACAGCGGTATAAGATTCAATATGCCAGCGTGTTATTGCAAAATTACATCTATATAAAATTCAATTAATAATAGATTGACATTGGAATGACCCTATCTTATTTTCATAATAAGTAACCGATTTTAATTTATAGAGTTTGGATCTTAATTAAATCAAATCAAATCAAATAATAAATATACTATTTAAATTTTAAAAATATTCTTATCATATATGACGGGTAAATAACAATAATAATAATAACAATAATAATAATTAATTGTTAGGTAAATTAACAATAATATTAAATTACTCAATTAATATTAATCAATTATATTAAATAGTTATTTTTAATTTAAAGTTATAATTTAATAACATATAATTATACAATCAAAACGATGTTATATATGTGTAACATCAAAGGTTTGATCCTTTTCAGCATTTTGCCACACACATCTATCAAATTTATATACTCTCTTTGTTTTCCAGGTTATTAGGTTTGTAATTTTATAGTCATCTAAATTTGCAGTTACATTAATTTTTGATTTTTTTTTTCAGTAAAAATGAGTAGAAAGGTTGATTCTGTGAAAGACATCAATGACTCAAAAGAAATTTGGCGTCTTGCTGTTCGAATAATGGATGTTTGGAGTGTTGTGAATAATAAGGGTATTGAACATTTGGAGATGATTGTTATGGATTCCTTGGTAAATTACTTTTCTTTTTTTAAGTATAGATTTTTGTATGATAGTTAGTAATTACAACAAAATGCTTTTCTTTTACTAATTTGAGGTTCTGGTATTTATTTTACATGGTTTATGTATTTTGGTTAAATAGTCATTTATTATGAAGGTTAATATTTGCGCTTTTATACCTCAAATTAGTAACAGATTGGAAAATTTCATCCATTACTAAATAAATATATTTTTATTTCTTATGTCCAAAATCTCAATGATAAATGGAATGTTTATTCATAACATTAACAATGGAATGTTTATTATATATCAATATATCAATAAATTGTAAAAATATTTTATATTATATTTTTTGATTATTTCCTTAATATAGTATAAAAAAAATTAAGCAAATTATATTATTATAAATTAATAATGTTTTACTTTATTATGTCCCAAACTGGAAAAAAGTATTTGTGGAAATTTTTTGAACCCATTTATTGATCATTTAACATCCATTACATTCAAAAAAAACTCTTATGCAATAAATTTGTGTACGTTGATCCAACCATATATATATATATATATATATATATATATATATATATATATATATATATATAAATAAAAAAATATATTATATTTTAATTTTTTTTAAATAAATTATTGCACTTGCGCGACCCGTGCGAACGCACTGGTCCTTTACTAGTTTAGTTGAAATGGTATGGATCTTTTCGGTTTAATTGCACCCAGAGAATAATAAATATACTACCTATTTAAAAAATATAAACAAATTTATTTCTATTCTTTTTTGTCACAAATGATTACTATTATTAATATTAAATTTTGTACTCTACGTTTTGTAGGTATGTTTGTTTTATAAAAATATTACATTATGATAAATATAAAGAAATATTACTATTAAGAATTAAACTTTAGATTTATTTAATAAATTTAACACTAATTAATTGAACTATTTTTATAGATTTACAATATTTTAATCAACTTACCCTTAAAATTATACCTAACCAACTTACCTTTAACATTATAGTTGAAATCTATTGCCACAAAGTTTGTGAAGGCAAACATGCTTTTGATTTTGAATGACTTTGGTGGGTAGTTTAAAAATCACTTTCAATTATCTTTTTTTTCTTTCAACATTCACAATGGCATATGATATAACTTGTCCCACGATAGATAGAATCTGTCTACCAAGATATCCCTTCACAAAAAAACATTCACCCAAAAAGGATGAAAAGTAAATCTCTGTGAAAGAATATGGTGACAATTATATTTGAGAAACATCATCAAATATGAAAATGAACGGAGGAAGAAGAGTGATACACGCATATTCTATGGGACTAAAGTGATGAGAATGATGGGAAATATTTAGGGTTAACAACGAAAGGTGAGGGTAAAAAGAGATGGAAATAAAAACAATATTTTAGTTTTTTAAATGATTTAAATAAATTATTTTGGTCTATTAAGTGATAAAATTCAATATTGTTAGATTGAACGTTAATACTAAGATTCAATCTTAGACTCTCACAATTATGTGTGATTTTTTAGTTGTGATTTTCTAATAGTTAAGACTACTTTGTAAAAAAATAAAAATAAAAATTAATTCTAAGAATAAATTGACTTATCAATAGTCTATGCAAATGTGGTGTTATTCGCTCAGTGTTATTTTATAATATTTTTAAGTTATTTATCTTTTTTTTATTTACTATTATATATTACCTTCGTTTTTTATTATAAGTCGCTTTGGAAAAATATTTTGTACCACAATATAAGGCGTTTTATAATACCAAGGAATCATTAATGTTATTTTTTCTATTATACCCTTAAATATTTATTATTCTCTCTCCTTTCAATTATATCAATTTGTCTTTTCAATATCTTTAATGAAGGACAATTTTGTAAAACCTTCATAATTTCTTTTTTTCATACCATAATTATTACATTTCTTAATACGTGTGAAAAGTAAAAAACGACTTATAATAAAAAACAGAGGAAGTATGTTTTTGGATACTCAAAAGTTTAATAAGACTAATTCAATACAACGATCTAATTTAGCAAAGTTCTTCACTAATTGGCCCACAAGTGAGCACTATTGCATAAGAGTGTTCCCTCGTGTTCATCTCTAACATTTATGTGTATTTAACAGACTTTGGCATTCAATGACATATCAAAGTGAACGATTCTAACCATGTGTCATATATATAAGTGTGACTTTGAGTCACATTCAAGTAGTCTTCTCATTCACACTTGCATAATTTGACCTCTTTCAAACATTGCCTTAGGTGTTACATTACTAATCATCGGAGACCTCAACCATCGTACTGCAAAACTTTCCACGGTGATCATCTTCAACCTCTCATACATTCTCAATTACACTATAGAATAATTATTGTGATTTTTTATAAAAATGTTGTAATCTTCTTAGTTGCACCATCGAAACAGTTTTCGTTAACGGTTCTAATCACGGTAACTGTTTATGTTAATCATTCTTATAATTGTAAAACTTCTTGCTGAAGGGAAATCATGATATAAAACGCAGAAAAAAATAAAATTTCCATTAAGTTGATCCTTAAAAATGAGCATGATCAATGATAAGTCGCTTATCTCACGTGACAATTAACACATTTGATGCAAAATTAAAATATTGATCACAAGCATTGAACAAATAACAACGCCTCACCTTAGCCCATACGAACAGAGTGCCTAGCTGTTCTAAATGGAATACCTTGAGAGAGAGAGAGAGAGAGAGAGAGAGAGAGAGAGAGAGAGAGAGAGAGAGAGAGAGAAAAGTGTCAAAACACAATTCCGGATGATTTGAAATGTGAAATGGAACCTCTATTTGTAGACCCGAGGTTAGCTTAAAAAGGAAATTCCAATAAAAACATTTTGTAGCAATCTAATCGTTAACACATATTCCTAATCGATTAGAAGATAGAAATAATCATTTGTAAGTTCTCAAAAAGGAAGTTTAAGATATCTAGTTATTGCACAGAATCAAGACACCTTCAAAATAGCTTGGGCTTTAAGTTTTCACATGTCTAATCGATTAGACAAATGTTCTAATCGATTAGGGAAGTAAAAAATTTACCTATAGTTATGTTGAATGCCCCCAATTCATCTTACACAACTTCCATATGTTTTTCAAAATATTTTCTTTTGGTAAAGTATTTTGAAAATTGTTTAGTATGTGTGCGCTTTAGCCTTGTACTTTAACGATAAAGTCCTTTTTTATTACATTCGTTTCACTCATTACTGAAATAAGAGATCATCATCACTAAGTTAGGAGATCACCGCATTACTTCAATATTTTGTCAAATGCTTCTCTATATGTTGATACATGCTTGAGCGGCTCTGAGATGAGGCTTTAGTTGCATTCTTTGTTTGTCATCATCAGATAGTCAAGTTTATCAAATCCCAATGATAGGGCTTGCATCTTTAGCTACTTAATTTTTTAGCTAGGCTTATCATAGTACATTAGTTGTCATCATGGTTGTCATCATCAAAAGTAGATGTTCTTGTTTAAAAGTATATCACCTACAAAATAAGTTTCCACATTCTTCCCCTTTTTGATGATGACAACATATCTCTTAGGGGAGGTGTGATGACAATCCATTGCATGAATTTAATCCAAAATTCATATCAAAACAAGTGAAAATGAGCTAAGATGAAGAAGAAAGACCAAAGAATGAGGCAAAATAGCTAAGTGTGAAGAAAATGGACTTAGTGAAAATTCAGGTGAAAATGGAGAAAAAGAGTGCAACTGCAGGAAAAATCACGTGCACCATCGTGCAGCATCGCACGCGTGATAATGACATAAAGGTTGCATCGTGCGCGTGATGGTGACATAAAAACTGCATCGCGCACGTGATTACATTCTTTTCTAATGCATCTGATCCATTCTGATCTCTTTCTAAGGGGAAATTATGCACTTTTGCAAGGGTTGCGAATTTTGGAGAGCAAAGTACGATTTTCACAACATCAAAGGTGATTTTGAGGGCATTTGAGGCCATTACTTCAAGGGAATTCACGTGCTATTCTCATATATTATTTTTGGTATTGTAATATTAATTATGATTAGCTAAACTCCTTTAGGTTAGGGTGTGTTATGATGAACTTATTTCAATATTATTGGATAATATGTTGATTTGACTTTGTAGGAACCTTTTGATCTATAATCTTATTCAATTGCTTATTATTCTTAATGATTTTTATATGAGATACTCTTTTTATTTGATTTTGAGAACATAGGTTATACTGATCATTAGTCTATGTGTTGGACTTAGGGAAATTGTTGTACTTACGCTGGTTGAATAGGAATATGAGACCCTGAGTAGTGGCATAGGGAAAAAAACGTTATGTGCATCGCCTAATCTGCTTACGTTGGTGGACTAGGGATAGGAAGCTCCAAGTAGTGATTAGTGAGCTATTTTGTGAGGGATCAGTTATAGCGACTTTTTAAATTCGTCATGGCGTTATAGTGATAAGATCATTCATATAAGGCATCAAACATCAATAATAGAGGATTCTAAACACAACCTGACCGCTTTCGTAATTCTGCTTAAACACTTATTTACTTTTCGCATTGCAAACTCAAAAATCCCCCTTTTTTACTATTTTCTATACATTGCATACATTTTGTCTTGTTAAAAACCAACCTCGGTGGATTGAATCTTTTATTATAGTGACAGTATTGGTACACCTGCCGAGAAGTCATCAAGTTTTTGGCGTCGTTGTCGGGGTTACAAAGGTAACACTTGTGCAAGGTTTTATTTTTAGTCTTTTTTATTTTTATTTTCTTTTCTTAATAATCATAGTGATAATGAAGTATTTCTTATTTATGTATGTGCAGCTCAGGATCGGCGTTGACTTCGTTTGATTCAGAAATTGAAAGAACCGCATGTGCTATCAAGAGAGCAGTTAGAGTAGCGAATATAGCTCAAAGGATCTTAGTTTAAGATCAACCATGATTTCTTCCGAATCTAAAGTGGAAATCATCATGGCATCTGTACCACCCCGAATAATGGGGGATTAGTGTAAAAGAACTGATGAAGGACAAGTTTCAAGAGGGTTTGTATTGGCAGACCCTGCTAACTTTGATATTAAAAATTATGTGCTTTCAGGTTTAAGATATAATTTGTTCTATGGGAACGCGATTGGAGACCCGTGGGAGCATCTTGAACGCTTCTATGAAATAACTCGACGGGCAAACCAATTGTTGTCACTGAAGACAAGGTTAAGTTGAGGTTGTCTGGGTTCTCACTAATTGGAAGGGCTAAGGATTGGTTACTTTACCTTCCAAACGGAGAAATCTGAACTTGGAAGGAATTGGAGGAAAAATTCCTAAAAATATTCTTCACCACTACTCAGTTTGCCGAGCGAAGAGCAGAAGTTGTAAATTTCGAGCAGCATGAAACAAAGTCACTTTATGACTCATGAGAAAGATTCAAAATTTTGTTACGCAGATGCTCGAATAACTATATAAATAATATGGAGCAAATGCAAAACTTAATCAAAGTTATCAAGAGTCAGACACGCATGATGTTGGATGCTTCTGTGGGAGGCACTATCTGATCAATGACCAGACCACAAGTGAAATACCTTATTGAGAAGATTTGCTTGAATGAGTATCGTTCAAAAAGAAAAAGGTCGATAAAAATTGAAATTGTGGGCATGCCCAAAGGTATGTTAGTTGTTGATACACATACTAAACTTTTAGCTAATATTGAATTGTTAAATAAAAAGCTAGCTGAAAGCAGCTTAGGTAAAGCTAACGTGAGTCAGGTACAAGCACTTAGGTATGATTTTTGTGGAGGATAACATGCTTACAGAATGTGCTCTTTGGAAGGGTCAAGTGAAGAAGTACAATTTGCTAATTTTCAGAAGAACAACCCTTATTCCAACACCTATAATCCGGGTTGGAAAGATTACCCAAATTTCTGTTGGGGAAATAACCAAAACTAAAGTGTTAATCAAGGTATGCAACAAGGCCAACAAGATCCAATGCAAAGGAAACCTTCACAGTTGGAAGAGACCTTACAAAATTTCATTAAAGTCACTCAAAGTAGCTTTGATAAGGTAAATAAGAACTATGAATCCATGATTAGAAACCATGATGCGTCAATCAAAAATTTGGAGATACAAATTGGTCAGTTATCCAGAAAAATAGTTGCTTTATCGAGCTCGAGTGGGGTATTTACAGGTAACATTGTAGATAATCCTAAGAATGAATCATGCCAGGTTATGGAAACAGGTTTTGAGGTGATCACTAAAGAGGGGGAAGATGAAATTATTGAAGAGGATGTGATTAAGAAAGAAGAGGATGAGATTGAAAAAGAGGTGAGTAACAATCAAGGTGACCAAGAGGAAAGAGGATTCACCCTTGATCAACTAATAAATAAAAACTCCCCTTGGAGAAGAACAAAGAAGAAAATCTTGAATGATCCAAACCCAAAATTAATATATTATATCAAAACACCGTACCCTATAATTAAGAAGAAACCGGTACATGAAGATGAGGCAGGAATGTTTGCAAAGTTTAAAGAAATGTTGACTATACTTCAAGTAAGTATTTCGTTTCATGAGGTTTTAGGACTGATTCCCAAGTTTTCTAAGTTTATGCAGGCATTGCTAAAGGGTACAAATCAGAAGTTGATAAAATAACATGCGAACATGATAGAGAAAGCGAAGATAGCAGCGCCTCAAACATTTCCACCAAAGATGAAGGATCTAGTCAAGTTCACTATAGCTTGTACCATTGGTGGAGTGAAGACCCCACATGTCAATGTATGTTGATGCTTTGACCTTCCCTGCAGATTTTGTGGTGATTGACATGAAAGGAAATTCAGGAGGGTCAATTATTCTTAGACGCTCATTCTTGGCAACTGGGAAGGCAAAAATAGATGTGGAGATAAGAGAATTGGTTTTGAAGTTCAACAAGGAAAATGTGGTGTTTACAGCGTATGAATGGACACCATATATGGATGATCTAGAGACATGCTACCAAATTGGAAGAAAAAAGATAGTAAGGTGGACAAAGGAATGACAACAAGTGAATTAACCAGCGTGAGGTATCCCTTGTGTCTGACATGCTTTAAGCATGAGGCGTCAAGCTACTGACAAAAAAGAAGCCCTGGATGGGAGGAAACCCATCGGTTATAACTAGTTTTTTTGTTTTGCAGAATTTACATTATTATTATTCGAGACCTTCCAAGAGAGGAATTAGCTACTCGAGCATACCCCTTCCATGACTAATTATGCTTTCTTTAATAAACAAGTTTGTAGTTGTTCATTTTTTTTAGATTTGCAAGTTTAACACTTTAGCATTGAACAGATGATCCAAAAGAAACTTGATCATCAGAATAGAAACTTACAATTTGAAGGCAAAGGATGAGAAAATAATCAAAGGACTTGTACTCAACCTACATATACCTCAACTAGTAAGGTTTGAGCCAAATAAATTCCACTGTTCAGTTTTCTTTCTTTTCGAGTGTATCTATGCATTATTATTTTATCTTGTTTGATCTATTTTTTATTAGGTTCATATGGTTTGACTGACACACACTGAGGTAAGTCTTTGTTTATAACCTTAAGCCTTTTTAAACCACCATGTAGTATCCGGTATATCCATTGCTAACAACTTTGAGCTTAGCCTTTCTTTCGGTGACGTAGCCTAAAATTCTTAGCCATATAGCTTGAAAGATCTTTTCTTTCCACTCTCTATTTTGAGTTAGGTAGAAATATTGTTCCTAAAGTGTATGCAAAAGATTAAGTTTGGGGTTGCTCTTGGAAGTGAGCAAAATTTTAAGTTTGGGATTGGGGTACTAGAGAAAATTGGTTAAATTTTCAAAAATTATGAGGAAATAAGAAGTGGAAAAAAACATTTATTAAAAAAAAAGAAAAGAAAAAGAATGTAAGTATAAGAAGGACAAAATATCTCTAGTACCGTTAAGAAGGAACAAAGGGATATGATGATAGAAGGAGAACTAGGCACCTAACTCCAGAGGTTTAAACCTACTTTCTAAAAATATGCTACCCGAACATAAGCCAAGTTACAACCTAAAAAGACGTCAAAGGTGTGTGTTGTGATTTCTGTGATGAATTATATTAGAACATGATCAAGTTAAGCATTATTCATTCTGCATGTTGATTGAGAGATAACCATATCCATTGAATGAATCAAAGTGAGCCGAGAGACAGGTTGAGTACTCGTCAGTTTGAGGATATTTTCCTAATTTTCCGGATAGAAGTTGGAAGCTAGAATGATGGTCCGGTAAAAGAAACTTTATTTGGTAATGTTTGATTGTTATTGTGCGACTTATTTCTGTTGAAATGTGTAATTGCATGTGAGTTAATTGAGGACAAGCAACCATTCAAGATTGAGGGTGTGATGACAGTCATTTATTGCATGAATTTAGACAAAAAAAATTAGATCAAAACAAGTGAAAGATAAGCTAAAATGAAGAAGAAAGACAAAAGAATGAGGAAAAAAATAGTTAAGTGTGAAGAAATTGGACTTAGTGAAAATTCAGGTGAAAAAGGGAGAAAAGAGTGCAACTGCGGGAAAAATCTCACGCACAATTGCGTGTGTGATAGTGACATAAAGGCCAAATCACATGCGTGATGCAAGTCATAACACGCGGAATGGCTCATTTATCTGGTCTTTTCTTATGCGTCTAATCCATTCTGAGCTCTTTTTAAGGGGAAATTCTGCACTTTTGCAAGAGTTGTGAATTTTGGAAAGCAAAGTACGATTTTTACAACATCAAGGGTGATTTTGAGGGCATTGGAAGCCATTTAAGGTCATTACTTCAAGGGAATTGACATGTTATTCTCATCTATTTTTTTTGGATATTGTAATATGAAATATGAGTAGCTAAATTTCTCTAGGTTAGATTGTGTTATGATGAACTTATTTCAATATTATTGGGTAACATGTTCATTTGACTTTTGATGAACCTTTTGATCTATAATATTATTCAATTGCTTATTGTTCTTAATACTTTTCATGTGAGATACTCTTTTAAATTGATTTTGGGCACACAGGGAATACTTATCATTAGTCTATGTGTTGGACCTAGGGCAATTGTTCTACTTATGCTGGTTAAATAGAAAAAGGAGACCACGAGTAGTGGCATAGGGAATTAATGTTATGTGTGTCACCTAATCCTGCTTATGATGGTGGACTAGGGATAGGAAGCTCAAAGTAGTGATTACTGAGTTATTTCGTGAGGCATCAGTTAGAATGACTTTGTTAATTCACTGTGGGGTTATATTGATAAGATCATTCATATAAGGCATCAAACATCAACAATAGAGAAATAGGGGATTCTAAACACAACTTGGCTGCTTTCATAATTTTGTTTAAACACTTATTTACTTTTCGCATTGCAAACTCGAAAACCCCTCTTTTACTATTTTTTATATATTGCACACATTTTGTCTTGTTAAAAAGCAGTCCATGTGGATTCGATCTTTTATTATTGCGACATTATTGATACTCTTGCCGAGAAATTATCAAGGTGGTAAAAGGAAATTATATATATACCTTACTCCCCCATTATTGATACATTCTTTGAGTGATTAAACTCCCCCTGAGTTGGATAAAGAATATACCTTACTCCCCCATTAGAGTATACTTATCCCCCTTTGTCAAAATAAAAAAAGGTGGATAAATATGCATTGTTGGAAATAAATATGTAAGCAAGGGAAATTAAGACATTTTAGAGAAAAGGAAAAACATCATACTCATATTATTACTAAGAAATTAAAATTACAAGAATAAAAATTGCAGGAAAATTGAAAGTACAATTAAGAGAATGCGAACACATCTAAGAAACATGTAACTCATATCATCATCATCCTCACTAGAAGCCATTGGAGAGATAAGATTTTTCTTAGCTATTTTCTCAATGAGCATGTTGATTTTTGCATTCATTATTATTTGCTCATCACAAATTTCACTGTAAGGGTTGGATGGGGAAGTGTTTCTTTTCTCCCTTGTTCTGCTTGGTTTTTTAGGAATAAATTCTTCTTCTTGAATTGCATATCCCATTTTGCTTATAACACCTTGCCTTATCTTTGTGTGTGTCATACCCCAATTTTTTATGGGCTTTTAAATCTTTTAAAAAAACAAATTAAAATTAAAATAGTTTGATTTTTATTTCACTTTTTCTCCAAGTCTTTGACTCCTTAAATAGAGAAGGAAAAAAGTCGTTGAAGATCCAACACAATAGATTCTTTGAGGAGCTTGAATAGAGATGTTGAGATATTTATTCAAGTGGAAATTGACGTTGAAAGCTTGTTGGAATCTCCTTTGCTGCAAGAGGAATTATCAGTTGCATCTCAGCTAACTCTATAAAGAAAATAGAGCTTAGGTCTTCACGTGACAAAGTAGGATCAGAGGTTGACAGTGATCTATCAGAGTTACCTTGGTCTTTGCGCTTTGACTGGCTTGGATTTTGATCATTAAAAGCAGACTTCTTCTAAGTCTAGTCTTCATAGCCTGACTTCTTCAGACTTTGACCTTCAGACATTGACCTCTTTAGAAGTTGAATTCTTTAGAATCTGGTCTTTAGCTTCTGATCCATCAGATTATAGTATTTAATCTTCTCTTAAGATGTTCATAGTCATAACCAATACTTGGTTTATTCATGAAATTTAAGTCTATGGTCCTGCACACTTGAACAAATATTAGTATATACAATTGTTCTTTAAATACTTTGTTATCATCAAAACCTAAGGGATATAGGACAAATCAATTTTGTTCTAACAATCTCCCCATTTTTCTTGATTACAAACATAAGTATTTATAAAGAATGCAAAAATTATGTGCTTTCAGGTTTAAGATATAATTTGTTCGATGGGAACGCGATTGGAGACCTGTGGGAGCATCTTGCACGCTTCTATCAAATAATTCGATGTGCAAACCAACTGTTGTCACTGAAGACAAGGTTAAGTTGAGGTTGTCTGGGTTCTCACTAATTGGAAGGGCTAAGGATTGGTTACTTTACCTTCCAAACGGAGAAATCTGAACTTGGAAGGAATTGGAGGAAAAATTCCTAAAAATATTCTTCACCACTACTCAGTTTGCCGAGCGAAGAGCAGAAGTTGTAAATTTCGAGCAGCATGAAACAAAGTCACTTTATGACTCATGAGAAAGATTCAAAATTTTGTTACGCAGATGCTCGAATAACTATATAAATAATATGGAGCAAATGCAAAACTTAATCAAAGTTATCAAGAGTCAGACACGCATGATGTTGGATGCTTCTGTGGGAGGCACTATCTGATCAATGACCAGACCACAAGTGAAATACCTTATTGAGAAGATTTGCTTGAATGAGTATCGTTCAAAAAGAAAAAGGTCGATAAAAATTAAAATTGTGGGCATGCCCAAAGGTATGTTATTTGTTGATACACATACTACACTTTTAGCTAATGTTGAATTGTTAAATAAAAAGCTAGCTGAAAGCAGCTTAGGTAAAGCTAACGTGAGTCAGGTACAAGCACTTAGGTATGATTTTTGTGGAGGATAACATGCTTACAGAATGTGCTCTTTGGAAGGGTCAAGTGAAGAAGTACAATTTGCTAATTTTCAGAAGAACAACCCTTATTCCAACACCTATAATCCGGGTTGGAAAGATTACCCAAATTTCTGTTGGGGAAATAACCAAAACTAAAGTGTTAATCAAGGTATGCAACAAGGCCAACAAGATCCAATGCAAAGGAAACCTTCACAGTTGGAAGAGACCTTACAAAATTTCATTAAAGTCACTCAAAGTAGCTTTGATAAGGTAAATAAGAACTATGAAACCATGATTAGAAACCATGATGCGTCAATCAAAAATTTGGAGATACAAATTGGTCAGTTATCCAGAAAAATAGTTGCTTTATCGAGCTCGAGTGGGGTATTTACAGGTAACATTGTAGATAATCCTAAGAATGAATCATGCCAGGTTATGGAAACAGGTTTTGAGGTGATCACTAAAGAGGGGGAAAATGAAATTATTGAAGAGGATGTGATTAAGAAAGAAGAGGATGAGATTGAAAAAGAGGTGAGTAACAATCAAGGTGACCAAGAGGAAAGAGGATTCACCCTTGATCAACTAATAAATAAAAACTCCCCTTGGAGAAGAACAAAGAAGAAAATCTTGAATGGTCCAAACCCAAAATTAATATATTATATCAAAACACCGTACCCTATAATTAAGAAGAAACCGGTACATGAAGATGAGGCAGGAATGTTTGCAAAGTTTAAAGAAATGTTGACTATACTTCAAGTAAGTATTTCGTTTCATGAGGTTTTAGGACTGATTCCCAAGTTTTCTAAGTTTATGCAGGCATTGCTAAAGGGTACAAATCAGAAGTTGATAAAATAACATGCGAACATGATAGAGAAAGCGAAGATAGCAGCGCCTCAAACATTTCCACCAAAGATGAAGGATCTAGTCAAGTTCACTATAGCTTGTACCATTGGTGGAGTGCAGATCCCACATGTCAATGTATGTTGATGGTTTGACCTTCCCTGCAAATTTTGTGGTGATTGACATGAAAGGAAATTCAGGAGGGTCAATTATTCTTAGACGCTCATTCTTGGCAAATGGGAAGGCAAAAATAGATATGGAGACAAGAGAAATGGTTTTGAAGTTTAACAAGGAAAATGTGGTGTTTAATGCGTATGAATGGACACCATATATGGATGATCTGGAGACAAGCTACCAAATTGAAAGAAAAAAGATAGTAAGGTGGACAAAGGAATGACAATAAGTGAATTAACCGGCGTGAGGTATCCCTTGCGTCTGACATGCTTTAAGCATGAGGCGTCAAGCTACTGACAAAAAAGAAGCCCTGGATGGGAGGAAACCCATCGGTTATAACTAGTTTTTTTGTTTTGCAGAATTTACATTATTATTATCCGAGACCTTCCAAGAGAGGAATTAGCTACTCAAGCATACCCCTTCCATGACTAATTATGCTTTCTTTAATAAACAAGTTTGTAGTTGTTCATTTTTTTTAGATTTGCAAGTTTAACACTTTAGCATTGAACAGATGATCCAAAAGAAACTTGATCATCAGAATAGAAACTTACAATTTGAAGGCAAAGGATGAGAAAATAATCAAAGGACTTGTACTCAACCTACAGATACCTCAACTAGTAAGGTTTGAGCCAAATAAATTCCACTGTTCAGTTTTCTTTCTTTTCGAGTGTATCTATGCATTATTATTTTATCTTGTTTGATCTATTTTCGATTAGGTTCATATGGTTTGACTGACACACACTGAGGTAAGTCTTTGTTTATAACCTTACGCCTTTTTAAACCACCATGTAGTATCAGGTATATCCATTGCTAACAACTTTGAGCTTAGCCTTTCTTTCGGTGACGTGGCCTAAAATTCTTAGCCATATAGCTTGAAAGATCTTTTCTTTCCACTCTCTCTTTTGAGTTAGGTATAAATATTGTTCCTAAAGTGTATGCAAAAGATTAAGTTTGGGGTTTCTCTTGGAAGTGAGCAAAATTTTAAGTTTGGGATTGGGGTACTAGAGAAAATTGGTTAAATTTTCAAAAATTATGAGGAAATAAGAAGTGGAAAAAAACATTTATTTAAAAAGAGAAAAGAAAAAGAATGTAAGTATAAGAAGGACAAAATATCTCTAGTATCGTTAAGAAGGAACAAAGGGATATGATGATAGAAGGAGAACTAGACACCTAACTCCAGAGGTTTAAACCTACTTTCTAAAAATATCCTACCCGAACATAAGCCAAGTTACAACCTAAAAAGACGTCAAAGGTGTGTGTTGTGATTTCTGTGATGAATTATATTAGAACATGATCAAGTTAAGCATTATTCATTCTGCATGTTGATTGAGAGATAACCATATCCATTGAATGAATCAAAGTGAGCTGAGAGACAGGTTGAGTACTCGTCAGTTTGAGGATATTTTCCGAATTTTCCGGATAGAATTTGGAAGCTAGAATGATGGTCAGGTAAAAGAAAATTTATTTGGTAATGTTTGATTGTTATTGTGCGATTTGTTTCTGTTGAAATGTGTAGTTGCATGTGAGTTAATTGAGGACAAGTAACCATTCAAGATTGGGGGTGTGGTGAAAGTCATTCATTGCATGAATTTAGACAAAAAAATTAGATCAAAACAAGTGAAAGATAAGCTAAAATGAAGAAGAAAGAAAAAAGAATGAGGAAAAAAATAGTTAAGTGTGAAGAAATTGGACTTAGTGAAAATTCAGGTGAAAAAGGGAGAAAAGAGTGCAACTGCGGGAAAAATTCACGCACAATTGCGTGCGTGATAGTGACATAAAGGCCAAATCGCATGCGTGATGCAAGTCATAACACGCGCAATGGCTCATTTATCTGGTCTTTTCTTATGCATCTAATCCATTCTGAGCTATTTTTAAGGGGAAATTTTGTACTTTTGCAAGAGTTATGAATTTTGGAAAGCAAAGTACGATTTTTACAACATCAAGGGTGATTTTGAGGGCATTGGAAGCCATTTAAGGTCATTACTTCAAGGGAATTGACATGTTATTCTCATCTATTTTTTTTGGATATTGTAATATGAATTATGAGTAGCTAAATTCCTCTAGGTTAGATTGTGTTATGATGAACTTATTTCAATATTATTGGGTAACATGTTCATTTGACTTTTGATGAACCTTTTGATCTATAATATTATTCAATTGCTTATTGTTCTTAATATTTTTCATGTGAGATACTCTTTTAAATTGATTTTGGGCACATAGGGAATACTTATCATTAGTCTATGTGTTGGACCTAGGGCAATTGTTCTACTTATGCTGATTAAATAGAAAAAGGAGACCACAAGTAGTGGCATAGAGAATTAATGTTATGTGTGTCACCTAATCCTGCTTATAATGGTGGACTAGGGATAGGAAGCTCAAAGTAGTGATTACTGAGTTATTTCGTGAGACATCAGTTATAATGACTTTGTTAATTCACTGTGGGGTTATATTGATAAGATCATTCATATAAGGCATCAAACATCAACAATAGAGAAATTGGTGATTCTAAACACAACTTGGCTGCTTTCATAATTTTGTTTAAACACTTATTTACTTTTCACATTGCAAACTCGAAAACCCCTCTTTTACTATTTTTTATATATTGCACATATTTTGTCTTGTTAAAAAGCAGTCCATGTGGATTCGATCTTTTGTTATTGCGACATTATTGATACACTTGCCGAGAAATTATCAAGGTGGTAAAAGGAAATTATATATATACCTTACTCCCCCATTATTGATACATTATTTGAGTGATTAAACTCCCCATGAGTTAGATATAGAATATACCTTACTCCCCCATTAGAGTATACTTATCCCCCTTTGTCAAAATAAAAAAAGGTGGATAAATATGCATTGTTGGAAATAAATATGTAAGCAAGGGAAATTAAGACATTTTAGAGAAAAGGAAAAACATCATACTCATATTATTACTAAGAAATTAAAATTACAAGAATAAAAACTTCAGGAAAATTGAAAGTACAATTAAGAGAATGCGAACACATCTAAGAAACATGTAACTCATCTCATCATCATCCTCACTAGAAGTCGTTGGAGAGATAAGATTTTTCTTAGCTATTTTCTCAATGAGCATGTTGATTTTTGCATTCATTTTTATTTGCTCATCACAGATTTCACTGTAAGGGTTGGATGGGGAAGTGATTCTTTTCTCCCTTGTTCTGCTTGGTTTTTTAGGAACAAATTCTTCTTCTTGAATTGCATATCCCATTTTGCTTATAACACCTTGCATTATCTTTGTGTGTGTCATACCCCAATTTTTTATGGGCTTTTAAATCTTTTAAAAAAACAAATTAAAATTAAAATAGTTTGATTTTTATTTCATTTTTTCTCCAAGTCTTCGACTCCTTAAATAGAGAAGGAAAATAGTCGTTGAAGATCCAGCACAATATATTCTTTGAGGAGCTTGAATAGAGATGTTGAGATATTTCTTCAAGTGGAAATTGACGTTGAAAGCTTGTTTGAATCTCCTTTGCTCCAAGAGGAATTATCAGTTGCATCTCAGCTAACTCTATAAAGAAAATAGAGCTTAGGTCTTCACGTGACAAAGTAGGATCAGAGGTTGACAGTGACCTATCAGAGTTACCTTGGTCTTTGCACTTTGACTGGCTTAGATTATGATCATTAAAAGCAGACTTCTTCTAAGTCCGGTCTTCATAGCTTGACTTCTTCAGACTCTGACCTTCAGACATTGACCTCTTCAGAAGTTGAATTCTTTAGAATCTGGTCTTTAGTTTTTGATCCATCAGATTATAATAGTTAATCTTCTCTTAAGATGTTGATAGTCATAACCAATACTTGGTTTATTCATGAAATTTAAGTCTATGTACCTGCACACTTGAACAAATATTAGTATATACAATTATTCTTTAAATACTTTGTTATCATCAAAACCTAAGGGATATAGGACAAATCAATTTTGTTCTAACAATCTCCCCATTTTTCTTTATTACAAACATAAGTATTTTAGAAGAATAATTGTTTATTTAATTAACAAGGTAACTTCAGGGTCTGAAGCTTGTAAGCTCCACGTGAGTATAATAGTACAATAATAATTTTTTAGAATTTAAGCAATAATAATAACTATCATATTTTATGTGCTTAAATACTTATATGTCTACTCCCCTTTTGTCATTAACAAAAACAAATAAACAAAATAGAAAAGATACTGAAGAAAAACTAAAGAAATTTTCAGAGGCACAAAAATCTGAAAAGAAAATTCATATATATAAAATGTTTGAGATTTTATCAAATTTGGATAAAAATAATTTAAAATCATATTTGATTCCCCCCCTTTTTCAAAAATTATTTTAAAAATATATATATTGAGAATGTGATTGAAAACTGGAAACTGGGTATTTGATAGAATTAAAGCAGTCAAGGCTGGGGAGATGTGTTTGAATGCCAAGAATATATCTCTCTCCATTTTCCATTGGTATATAATACACAATATTGATTTTTCTTTATCATAAACTCTTTATAAAAGTTGTCTCCTGTTACCAACAAAGTCACATTCATTTCCATATATCTCTTCTCATAACTTATAATATGAGCAAGTCATCCAAGAGTTCCAAGGAGAGCTCTTCCAAAGAGATTGGCAAGGCAATCATAGGTGCTGAAGGAAAGAGACACAAGAATGATAAGCTCAAGATTTCTAAAGATGAAAATCCAAAAACTAATTCATCTGCTGGAGCTTCTTTTTGTTAGAAGGACTTCGGTCTCCAAGATGAATAAACACAAACAGAAGAAAGATCCAACTGATGAATCAGATTCAGATGCTGATAAGGACTATATAAATTTCCTCAGAATGGAAGGTTTCCATCCTAATGTAGTTTGAGAGTTATAGTCTTTGTAATGCATCTGTTTGCTCATGAGAATAATTCAGAAATGTGTCAACTTCTTGATTAATAATAATAACAGATCCCTTGCCTTTGCATTTATTTATGATTCTTCTACCATTAACATCCAATTAAAGAGTCATCAAGAAGCACATTTCAGAGAAGTTTTCAACCATTTAAACCAATATTGTGTTATGTGTTTTAAGAAAAATATAATGAGTTTTAAAAAAAGAATTTTAATCATACAACTATAAAAGAAATAACTTAGGGGGTACCAAAAACATGATTTAATTTTATCCAAGAAAATAATTCCCAAAGATAACACAATCATTTTTTACAGCAGAAAAATATGTAGGACATGTGTCACACTTCTTTCCCTTAACAGAAAGTGCTTGGTTATGCCTATTAATATAACTCAAAGATCAGAAAACAGAAAATTCCTAGAGGAATTATGGCTTGGGATCTTCTGAACAAGAAAATCTTCTTATTCAGAGACCTAAGTGGTTCATAATCTAATAACTCGGTGAAGCTAGCAGAAATATACCCGAACATATCGCACGCTCGAACATACAATAGAGTCACCATAGAACTTTATTTATCCCTAAAGAGAAGGGAAAACATCGATAAAACCCGGGGGAAAGAGATATACTGGGTAAGGAAGTCGGTTATGCAAGGGGAAGGTATTAACACCCTAAACATCCATGGTACTCCATGAGAACCGTTTTGATTTTTCTCGCTCGAATAGGTTTTATCTAGAGATTACCCGCAAAAGAATGAAGGGAAAGGAAAGAGATAGATAAAGTGCACGGTGAGGATTGGGCCCCTCATGCCTACGTATCCTTATAGTGCAATGCAGAATTCAGAGCTTCGTAGTTCAAGGAACTAGATGCAAGAGGTGGAAAGAAGTATGATCGGAATATGGTTTGAACCAAATAATAGTGTTTTGAACTCCAACAAGGGTGAAAAAGATGAACCCAAGAGTAAGGTGGCTATTACCAATACGTGGACAAGCAGGCCGCCACTATAAGGTAAAGCCGAAAAGACGAAGAAACAGGTGTTTGAGGTTGTAGCCCAAACATCTCTTGGTTCACAAGGTGACGTAAGAATAAGCACAAAGGTAGTGTGTTTGGCTCAAAGATAACTGGTATATCACATGGAGTGAAGGAAGGTAGAATATGAAAGCATCATGGAGATGAATGGAATGAAGTGACCAAAGTTACAGAATTGAATATTTTAAGATAAGTGACTGAAGAAGTATTGTTTAAAATAAAAAAGTGAAAGTGTATTGGAATCCATAAGAGAAATGAGATTTCTACCATAGAGGTAAACAACTTTAACCGATATGTGGACCAGCAGGCTGCCACTATAGGCTGTTTAGCCAAAAAAGGAACAAATTAAATGTTTGAGGTTGTAGCCCAAACAACTCTATGTATACAGACATGCTAAATTAGGTGTCCTAAAAGGGTATGAATGGTATCCCAAAGGAAGTTTATTTCGATGTCAAAGAGACAATATGTCATTGGGTGAACGATTTATGATCGAATGTAGGTAATGGATCATGAAAGATGTGAATGATGCCCTAAGGCGAAGGAGGAATAATTAGAAGCATGCTCGCCAAGGATTCACATCCTCGTGCCTACGTATTCTCATCATGCAATGAGAAAGTCAGAGCAATCGTAGTTCGGAACCACGAGAATAGAGAGAGAGAGAGAGAGAGAGAGAGAGAGAGAGAGAGAGAGAGAGAGAGAGAGAGAGAGAGAGAGAGAGAGAGAGAGAGAGAGAGAGAGATTTGTCTAAGCAACGGGGGCTCACAAGACAAACGCCACTTCAAGGAAGAGTAGTAATGAATAGTACAAGGAGTAGTGTATCACTTGTTGGGGACACAAATAATTCGAGATCAAATAAGGATGTTATCTTTGGTCCAAGAAGGAGATAGACTCTTAATCGAAGAGCGAAGGTAGGCATTTACCAATACATGGACCAGCAGGCAACCACTATAGGGTAAAGCCAAAAAGAAAGACTAAACTAAGTGTTTGGGGTTGTAGCCCAAACAACTCTCGATTGATGAGGTGGACTATCATTGAAACTTACGAAAAGGATAGACAAGGGGTCCAAAGAGAAGTTTGATTGATCTTAAAAAGATAGTATAGATTGAATGAATGAAGAAAGATTGATTGAGCAATAGATAAGGTAGATTGATACATAAGATAGATTGATAGATAAGATAGTTTGCGAAGAATCTGGATTCTCCTGCCTACGTACCCTTATAGTACAATAAGAAAATCAGAGCTTTCGTAGTTTAGCCCACTAGGGCTGAAAGCAAAGGTGATTAAAGAGGCAAGAAGATATGATTGAATGGTTGAATTGAAATAATTAGAATGGAGAATGAGTAGACTTGATAGTTGTAGAATAAGAATCACACTAAAGTCTATGAGTAAAGGTGGATACGATAAGAAACAAGCCAAACATATCCCACCCAAAGATATCCAGAATGAGTGTACGAAAACTCCTATCTCATTCTTTCTTTACCACTTATGGCTCCTGGCATGTAATTCTCGTCTTAACTTTCAAGTCGCGAGAGGAGAATCTTTGTAGTTGTTTCTTGTATTGATGAAGACCTCATCAATCGTTCAATTCGAATTGCACTAAAGTCAATAAATATAGGTGAATACGATGAACAATGAGTCATACGTCTCATACCCAAAGATACTCAGAATGGGGATAGGAATACTTCAGTCCCACTCCTTCTCTATTGCTTAAGGCTCGTGTCGTACAACTTGATTCATGATTGATAAGTTGTTGATGTAGTCATTGCTTTGTTGCATGATGCTTTATGAAGAGAGAGAGAGAGAGAGAGAGAGAGAGAGAGAGAGAGCCTTGTCAATCGTATGATTAGAATTATGCTGAAGTCTATGAATAGAGGTGAATACGATGAGCGTTGGGTCATACGTCTCATACCCAAAGATACTCAGAATGGGGGTAGAAATACTTCAGTCTCACTCCTTCTCTATTGCTTAAGGCTCGTGCCACACACTTCTAACCTTGACTTAACAAGATTTTGAAGATGCCACCTTTGATATGCTTGTATAATTCGCAGCTTGGTATGACTGAGGATGCCTTGATTGAAGACCTTGACTTGAGGCCTTGAGCTCCACAGCTTAGAAGAAAAGTCTTTGTCATACCCCAAAATTTGCCCATTAATCTTGCAAAACATTTCTCGAAGCACTCCAACTTATTCTGCAAGGCACTGACCTTAAAGGAACAAAAGCCCAGCTCACAACAGACCCAATCCAGAAAAAGGCCCAAACTAGCTTGCTCGCTAGGCGAGCAACTCCTTCGCCTAGCGAAGCTTGCGATATATCAGAATTTTCGGGCTTCATTCTGAGCCCATTAGGTCACCACAATCACTATAAATACCGACACTTCAGTCACGAAAATAGACAGACGAAGACGGACAGAAACCCTGGCATAGAAACCCTGGAGACTAACTCAGAGAATTCCGAGTAAAGAAACCCTGAAGGCTGCTCATCCGCACCGAAGTTACCTCTGCCCAACTCCATCCGATACCAAGAGTGGTCAGTCCCTTCAACATCGCAGCTCAGTTGCAAACAGGTTTGCGCATCACTACTGTTTTATGCTTTTAATCGGTAATCTCTACATACATAAGGCATCATGATTAAATTTTCGGATATGTAATTTGATTTCACATGTGAATTTAAGTATGCTTGAATATCCTGAATGTTTGTCCATGCTATTCCTGTAATTAAATGCCATAAAGTTCAGGGTTCCGGAGATCATGCTGCTATCAAACTCAAAACCCGTAGCCGCTCGCTAGCACATCGCTAAGCGAGCCTGTAGCGAGCACTCGCTAAGCCTTCGCTAGGCGAAGCAGGAGCGAACGGGACAGTGGCTGTTTTGTTTCTTTTCCGTTCTGCCTTATGTTTATCTAATCAAGATTTATTATAATTCTGCATTATTTGGCCTGACTTTATGACTGTTGTGTTTATTTTGTGGTGCAATTTTCAATTGTACTTTATCTCGATGTTCTAACCCGTGTGCTGAATTGTGTAAAGGCTTACATATTCCCGAGGAAATGGCCGGCTAGGTATTCCACTTTATGTGTGGGAAACCCGTATGGAGATGGATTCTGAATTACTTAATTTTAATGTGGAGATTCATCCTAATTACTTAATTAATTTTAATGTGGAGATTCATCCTAATTGATCATAATGTGGAAATTCATCTTAAATACTTAATTGCAAAATATTGCCTTTGAATATGTGATCTTGGACCTCTCTTTGTTGCCTTACGGTATTACGGTCATGTCCCGCGAATGTGGGGATACCCTTAGCCAAGACCCTTCGATTAAATCATCATGTCCCTCTAAAATAAATCATAGTCCCTCGGATGTCGCCTTCGAATATATGATTTTGTCCCTCGATGACCCTTCGGTGTAGCCTACGGTTAAATGATGATAGTCCCTTCGAATGCTAAGGTATCCTTACCACCGTTGATTTCAATGACCAATCGATGACCCTACGATGACCCTTTTACATCCAAAGGATAAAACTACTTATTTCTCAATAATAAGGACGGTTTTACCCTCACAAGGATAGGAAATGCCCATCAAGACCTTGGGTAGGTATAACTCTTAATTGCTTACTCACAATTTAAAAATACTTTTCACACTTCACAAATACTAGAAAATCACCACTTGGTATACATTCATACTAGAATCATTACTGAGTTATATTTTTCTAAACCATTTTCAAAACTAAACGAGATAACCACTTTGTATACATTCATATGAGAATCATTACAAAGTTAAATTCTCTTTTTCAAAACATTTTCTAAACAATTCACAAACACTTTTTCAGACAAGAAAAAATAACATAAGTGATCAAGCAATTAAGAGCCCATGGATAACCATGGATACAAAGGGTGCTAACACCTTCCCTTTGTATAATGTACCTCCCGAACCCAAAAATCTAATCAAGGTCTTTCCTGTTCTTTTCCACCTTTCCTTATGGGATAAAAGAAAAGTCGGTGGCGACTCTTGCTATCCGCGACATTTGTTTTCCGAAGCAAAACACACAAAGTCAGTTCACCGTATGACAGAACTGGCGACTCTGCTGGGGATCCTTAAAAAGAGAGGTTACCTTAAAAACAAGATCACTTATTCAAATTGTCTGATTTACTTTTAAGGGATTGCTTGGGTATTTTATGCTTGAGTGAAAGATCCTACACCCGGATCTAGTGTACCTTAGGTAAGTAGCAATAGATCATCGCGACTATCCGGCGTATACTGGAATGGTCAAAATGATGGCTACGGTTAATGTGACACTTTGGATGTCCTGATGTTCCTCATTTTTACTTGAGGAAAAATTTGGCTTCCGCGTGGTGTCATCAAAGCATTAACCAGACCTTTAGAACCCTAATTGACTCATCCTAGCCATTAGAAAGTAGTGAGATAACTGACTTCGGTTCCGACTGGGGTTGGTTGAGACTCGATACTACACTCTTTGAGATTGGACTTTAGGGAAGCTTCGGTCAACTACTTGGTGTTGCACTGAAGTGGACTTAAAGGAAGGTCAATGATTTGAGATCCTTCTAGAACCCGGTTACTATTCTAGGACAGGTTGAACCAACCAAACGTCAGTGGGGAGGGTATTTACCTATAGAACTCACGCAAGCCTTAAAACCTAAGAATGATTGTTGTGTGACTTGTTTGTGCTTGTTATTTACATAACATCATAACATCATAACATCATAACATCAGGGCATTGTACTAACCATTTCAAGGACTTAGGGATTTAACTTTGCTCTGTTTTGTAAGGCTATGGCTCCCAAGAAGACCATCCGGATCAATTTTGTAGCGATCTCTCCTCAACTCAAAGATTTAGTGTCAGAACTTCCCGATCATGCTCAGTTCATCAAGAAACATGGTTCTCTCCTCAATTTGGTTACCACTGGTTTCAAAGAAGATATGATGAGAGTCCTATTCCAGTTCTTCGATCCTAAACATCATTGCTTCACATTCCCAGATTATCAGTTGGTACCCACATTAGAAGAATTTTCCAGGCTGCTTGGGATACCTATTCTTGATCAAACACCTTTCAGTGGTTTAGAAAAGATTCCGAAGTCTGAAGAAGTTGCCGCAGCTTTACACATGACAAAGTCAGACATCGAAACCAATTGGGTAACGAGAAGTGGAATTAAGGGTTTACTTGCCAAATTGCTGATAAATAAGGCCCGAGAATTCCTAAAAGTTATGAATGTCCAGGCTTTCGAAGACGTTTTAGCATTACTAATCTATGGTTTGGTGTTATTCCCTAATCCAGACCAATTCATAGACGTGAATGCTATTAAGATATTCCTCACTCATAACCCTGTGCCTACCTTGCTCGGAGACATTTTGCATTCCCTTCACACCCGTACTATGAAAAGGCAAGGGACTCTCATGTGTTGCATACCGTTATTGTCTAGGTGGTTTATTTCTCACCTTCCTCAATCAATCTTGAAGAATGAGCGAAATCTGAAATGGTCTCAAAGGATAATGTCACTCTCCCATTCAGACAACCGTTGGTGTCCCAATCTTAGAGAAAATTTTATCCTCATCGACCGTTGTGGAGAATTCTCTAATGTACCACTCATGGGGATAAGAGGAGGTATTACTTATAATCCTGCTTTAGCCCTACGTCAGTTTGGTTGTGCCCGAAGAGATGGTCCACATGAAATGATTATCCAAGGCACTGTGTTTGATTATGACACCGATTCCCAAGGTCTCCGTCAGAGGTTTGTACGAGCTTGGGGCATGGTGAAAATAAGTACTTTAGGACCGAAAAACTCTATTCCTATGGAACCTTATCTCAGATGGGTACGCGCAAGAGCTCGTGAACTTGTCATGCCATATCTGGCAGTCGGACCGCTGATTGTTGAACCAGAAGTTGAAGGAGACACTTCTCAGATCATTCCTTATCCAGATATGCCTACCGATGTTGAAGAGCTGAAGAGATCCTGGATCCAGTTGAGGGAGGAAAGGGATACTTTTGAAGCTCAGTTCTGTGCTGAAAGGAAGAAAGTGTTAGAACTCACCAGCCAACTTAATGAGGAACGAAGACTCAATACATATCTTCGTCCGAAAAGAAGCCGTCCCTGGGAGACTTGAGCTTTTATTGTATTTTATTATCTATTGTAATGAACATTGATTAAAAATTATTAATAAAAGTCCTTTCTTGATGGTTCACGCAAAGTTAAATTCCAAAAGTCCTTGAAAACATTTCATACATTGCATAGCATGACATAACATTGCATAACAGGTATTCTAAAGGATCTATGTTCTCACGATCTTCCTTCCAAATAGAAAAATGGCTCTCGAACAAACTGTCAAAGATCTCCAGGCTCAGAATGCTCAATTCTAGGAGATGATGCTGAGCTTATCCAAGGGGCAGGAGGAACTGAAGGCTCTCTTGCTCGAGAAGAAGAAAGACAAGCAACCTGTGAGTTACATTAACCCGGGAAGAAGGCTTAAAGGACAGGCTGCGGGAGTCAAGATTAGACTTCCGAAGGATCAAGAAGAGGAGCCAGAAAATGATTCAGGAGAAGAGGATGTTGATCTCTTCAACTCTGAGGACGACGATGACGATTATGAGAATGAACAGTACTCTCCAAGAGATGGCAAGTACAAATTGCTGGAAGAACGTATGCTAGCTATGGAGGGTCAGAAGGCGCCCGGTCTGGATTTCGAAAGCTTGGGATTGGTCTCTGATGTGGTCATTCCTCACAAATTCAAGATCCCCACTTTCACTAAGTACGATGGTGCGTCTTGTCCTCAGATGCATCTGAGAGCTTATGTGAGAAAGATTCAGCCGTATACCACTGATAGGAAGCTATGGATCCATTTCTTCCAAGAGAGTCTATCTGGCACACAGTTGGAATGGTATTATCAGCTCGAAAGCTCTAACATCCGCACCTGGACTGATTTAGCGACAGCTTTCTACAAGCACTACCAGTACAATTCTGAATTGGCGCCTACTCGGCTACAGTTGCAGAATATGACTATGGGATCTAAAGAAAGCTTCAAAGAATATGCTCAAAAATGGAGAGATTTGGCTGGCAGAGTCAAACCCCCTATGACTGATCGAGAATTAGTGGACATGTTCATGGGCACACTGATTGGTCCATTCTACAGCCATCTACTGGGAAGTTCTTCATCGGGTTTCACTGAGCTTATATTGACAGGCGAACGTGTTGAAAGCGGCATTCGAAGTGGAAAGATACAGGCGACTACCTCTGCAAGCACCAAAAGGTCCTACCAGGGGAGGAACGAATCAAATGATGTGTACGGTCAAAAGGGTCGTAACAAGAAAAATCGTGACCATACCATTGGAGCAGTTACGATTGCAGCACCGCCATCTCAAAACTTCCAGCACAGACAAGACAGGCCAAGAAGGCAGTTTACCAAGATCAATATGACTTTAGCACAGGCACTGCAGGGTATGCTAAAGGCAAATTTGATTACCCTCAGAGATCCTCCCACGAATCCCAACATTACTTCTTCTCGTTATAATCCCAATGCCAGGTGTGCATATCACTCCGATAGCCCCGGGCATGATACAAACGATTGTTGGTCGTTGAAGAATAAGATTCAGGATATGATCGACGCTGGTGAAATTGAATTTGATCCTGCAGGGACCCCTAATGTCATCACTGCACCTATGCCTAACCATGACAAGACTGTTAATGTTGTGGATGACAATTCTCACATTTCTAATGTAGCTGACTTAACATCTCCTCTCTTGACCATCAAGAAGAATTTATTGCAAGCTGGTTTATTTCCCGGTTGCGCTGGAAGTTGTGATCTCTGTATACTCCGACCCAATGATTGCCTGAAGTTGAGAGATGGTATTCAACGGCTGATGGATGATCGTACAATTCTCTTCGAAAAGATTCCTAAGGTGGAAAACCATATTGAAGAAATATCCGTGGTTGCTAGGTCCAAAGGTCCAGTGAAGATTACCGCTACTAGAGTACCTGTGAAGATTACTGCTGAGCCCAAGGTAGCTCCCCTAATCATTACTGCACCTGGCCCTGTACCGTATTCCTCCAGCAAAGCCATTCCGTGGAATTACGGAGGTGATGTTTACATCCATGGCGTAAAGCAAGTCGATAATTCTGCTAATCTTAATGACATTGTTGGGACTAGTAAAGTTACTCGAAGTGGAAGGATCTTCTCTCCAGCAATCTCACCTCCCGCCCCTGAAATTCGAGGAAAGGAACCAGCGATCAACCCTGCTCAGTCGAAGACACCGGTCGAAGTTACTACCGAAGATGTTGCCAAGCAGGAAGTGGAGGAAATGCTGAAAATCATCCGTAAGAGTGATTTTGATGTGGTAGAACAGCTGGGGCATACTCCGTCTAAGATCTCGATGTTATCCTTGTTATTATCTTCTGAATCTCATGCCAAAGCGTTGATAAAATTCTTGAAGACTGCTCATGTACCTCAGGAGACATCCGTCGATCAATTCGAAAACTATGTGGCCAATTTGACTGTTGACAATGGCCTAGGCTTTTCTGATGCTGACCTGACACCGGCAGGAAAGAATCACAATAGAGCTCTGCATATCTCCATTGAGTGTGAGGGGACCACCTTATCTCACGTATTAATCGACAATGGCTCTTCTTTGAATGTGCTACCGAAAGCCGTGCTCGATAAACTTGACTGTAAAAGCATCGAACTGAAGCCTAGTGACATTGTGGTGCGTGCTTACGATGGTGCGAAGAGTGTTATCCATGGTGAAGTGGTTCTCCCTATCAAGATAGGACCTCAAGTCTTCAACACTACCTTTCACGTAATGGACATTCGTCCTGCCTATTCCTGCTTGTTGGGACGCCCTTGGATTCATGGGGCAAGTGCTGTAGCCTCGTCTCTCCATCAAAAGCTGAGGTATCCAATAGAGGGCAAGATTGTCACTGTGTGTGGAGAAGAAGAATATATTGTCAGTAGTGTGCAGGCCTTCAGATACGTCGAGATGGATGGTGAATTCTTTGAGACTCCCTCTCAGTCATTTGAAGTAGTTCCTCCGACTGATCCTGTCCTTAAGCCAACTCCCCTTGTGCCCAAGGTTATTCGTGCTCCTCCTGCCATGATTTCTCTGAAAGATGCCCAAGCCGTGGTTGAAAACGGTGGTCGTACTGGTTGGGGTCAACTGATCAACGTACCATACAAGTCTGACAAGTCTGGTCTGGGATTTAACTCTGAAAATATGGTCAAAGATCAAACTAATGCTGTAGAAGATGCTGATAGCGATTGCGACCTGGATAGCTGGATTTTCCCAACAATTGGTGACGGACTCAATAATTGGAAGGCTGAAGACACTATCCCGATTTCCTTTAGTCAGGAGTAATTGTTATTGTCTGTTTTAGTATTGCAATTTTTTAATTTTTACAATTGAACTTCTTAAAGCATTGTGTCTATGCCCGGGGCACAATAGCTAATTTGTTAAGGGTTTTGTCATTTTCATAAGCATATTCACATTCAATAAATCAATGGACTTTTTGTATTCAAATATCGCGCTCTTTATCTTTCCTGTCATCTTTTAAACAAGCTATGTATTCTTACACACACTCACGTAACAAATTGCAGATCCATACCCACTCTGGATCCTATTGATAATAGTTCTACTACTGTTCATTATGACTTTGAAAATCCGATCTACCAAGCCGAGGATGGAGGTGAGGAAGATTGTGAAGTACCTGGAGAACTTGCCCGACTGTTACTGCAAGAAGAAAGGATTATACAGCCGCATGAAGAGTCAATTGAAATTGTAAATCTGGGTACTGAATTGGACAAGAAAGAAGTCAAAATAGGAGCAGGCTTGGAAAACAGTATTAAAGAAAGATTGATTCAGATGTTACATGACTATGTAGAGATTTTTGCTTGGTCTTATGAAGACATGCCAGGATTGGATACTGATATAGTAGTGCATCGTTTGCCAACGAATAAAGATTGTCGTCCTGTTAAGCAAAAGGTTCGCCGCATGCGTCCTGAAATGTCTGAGAAAATCAAAGCCGAGGTTATGAAACAATTCGATGCAGGTTTTCTGGCTGTTACTTCTTATCCTCAATGGGTTGCTAATGTGGTACCGGTACCGAAGAAGGATGGTAAGGTGCGAATGTGCGTCGATTACAGAGATTTGAATAAAGCGAGTCCCAAAGATGACTTTCCACTCCCGCACATTGATGTTCTGGTAGACAATACCGCTCAACACAAAGTATTCTCCTTCATGGATGGATTCTCGGGTTATAACCAGATTAAGATGGCACTTGAGGACATGGAGAAAACTACGTTTGTGACGCAATGGGGCACTTTCTGTTACAAAGTAATGCCATTCGGTTTAAAGAACGCCGGGGCAACGTACCAGCGTGCTATGGTGGTTTTGTTCCATGACATGATCCATCACGAAATAGAGGTATATGTGGATGACATGATAGCCAGATCTCATACTGAAGAAGAACATCTCGATCATTTGTACAAGTTGTTTGAGAGGTTGAAGAAATACAAGCTGAGATTGAACCCGAACAAATGCACCTTTGGAGTAAGATCCGGTAAACTCTTGGGATTTATCGTCAGTGGTAAAGGAATTGAGGTCGATCCGGCTAAGGCGAGAGCTATTCAAGAAATGCCAGTGCCCCGTACAGATAAGGAAGTCAGAGGTTTCTTGGGACGTTTGAATTACATCGCCCAGTTTATCTCCCATTTAACTGCTACCTGCAAACCCATCTTCAAACTACTGAGGAAGAATCAAGAGATGATATGGAATGACGAATGTCAAGAAGCTTTTGACAAAATCAAGAAGTATCTCCAGGAACCTCCGATCCTGATACCACCAGTTGAAGGAAGACCTCTAATCATGTATTTGACCGTATTAGAAAATTCAATGGGGTGCGTGTTGGGGCAACATGACGAGTCTGGTCGAAAAGAGCATGCCATATACTACCTTAGCAAAAAGTTTACCGACTGTGAAACAAGATACTCACTGCTCGAGAGAACTTGTTGTGCTTTGGCCTGGGCTGCTCGCCGACTAAGACAATATATGTTGAATCATACCACTTTGTTGATTTCTAAGATGGATCCCATCAAATACATATTTGAGAAACCTGCCCTCTCCGGAAGAATAGCGAGATGGCAGATGATTTTAACAGAGTATGATATCCAGTATACTACCCAGAAAGCAATCAAAGGAAGCGTGCTAGCCGATCATCTGGCTCATCAAGCAGTGGATGATTACCAATCTATGAATTTTGAGTTCCCAAATGAGGATGTCATGCTTGTTACTGATTATGAAGAACCTGGACCAGATGAAGGACCCGAACTGGGATCCCGATGGACTATGGTTTTTGATGGATCTTCTAATGTGTTGGGCAATGGTGTTGGTGTTGTAATTATTTCTCCTAAGGGTTGCCATACGCCTTTTACTGCTAGACTATGTTTCGATTGTACCAACAATATGGCCGAGTATGAAGCATGTATTTTGGGACTCAGAGCTGCTATAGACCTGAGAATCAAGTTTTTGAGGGTGTACGGAGACTCAGCATTAGTAATCAGTCAGATCAAAGGAGAATGGGACACTAAACATCCGAATCTCATCCCTTATCGAGAGCGGGTGTTGACATTAATCCCATACTTTGAAAAGATTACATTCGAACATATTCCACGAGAAGAGAATCAGTTGGCAGACGCCTTGGCCACCATGTCATCTATGTTCAGAGTCAGATGGGACAATGAAGCTTCCAGGATCACCATTGAACGACTAGATGAACCAGCATATTGTTACGAACTTAACGCTGATGAAGTAGAAGAGAAACCTTGGTTCCACGAAGTAAAAAGATATTTAGAAGCTCAGGAATACCCTGAAGGGGCGTCCATCAATGACAGAAAATTCCTGAGGAAGTTCTCCGCTAGATTCTTTTTGAGTAGTGGAATATTATACAAACGTAATCATGATTCGACTTTGCTTCGTTGTATGGATAAAAAGGAAGCAGAAAAGATTATGGAAGACATGCATGACGGTGTTTTTGGGACTCATTCTAGTGGACATACGATGGCCAAGAAGATTCTGAGATCATGGTATTATTGGTCAACCATGGAAGCGGATTGCCACCATCACTCCAGAACCTGTCACAAGTGCCAGATCTATGCGGACAAGGTACATGTGCCTCCTGCCCCTTTAAACGTGTTGACAGCCCCTTGGCCCTTTGCAATGTGGGGCATTGATATGATTGGGGAGATTAAACCTACTGCCTCTAACGGACATCGCTTCATTCTTGTTGCGATTGATTACTTTACAAAGTGGGTAGAGGCAGCCTCATTTGCTTCTGTTACCAAGAATGTGGTGGCACGGTTCATCAAGAATAGTCTTATTTGCCGATATGGCGTCCCTGAAAGAGTTATCACTGATAATGGCACTAATTTGAACAACAAGATGATTACTGAACTCTGCACGCAATTCAAGATAAAACACCATAACTCTTCTCCGTACCGGCCAAAGATGAACGGCGCCGTGGAGGCTGCTAATAAGAATATCAAGAAGATCATACAAAAGATGACAGTAACGTACAAAGACTGGCATGAGATGTTACCATTTGCTCTTCATGGTTATCGCACTTCAGTACGCACTTCGACAGGGGCAACTCCTTTCTCTTTAGTCTATGGAATGGAAGTCGTCCTACCGGTAGAGGTTCACATTCCCTCTCTAAGAATCATGAAAGAGACAGGTTTAGACGAGGATGAATGGATTCAGACTCGACTCGATCAGATAAATTTGATTGATGAAAAGAGACTGGCGGCTGTTTGTCATGGGCAGATATATCAGAAGCGCATGACCCAGGCATTCAACAAAAAGGTCAAGAGACGGGTGTATCAAATCGGCGACTTAGTTATCAAGCGTATCATTCTACCACAAGGTGATCCCAGGGGCAAATGGACTCCCACATACGAAGGGCCATTTGTAGTTAAGAAGGTATTCTCTGGTGGAGCCATGATACTCACTACAATGGATGGCGAAGACTTCCCACATCCCGTGAACGCAGACATAGTCAAAAAATATTACGCATAAAAGAGACCCGCTAGGTCGACGTACCTAGGCAAAAATTAGGGATAAACATATAAAAATGTACACCCGGCAAGTCGAAAACCTGAAAAGGCGGCTTGGGCAAAAAAGGGTATCCTGGTGGACTGAAAACCTGAAAAGGCGGTCCAAGCAAAAACTAGGGATTAAAAGCGTATGACTATGTCCCGTTCTCAGACAGCTTCATCCAAGTTCAAGGGACTGAACAAGCCAATCACTTCTATCCGACAGCTGGAGATGAGATGCTTGAAGACATAATGATAGTAGCAGAATTAAAATCGATAGGACTTTTCCTTCATAGCTTTTTCTTTATGTTCTCGACGATTTCCTCTTACTAGGATTTCTGTCTCTTTGTACACAAATTGCCTGTCTATAGGCCCTCTTCCAAACTCAATACAATTTTATTTCCAAAAAAAAAAATGCTTTTGTTTTACTTTTTCTGTTTGGCTTGCATAAACGTCCATTGATTTAATTTGAATTGATATATGCATTTGAATATGATCGATGTTTATCAAAATACATGCATAAAATAGACAATAACAATTACTACTAGACTTCAGGATCAAGGAGGAGGCCTAACCATGCTTCCAATGAATCCGCTACCAATTCTATTCCCCCGGCAAGCCTGTTATTCCCCAGAAGGAATTGGCGTTATTCCCCGGCAAAACCAGCTATTTCCCAGAAGAGGTCAGAATCACCAGACAGGCTGATCATCTCATCCATCCCCAGCCAGGCTCTGTTGAATATTTCTGCCACCAGACAGAAACCAAGTACCCCCCAGCTGAGAAAGGGTCATTAACACAAATATCTCCAACCAGTATTTCGGGATTTATTTTCCCCAGTGGAGTCGCCAGGAAAAACTTCTCAGATGCATAATTCATTCATTACATCATTTCACAGCATACGCGTGCATACAGCATTCGCATCTATTTTCGCAAGCATAAAACATCTCATGCATCATGACATGGCATGAAGCTAACTTTTCTTTTCAGGTTAATTATCCTCCCAGTATTGTCAAATTAAGAAATTCATTCAGACAAACACCGTTATCAATCACATCCAAGATTCAGATACATCTTTCAGATATAATCTACATGAACGTCCATTCCGACAAGCACATCCCAGACATTTGCTGCAAATACAACATATACGAATATTATCAGATACAGCCTAACATACGGTTCATTCTGATTCAACCCGACATATGATTGCCTCAACTACTCCAATATGGCCTAGCGTACGACCCATTTGGATCTTCATTCCTCAGATACTACCTAGCGTACGGTACATTCCGAGGTGTAGTCTAGCGTACGACTACTTTCTTCAGATACAGCCTAATGGACGGCTCATTCTACGATTCAGATACGATCTGGCATACGATCCATTCTGATCCTTATTTCTTCGGAGACAGCCTAATGGACGGCTCATTCTGCAATTCAGATACGATCTGGCACACGATCCATTCTGATCCTTATTCCTTCAGATACAGCCTAATGGACGGCTCATTCCACGATTCAGATACGATCTGGCATACGATCCATTCTGATCCTTATTCCTTCAGATACAGCCTGATGGACGGCTCATTCTGCAATTCAGATACGATCTGGCATACGATCCATTCTGATCCTTATTTCTTCGGAGACAGCCTAATAGACGGCTCCTTTTGCAACTCCAATACGGCCTAGCGTACGACCCATTTGGATGTTCATCCCCTCAAATATGATCTAGCGTACGATCCATTCTGATCTCTCATCCCCAGTGAAGTCACCCGCCTAATGGACAACTCATTCTACTATTCAGATGCGGTCTAGCGTATGATCCATCCTGATCCTTTATCCCCAGCAGTATATAACACACTCCGACTCCCCAGCGAAGTCGACAGCCTAATGGGCGACTCACTATACGGTCTAACGTACGACCCGGTATGACACCCATGTCTTCAGATATCGTCTAACGTACGACACAATCTGAAGCTCTCATCATCAAACTTCCTGGATGGCATCTTTAAGCCCATCTCCATCAAGACTAATTGACAAGTGCAAATTTTTGGGGCATTCTAGTGTTCAATAATCTTCCACCTCCAGACCACGAACGGCATACTTGCCATCCTAACTCTCTCGGTTCAAGAATATTGAACAGGGGCAGCTGTCATACCCCAAAATTTGCCCATTAATCTTGCAAAACATTTCTCGAAGCACTCCAACTTATTCTGCAAGGCACTGACCTTAAAGGAACAAAAGCCCAGCTCACAACAGACCCAATCTAGAAAAAGGCCCAAACTAGCTTGCTCGCTAGGCGAGCAACTCCTTCGCCTAGCGAAGCTTGCGATATATCAAAATTTTCGGGCTTCATTCTGAGCCCATTAGGTCACCACAATCACTATAAATACCGACACTTCAGTCACGAAAATAGACAGACGAAGACAGACAGAAACCCTGGCATAGAAACCCTGGAGACTAACTCAGAGAATTCCGAGTAAAGAAACCCTGAAGGCCGCTCATCCGCACCGAAGTTACCTTTGCCCAACTCCATCTGATACCAAGAGTGGTCAGCCCCTTCAACATCGCAGCTCAGTTGCAAACAGGTTTGCGCATCACTACTGTTTTATGCTTTTAATCGGTAATCTCTACATACATAAGGCATCATGATTAAATTTTCGGATATGTAATTTGATTTCACATGTGAATTTAAGTATGCCTGAATATCCTGAATGTTTGTCCATGTTATTCCTGTAATTAAATGCCATAAAGTTCAGAGTTTCGGAGATCATGCTGCTATCAAACTCAAAACCCGTAGCCGCTCGCTAGCACATCGCTAAGCGAGCCTGTAGCGAGCACTCGCTAAGCCTTCGCTAGGCGAAGCAGGAGCGAACGGGACAGTGGCTGTTTTGTTTCTTTTTCGTTCTGCCTTATGTTTATCTAATCAAGATTTATTATAATTCTGCATTATTTGGCCTGACTTTATGACTGTTGTGTTTATTTTGTGGTGCAATTTTCAATTGTACTTTATCTCGATGTTCTAACCCGTGTGCTGAATTGTGTAAAGGCTTACATATTCCCGAGGAAACGGCCGGCTAGGTATTCCACTTTATGTGTGGGAAACCCGTATGGAGATGGATTCTGAATTACTTAATTTTAATGTGGAGATTCATCCTAATTACTTAATTAATTTTAATGTGGAGATTCATCCTAATTGATCATAATATGGAAATTCATCTTAAATACTTAATTTCAAAATATTGCCTTTGAATATGTGATCTTGGACCTCTCTTTGTTGCCTTACGGTATTACGGTCATGTCCCGCGAATGTGGGGATACCCTTAGCCAAGACCCTTCGATTAAATCATCATGTCCCTCTAAAATAAATCATAGTCCCTCGGATGTCGCCTTCGAATATATGATTTTGTCCCTCGATGACCCTTCGGTGTAGCCTACGGTTAAATGATGATAGTCCCTTCGAATGCTAAGGTATCCTTACCACCGTTGCTTTCAATGACCAATCGATGACCCTACGATGACCCTTTTACATCCAAAGGATAAAACTACTTATTTCTCAATAATAAGGACGGTTTTACCCTCACAAGGATAGGAAATGCCCATCAAGACCTTGGATAGGTATAACTCTTAATTGCTTACTCACAATTTAAAAATACTTTTCACACTTCACAAATACTAGAAAATCACCACTTGGTATACATTCATACTAGAATCATTACTGAGTTATATTTTTCTAAACCATTTTCAAAACTAAACGAGATAACCACTTTGTATACATTCATATGAGAATCATTACAAAGTTAAATTCTCTTTTTCAAAACATTTTCTAAACAATTCACAAACACTTTTTCAGACAAGAAAAAAATAACATAAGTGATCAAGCAATTAAGAGCCCATGGATAACCATGGATACAAAGGGTGCTAACACCTTCCCTTTGTATAATGTACCTCCCGAACCCAAAAATCTAATCAAGGTCTTTCCTGTTCTTTTCCACCTTTCCTTATGGGATAAAAGAAAAGTCGGTGGCGACTCTTGCTATCCGCGACATTTGTTTTCCGAAGCAAAACACACAAAGTCAGTTCACCGTATGACAGTCTTATTAAGTAACCAAGGATCTTTTGATCACCCAAATTAGATTGTGGGATTATACAAGTTCAAAGGACTTAATTAATCAAAATTGCTTTTGATCAATTTAATCATGGGTTTATTTTGGTTTAGAGAACTAGGTTAATCCTAATCTAGAAGTTAGTAATTATTAGAAACTATCCTAAGGGATCATGCATTGTTTGATTAAAGTTGATTAAAGACCTATGTTAAAATCCTAGGGGAGCATGTGCTTATATGGTCAAAATGCCAAAATAACCCTAAGGGGTAAAATGGTCAATTCACAAAAATAACCAATCGTGGACACAAATTTAATTTTAATTAAAGTTTAATTAGAACCTACAAATTGATTAAGTCCTAAATTCTAAAATAACATAATATTCAAGAGTCAGCTAAAATCTAACTATTTTCTAATTCCTACTCTAACTGTATTAAAATCTAATTAGAAAACTATACAAAAATACAATTAATTCCTAAATTCTAATTAAAATATAAATCCTAATTGAACCTAATTACAATGCTAACAAAACAATTACCAAAAATATCAACACAAAATAACATCGAATTAAAGGTAGTTAAAGTGATAATTAAAATATTGGGCAAGGGGGGTGCAAGCCCTGAATATAGTGCAGAATCCAGCAAAAGGGGATTTGGGCCCAATAGAATGAGCCCAAATAACAGTAAGTGTAGTTGGGTTCAGCAAGTATTAAGCAAACTAGGAGTATGGAAAGCAAACTATTGGACTTAATGGTTAAGCCCAACAGAAATTGTAAAGGGAAAAGCAAAAATTCAGCAAACTCATTTGGTCTTCTCTACACATCTACTTCCAATTTTCATGTCAAAAATGAACCACCACCAGAGCTCCGGCACCACCACACCGGAGGCGGCGGAGTTGGCCGAAATCAAGAAAAAGCACCACTTTCTTACTCCTCTCAACCTCCTCTATCCTAATCCCTCATCCATTATAACCACAAATTAGTTAATTCTGGAAATTGAGAAATTAAAGTCAAGAACCCTAAGCACAAAATCTGTAATTAAATGGAGGTGGAGGAGAATCAAACCATCAAACCTTGGAGTTTTGATTCTCCACTACACAAGCTACAATGTGGTATCAAAAATTCAATAAACAAGCAAAGATGAAGATCCACCGACCTACAAGACGGAGGATTATCTTGGAACTTATTGAAATTTGGAGGTGATGAAAATGAAGAAGAGAAAACCAGAGGTATGCTCCATTGAACCTTTAATCTTCTACTTCTACTTGTCGCAACCTGAAAAATGGAATGCGAAAAAAAAAACCGGCGAAGAAAGACAGGAGAGTCTCCACCGTGCGTTATTTATCCCAAAGGAGGGAAAGGAAACGCTCGAAGTAAACCTAAAAAAAGGAAAGGACAAGACAGGGTCTTGCAACCAAATCTTGGGTCCGAGAGTCGATTATGCGAAGGGAAGGTATTAGCACCCCTACGCATCTGTAGTACTCTACTGGATCCACTTTTGTAGTTCTTGTCTAAAGGGTGTGGGTTTATCTAATGTGTTATTTACTAAAAAAAAGGGTCAAAAGAAAATGACTCGCACGGTCCACTGCATACGTATCTCATATGAATATGAGAATCAGAGTCTTCGTAGCTCGGCTACCTAGGGGTTAAGGGTAATTATGCTCGCTAAGACATCGCGTCTTATGCCTACGTATCTCATCTGGAATGAGAATCAGAGCAAGCCGTAGTTCGGCTAACTACGGGGTTATGGATTGGGTTTTGGACGAACGACGTTACTACACAATCTACCGGATGCTCGACCTTTGGAGACTTACTCGCCTGTAGTAGAAGGAGTTAACGTGTTCTTAGGAGAAGAAAAATCAATGAGTTGGTAGGGTTAGGGATGCTCATGCAAAAAGGCAGTCATTGACGAAGGAACCGCGCTACTTGTGGGGATACGAACACATACAAAACAAACATGTATAAAGTAAACGTGCCAACAAGGCAATCAGAATAAATCTCCCAAATGGTATCCCACAAGCAAAGTGGAATATCCAGCGAGCTATCCCTGCAAAAGTCATGTGAGCCTTCACAAAAACTCAACAAAAGGGTTAGTGAAACACGATAAGCATTTTTTTCATGGATAACAGTATGGTTTCAGAAACCTCAAACCCTGTGGCATACACTTCAGAAATTAAACGATTAAGCATTCAAGGCATTATTTATACATTCATACATAATTATGAACCCGTGGGCAAAAACCTAATGAAATTCATCCATCATACCTCAAACATTCAGAGTATTCAACTTCAAAGCACAAAGGTAATGGGAATAAGGGCAAACCTGATTGGAGAGATCGGTTGAAATCAAATGGCACGGATGGATTTGCAAACCAATGTTAGGGTTTGCTTGAGCTGAAAGTGTATGAGTCAGAATGAACCTTTCAGAGTTTCCTGGAGGTTGCTGCAGATTAATTCTCACTCTCTCTGTCTAGGTTTCTCTCCAGGTTTTGTCCAGGGTTTTGTTCCAAGAAAACCTCAGAGTGTTTTGCTTCTCTTCCTTTTTCTGTCTGTTCTCCCTCTTTTATAACCTGATTTTCATGGCTTTGTGGGCTCAAATGAGAGAGGTCCAAGCATGAGATTTTTTCTTTTATTTATTTATTCATTTTATTTATTTATTTAATTTATTTATTTTTTGTTTGCATAACACGTGGGCTTCGCCTAGCGAGCATGACAGCTCATGAACAAACCTTTGCTCCTTCAAGATTAACGTTTTGACTGACGAATAGACCCCTGTTGGAAGTAACTCAAGTCTTTCCCTTGTGTTGACTGATCATCTAAATAGAACCCACAAAGTGTCCTGGATGATGTTCAAGCTTCTTGGAGCTAATCCCGATTGACATGATGAAATGCAATGTATCTAATGTTAAATGACCTAAAAATGAATGCGTGAATAAGGAGGCCAAATTTTGGGGTGTTACAGCTGCCCCTATTCAGTCATCAGCTAACCCGAGCAGGATGAAAGCGAACAGTTTATCAGACAAACAGGGTGAGCTGTGATTGAATACCAAAGACAGACCGAAAATTTGCGGTCCGAGAACACCACAAAAATGCTGAAGTACACCGCGTTGCTTATTTCTCTTCCGATCCTCTAGATGAATCTGAATCAGTCTTCTGACTTAATCTAGAGTTTCGATCCTCTGGCTAAATCTATACTCAATTTAGTCCTCTGGTTGGATGTTAATTTTGATCCTCGGGCTGGATACGGTTTCAATCTTCTGGCTAGATCTTCTTCGATCTTCTGGCTAGATCTTCTTCGATCTTCTGGCTAGATCTCCTTTGTTTCGATTCTCTGGCTGAATCTATTTTCTTTGATTCTCTGGCTGAATCTACTTCGATCTTTTGGCTAGATCTGAATTGTTTCGATTCTCTGGCTGAATCTATTTCCGGTCTTCGGGCTAGACCTGACTTCGATCTTCTTGCTAGATCTTCTTCGATCTTCTAGCTAGATCTGAATTGTTTCAATTTTCTGGCTGAATCTATTTCGATCTTCTGGCTAGATCTGAATTGTTTCGATTCTCTGGCTGAATCTATTTCCGGTCTTCGGGCTAGACCTGACTTCGATCTTCTGGCTAGATCTTCTTCGATCTTCTGGCTAGATCTGAATTGTTTCGATTCTCTGGCTGAATCTATTTCCGGTCTTCGGGCTAGACCTGACTTCGATCTTCTGGCTAGATTTGGATTGATTTGATGATAAATTCCTATCATCAGGATCTCGCATCTGAGGCATGCGTTGGTTGACTCTCTTTCGAAATCTGCGCCATATCTTCATGTTAGATATGCAGCTTCGAGAATATCCTACTCTTGGGCTTCGTACATATTCTTCAGGCTAGAACATGTTATAACGACTCTTCGATTAGACTTTGTTTTTTAATTGCGATCCGCGGGCTGGATCCTCTTGTAGGTTGATTTTCTGTTGAGTTGTCAATCTATTCCTCCAGCTGGCTTGCTGGGGAAATAACACTCGTAGTCGATTCTCTGGCTGAATCTTCGAAATGACCCTCAGGCTGGATCTCTGGAAAATGATTCTTAGGCTGAATCTTCAAAAATGACCCTCAGGCTGGATCACTGGAACAACGATTCTCAGGATGAATCTTCAAAATGACCCTCAGGCTGGATCACTGGAAAACGATTCTCAGGCTGAATCTTCAAAAATGACCCTCAGGCTGGATCACTCACACTTGATCCTCTGGCTGGATCTCATGACTCTGGTTGTAAAGCAATTCTTCAGTCTACTTTGGAGGACCTGTTTATCAGCTTATGTGTATGCTTGATATGATATGCATGCAAATGCAAATGTTATGCATGGTGTAAAAAGAAAAAAATAAATCTGCTTGGGGAAGCAACTCTGGTAGGGAGCGGATCGCTGTATCAATCTTTGAATACTCTGTGGGGAACGATCCGTCTGCCGGGATCGGGGAGCCACCAAAAATAAATCGGCCTCTTTTGAAAAGTTGACCTTGCTGGGGAAGTATCAACTATGGAAACTTTGCTTGGCGAGGCTCTGCGAGGAGAGTCTGTGAGGAAAGCACTTCCTGGGGAAATGTCGTAGGAATCGACCTTTGCTGGGGATATGAACTTGCTAATCGTCCTCAGGCTGGGGATTAAAATAAATCTGTTAAAAAAATAAACTACTGGGGACGAGATGAACACTGGGAACACCACCCTCTTGTCTGTTGGGTATGCGACTACTCCGCTGTTGCTGGGAAGATATAGTCTGGCACTGTCGACTCCGATGGGGATATACAGTCTGGATACTGTCAACTCTACTGGGGATATACAGTCTGGATACTGTCTACTCTACTGGGGAACCTGCTCTGCAGAGGAGAGGCTTTGTCAACCGCTTGGGGGTGAGGATTCATGACTTGGCATCCGGTTCCTGTGACCTGTAACCAAAAAATACACGTATGCCCTGGGGAATTACTCGGTTTGAATTCACCCTCCGGGATTAAGCACATTCAAAGCAATTTTGACTGTTTTCCTGCGCGAGTCATCTGCAAAAGCCACCATTACATTCAGATGCAATATGTTTCCTCAAGAATTCAGACATCTTTTACAAACAAACTGATAAATGAAAAGTAAAGAGGCTTTTTAACTGAATTATTCGACTTTCGTTGGTTGAAAATTTTGTGCCAGGAATAGGCGAGTACATCAGGAAGCTGATCCCTGGAAAGAGGCGATCGCTATAAATTGAACAAGAGAAACTATCCTAATGGCAATATGGAAACGGGGTCCCACCGAGTTTCGACTCTGCTATGGCTCGTATGTCCTCAAGACGTTCTGCTCATCTTGCTTTCTGAAGTGGATGATTAGTCGATCTTTTACCTTTGAAGATTGCCGGATTGAATGAAACGGTGATATAACACGGATGAACTCAGATTGCATTTATTCGCTTATTCCCTAACTTTTGTGTGGACCGCCCTTTTGGGTTTTCAATCCACCGGGATACCCTTTTTTGCCTGAGCCGCCCTTTCGGGTTTTCGACTCACCGGGTGTACATTTTTTTTTATATCCCTAATTTTGGCCCGAACCTCTTTATTCTTTTTTTTTGGTTCGTCGGGATGCCCCTTTTTTGCCTGGACTATTCTTTTTACTGTCCATCGGGTCTATTTTATGCGAAGTATTTTTTAACTGCGTCTGAGTTGACAGGGGACAGGAAGTCTTCGCCATCCATGGTTGTTAGCATCAGAGCTCCGCCAGAGAAAACTCTTTTAACCACGTATGGACCCTCGTTGTTCGGTGTCCATTTGCCCCTGTGATCTGTGTTGGGAGGAAGAATTCTTTTGAGTACCAATTCACAGACTCGATACTCCTGAGGGCGCACTTTCTGATCAAACGCTCTCTTCGTCCGTCTCTGATATAGCTGGCCATGGCATATAGCTGCTAGTCTCTTTTCCTCAACTAGGCTTAGCTGGCTGTATCGAGAACGGACCCATTCTGCTTCGTCCGGCTTCATTGTTGGTGCAGGGAAAAGTTATTCTGGCACAAAATGGCATATGAACCCCCTCCGGTGTGATCAACACTGCACCAACTCCGCGACCATTGACGTTGACCGCCCCATCAAACATCATAATCCATTTGGATTCAGGGTCAGGCCCCTCCTCCGGGAGTGGTTCCTCGCAATCTTTCGATTTGAGAAACATGATGTCCTCATCAGGAAAGTCGAACCTCATAGGTTGGTAATCATCAACCGGTTGCGCGGCAAGATAGTCTGACAAGACACTTCCTTTGATGGCTTTTTGTGAAGTGTATTGGATGTCATACTCTGTCAGCATCATTTGCCACCTAGCAACCCTGCTGGCTTTTCAAAAATATACTTGACTTGATCCATCTTTGATATCAATAGAGTCGTGTGAGTCAACATATATTGTCTTAGTCGGCGAGCAGCCCATGCCAAAGCGCGGCAAGTTTTCTCGAGCAGTGAGTATCTTTGTTCACAGTCAGTAAACTTTTTTCTAAGGTAGTATATTGCATGCTCTTTTCAACCTGACTCGTCATGCTGACCGAGCACACAACCCATTGACCTTTCTAACACAGTCAAGTACATGATCAACGGTCTTTTCCTCTCGGCCTGTAGACTGGCCTCGATCTTGATCTCTTTCTTGTCGTCTTCGATACCAATGTTGATGGTCTCAACCACCTCCTGATAAGGTGTGATAGCTCGGTCCTCCTGTTTCAACAACCTGGCTAACTCCTTAGGCAATTCACAATCTTCCTCAACCTCTTCTTCGGCTTGATAGATAGGATTGTCGAAGTCATACTTGGCCATAACAGTGTCGTTAGCAGTGAGATTCGGGTGATCAGTTTTATGAGGTGTTTTTTGGAAAGAAAAACGAAAAAGAAACATGAAAAAGAAACATTGCCGTTTTTGTAAAAGTAAAAATAATTGAAAGAAAGAGAACACAAAATTGTTTGCAAAAGCTATCCTTTATTGATGATGAAAATAATTGCGAAATGTAACTAAATGGATGGCCCTACAGATGAGTCATTACACCTTGATCAAAGTGTAAGACTTTGTTATGCATGTGATAAAAGGAAAACAATAAAACTTACTCCTTCAGTAGAGTAAACCGAACGACTTTTTCAGACGACCAATTGTCGAGCTTTTCTCCTGGGACACACGGGCGAATCCAGCTATCTAAGTCACAGTCACTGTCAGCCTTGTCTTCATCTGCAGCATTGATGGTGTGGGGAGAAACCAAACCCCCGTTGGAGAAAGTATCAGCTTCATTCTTCTGAGACCCCGGAGTATACCTCAATCCAAACTTGTCTTCTTTTATGATTGGCTCCACAAATTTGCCTCAGCCTTGGGCATTACCAGCCTTAACCACTTCAACAGCTTGCTTGTATGAAGAGATAGAAGTCCCGACCTTCTCAGACTTAGGTGAAAAGACAGCTTCGGGCGCGACCTCACTGATGTTTATGGCTTCGAAGCCTTGACACAGCATCTCATGCATCTCGCCATCCATCTCCACATACTTAAACATAGACATGTGGCTAATAAAAATATCCTCTTCACCACAGACAGTGACGACTTGACCTTCTAGTTCATATTTGAGCTTCTGGTGGAGAGTAGAAGTAACAGCACCGGCAGCATGAATCCAGGGCCGACCTAGCAGACAGCTATAGGCAGGCTGGATATCCATCACATGAAAGGTGCTCTTGAACACCTACGGTCCAATCTTAACTGGCAACTCAATTTCGCCAAAGACGGCTCTCTTAGAGCCATCAAAAGCCCTCACAACTAAATTACTTGGCCTCAGGATGATGCCATCGTAATCCAACTTCGTTAAGGCTTTCTTTGGGAGAATATTCAGAGAAGAACCTGTATCAACCAAAACATGGGAAAGCACCGTCCCTTTGCATTCCATTGTGATATGCAAGGCTTTGTTGTGATTCCTGCCCTAAGATGTTAGGTCATAATCGGTGAAACCTATCGCATGGCTAGTGTGTACATTCGAAACTACCGACTCCAGCTGGTCAATAGTTATCTCTGGGGGAACATAAGCCATATTCAGTACTTTCAACAAGGCTGCTCTGTGTGCCTCAGAGCACATCAATAGTGAGAGAATGGAGATCTTTGAGGGTGTCTGATTTAGCTGGTCGACTACCTTGTAGTCACTTTTCTTGATAATCCTCATAAACGCATCCACTTCCTTCTCGAATGCGGTCTTAGGAGGAGCTTCCTCGGTAGTAACCTCTTCGGTGGATACCTGTTTTCCTTTAGCCTTGGCAGCTGCCTCAGCTTCAGCATTCATGCGCAATGTTGATGGTGCAAATAGGCGTCCACTACAAGTGAAGCCACCAATTCCTCCAACATTGTCTACAGCGGAGCTACCAATGTCAATGTCTTCTTCGTTAACTTTCTGCCCCTGGCAGTAGATATCAGCCCCATAGTGCCACGGGATAGCATTGTCTTTCTCATACGGAACAGGTCCTGGTACCGTGATGGTGACCGGACCAATCAAAGTCGATTGAGGGTTGTCTGAGTAAATTGGTGCTGGACTTTCTGGGAAATATATTATTGTCGGAGCGGGTCTCTCGGGAACATATATTTCTTCAAGAGTGAAATAAAACGTTACTGTCGACACATCATTCTTCACTGGACGAGTCTGATCGAACTGGAGACAACCTTCATCTATCAGTTGTTGAATACCCTTTCTCAAACTATCACATCCGTTCTCGGCGTCTTGACAATTTCTGCACTCTTCCCCACAACCCGGGAAAATCCGTCCTTTCAAGAGTCGGTGTTTGATCACCGATAGCAAAGTCTTCACTTTAGTCACATCAGAAACCAAATTCAAAGTTTCCCCACTATCAACAGCATTAATCCTCTGCCGGCCGTGAGCTGGCATCGGGTTTTGGATAACATTAGGCATCGGAGAAAAATTGATGGCCTGGGCATCTCTCAAATCTTGTACCTTTAGCTGGAGAGCCTTGCAATTATCTGTAGTATGGCCAGGTGCGTTGGAGTGAAAAGCACATCTGGCGTTGACATCATAACCTCTAGGCAGATTGTTGGGATCGATCGGTGGGGCCAGAGTTCTCAACGTAACCAGATTCATGTCAATCAGCTTGGGAAGTAATACAGAATAAGGCATTGGGATTGGCTCAATGACCCGGTCCGCCTGCCTTGGACGTTGTTGATAGGGTCTCTGCTGACCCAGATTACCTCCTTGTTGTTGATTGTTGTACCTGGGTTGCTGTTGCGGATGATACTGCGGTTGAGGAACAGGTGTTGGAATAGTGACTGCGGCCACTTGATCTTGATAATAATTAGGGCGTCCTCTGCCCCTGCCTCTGCCGGCATATACAACGCTCGTCTCACCTTCTCTTTTTCGTTGACCGTTACCAGCAAACGGTTTCTTGGGAACTGATGAGTTGGAAGCACTGTTGTCTTGAATTCGACCCATCTTCAACAGACTCTCGATCCTTTCTCCAGCAATCACTATCTCTGCAAAGCTGATTGACGGGAAAGCAGCCAATCTCTCGATATAATTGCCTTGAAGAGTGTTCATGAACATGTCCGCCATCTCCCTTTCAGACATAGGGGGTTGGACGGATGCAGCAATCTGTCTCCAACGGTGAGCATATTCTCTAAAGGTTTCCTTGGCAGTCTGAGACATTCCTTGCAACAAGGTCCGATTTGGAGCCATGTCCAAGTTGTATTGATATTGCTTGACAAAAGCCTCTGCCAAGTCTTTCCAGCTCTTGATGGTAGTACGAGACAAATGAGAATACCATTCACGAGAAGCTCTAGTTAAACTGTCTTCAAAATAGTACATCCACAGCTTTCCATCTTCAGTGTGAGCTCCCAACCTTCCCAGATAAGATTGGAGATGAGTGCGTGGGCAAGAAGCTCCATTGTATTTCTCAAAAGTAGGGGGTTTGAACTTGTGAGGGATCCTTACTCCCTGAACCAGACCAAGATTGGTGACATCAAAACCTAAGGAACTTTGAGACTCCAAAGATTTGAGCTTCTCAGCAAGCTCATCCATACGGCGAGTGGTCTCGAGGGCCTCGTCGTGCAAAGAAAATTGATCATACTGACAATCTTCAGTAACGGGGCGCCCGTTATCCGAATCCCTTGATTCACATTGTACCTTCCGCCAATACCATTCCCAACATTTCCCGTGTTGCCAACATTACCCGGGTTTCCATCAACATTTGCGTTACCCGCGTTTCCAGTGTTCACAGGGTTATCAGTGTTCCCAGGGTTACCAGGGTTCCCCTCAGCACTTGGTATTTCCACCTCTGGATCGGGCCTCGGTTGCTCAACCAATTCCTTCAGCTTTGTCTGGCCTTCTGCCATACCAGTCATCAATTTCATGAACTGATCCATCCTTTCACGCATATCAGCCAGTTCTTTCTGTATCTGGTCCATTGCTAGTCGTGGACGGTTTTCCTTTGTCGGGTCCCTGTGAACTCGGTTGGGACCAATAACTGCCTGAAACAGGGAACAAACATTAGACACTGCGGTGACACCTGCAAAACAAACAAGGGTTAGTACGTATGGTATGCGATGCACTGCTTATTCAATTTTAAGGCACCACCCTTTTGAAAAGGAATACCCTGCAAATGAATAAGCATGAGATGTTGGATGCAAATGTGCGAATGATGTTATGCAATGCAATGGCATGTCAATCAGGATGGCTGGATCCGCTTGAACATCTATCAGGTTGCACTGCCTGGAGAGAAATTAAGAGGATCAAGCAAATCACACCAAACAAAGGTCATGGGATGGATCATGTTATCCTTAATATCAACCATCCATTTTTGTGGATTATGGTTTACACCTTCTCAACACCTAAGTTTCATTGATATTAAGGATACCTGAACGGATCGACCATGAATCAAGGGTTTGTCGTAAGTCACGAGCATGGAGTTTAGGTTAAGAACCACCCAAAGGGAGTGTACTAAAGTTTAAACCTGCCAAACATGTTCTACAAAAGGTTCCCAAAGTCATAATCCCATCTTTCGGATATTATCGGAGGAACGACTACTCGTATTCCAAAAAAAATCTCAAGAGAGACTCTTATGAGTGTAGTATCGCGTAACAATCGTATCAAATCTTACACTTGAACGACTTTCGCATTACATCCTACAAATAGGCCAAGATCGGTTTGGTAAACTAAGGTCCTTGGCTTCTAAGGTCTATATTGGAAAAAGTAATGTCTAACCACAACTTACTTGTGTGACATTATTGATCTCAACATGACCTCCACCAAGTGAATGGGCTTGCAAGTCAACTTGCTAAGGAATAACTCCACACAAGTCAACAAGACTATGACATTCTCCTATCCTAAGTGCACTCGAGTTCGGGTATAGAACTCATCTCACAAACAGAACCAGCAGATACAGCAGTCATATGTACACAATGCAATAAAGTAGGTAAATGCTGAAAGATAAATAACTGTACAAAAGAATAAACACCCAATAAACAAACAACCTACAAAAGCTAGGAGGGACTCGCTTAGGGAAATCGGGTCCCCAGCAGAGTCGCCAGCTGTCGCAACCTGAAAAATGGAATGCGAAAAAAAAAACAACCGGCGAAGAAAGACAGGAGAGTCGCCACCGTGCGTTATTTATCCCAAAGGAGGGAAAGGAAATGCTCGAAGTAAACCTGGAAAAAGGAAAGGACTAGACAGGGTCTCGCAACCAAATCTTGGGTTCGGGAGTCGATTATGCGAAGGGAATGTATTAGCACCCCTACGCATCCGTAGTACTCTATGGGATCCACTTTTGTAGTTCTTGTCTAAAGGGTGTGGGTTTATCTAATGTGTTATTTACTAAAAAAAGGGGTCAAAAGAAAATGACTCGCACGGTGTCGCATCTCGAAAAATACGATTCCTCGCGATGGTCGCGGAAAAATTTATGTTCGAACAGAGTCGCCACCGAACTTTATTTATTCCAATGAAAGAATAGGAAAATATCGATAAAACCTTTAAGAAAAATAGAATAATGGTCGTCGCAACCATATTCGGGTTCGGGAGTCGATTACGCAAGGGGAAGGTATTAGCACCCCTCACGTCCGTTGTACTCAACGGGAACCTTTTAGTCTAATTTGCTATTTGAATGTTAGTTAACTGTTATTCGCTTTCTTCGAGTGATTGGAATTGATAATAGATATGGATGAAGACCTCAGAAGGGGAAATGGGAGGTTTTTTATTAGTGTGCTCGCCAAGATCTCGCAATCTCGTGCCTACGTATCCTTATGGTGCAATAAGGAAGTCAGAGCATTCGTAGTTCATGCAACTACGGTTTTGGTGTGTTTTGTTTGAACGACTGTGTAGGTCGGCGTTCTAACGGCTAAACGCTGGCTTGTCTACTCTCGACGGAGGCTTAAGCACTAGTTTGTTGTGCGCATTAGAAAGGATTGACATTGTTCTTTTGAAGAGGTTTTGGTCACGCGGGGGTGACAAGTTGAATTGATGTGTTTGGGTTTTGATTGGTTTCGATCGCTCGGGGGCGAGAAGTTAGATTGATTTGTTTGAGATGTTTTGAAGAACGACGAAAGGTTGAGCAATGTGGTGTTCACCAATTGTTCAATTCTTTCGAGGAATAATAAGGCGTCCGCCTTTTATTCCTTTTTCATTCAAATTATTTTGAAAGTTTGTTTGTGGATGTTGAATGCGCACGGTAGCGAGGCGTACGCCCCCTACTTGCTTATTCAAGGAATAATGAGGCGTACGCCACTTATTCCCTTATCCAAGTTTATTTAGCGTGTTTTAGTCGGAAGTCGATAATTTGTGCAATATGGCGTTTGCCAATTATTCAAATAATCGAGAGAGGGTGAGGCGTACGTCTCCCCTCTTTTATCATCCGAAGTTTAAATTGTAAAAGATATGTTTAGATGTCGTATTCGATTGCGTTTTAAATTGATGACGAAGATTCGAGCAATGTGGCGTACGCCAATTATTCGAATAATCGAAAGATAGTGAGGCGTACGCCTCCTATCCTCTTTTCATCTGAAATATGGAATTAAAAGGATTTAGGATTTGTAGTTGATTTAGAAGATGTGATTTGAACTTGTATGATTATTAGGGTTTCATTTGAATGACGAAAATCCGAGCAATATGGCGTTCGCCAATTATTCGCATAATCGAGAGATAATGAAGCGGATGCTCACTATTCTCCTTTTCATCCAAAATATGGGATTAAAAGGATTTCGAATTTGTAGAAATGATTTGAAGTATTATGATTTGAAGTGTTATGGTTTGAATAATTTGGATTTGGAAATTATATTTGATTTTGAAAAGTGATTTGAAATTGGGTGATTTAAGATTTAATCGGGTGACAAGAACTCGTGCAATATGGCGTACGCCAATTATTCGAGTAATTGAGAAATAGTAAGGCGTACGCCTCCTATCTCCTTTTCATCCCAAGTTTATGTTTGAAAAGAGAAAAAACTTTAGAAGTTAAATGGTTTGGAAAAAGGTTTGAAGTAGTGTGATTGAAGAATGGAATGAATTTTATTTAGTGTATTATTTCATCTACTCGATTAATCAACAATCAAGTAGGTTTCATTGTAAGGAAGCCCAAGAGTAAGCTATGTGAGGTTGATGGCGATGCGAAGAGCAATCGACTTACAAGGGTGTTTGAAAGTGGGCTCGATATTTAAATCGAGAATTGTATGATTTGTGCTTTTTTTGAAATTGGTTTGTGTTGATGATGAATTGGAATGAAATGAAATTGAAAGTGATTAATGAAGTGATGATGATGTGAAATAGTTTTTTTTTTTGAACTAATGTGAAGTTGTGAGAATGGGAAGAAATTAATCAATTTCTTCTTAACAAAATTAATTTATTAAAATTTGTTTAAATTGATTAATTAAATTAATTAAAATTAATTATCAAAATTATTTAATTAAATCAAATAATTAAGTTAATTACAATTAATTAATAGAAATTAAACTAATTAAATATTTTAATCAATTAATTAAATCAAAAGAGAAAGAAAAATGGGTATTAACATTGATTTAATCGGTATGTGGCGATGAATATGTGCTCGGAACCGGTTTGAGCGTAATAACAATGATTGATATTATTCGCAAAATCGAAACTCGGTGAAATATTCTGATAATGTATTGAGAATTTGGTGGTATCACGACACAGCAAAGTCGAGCCCATGGTTTAAAAGTCCAACGAATCATCTCTAAAAATTCTTGATGCGTTTAGGCATTGTTATGCTATATTACCATTAATTTACTCTAAGGACCACAGTAAGACCATGAGTCTAACTGGCATGATGAAGCATGATAAATAATTTTACTCATTTCAGAAGGAATCAAGAACTTATATAATGATGAAAGGCGAATAAAAACGTTGACAAATGGTCACCTGCAGTACAACATGCACAATCCCCATACTTGGCTCATAATTCACATATACTTGCACCCAAAATTCACACAACAACATATAATCAACGGAGCGAACTTATGTTCCTAATTTTACAATCATCAATATTCTGAGCATAACATTCTTACTGAATTAGAATAGCACATAAACCTGAATCAGCCAACATTAATCTAATGATCTCAAAGCTAACCCTCAATAAGTCCGTCAAAATTCGAACCTCATTCGTTGCAAAAACTGGTTTTGAAACGTCAACCTTAAAGAAGAAACATGCTGTTATGATTTCCCAATTCAGAATAACACTTAAACAAATCTATGAGAAGATTAAAGAACTAAAACATTTGACTCTCAACATCAACTTCCTAAAGTAATATACACATAACCAGAATAATCAAACGCAACAAAACAGGTTAATCGTGCTAGTTTCCAGAACCTGCGATTTCAATGAAATGGAAATAAAAAAAAGAAACCGTAACAGCACACAAACACAACTCATATACGACATCATCTAAGTTAAAGTAGCTATAACGAACTGAAAGCCATAATAGCAACAACAGATACACAGCAGAATTTTTCAGATACATCCACCAATTCTCAATAACCAAGCTATGGCAAATGGCAGTGAATTTCGTAACAGCCTAGCCAAAACAAACTACGTGATTAAAGCCAAACCAACATAAAGTAATGGTCATGTTTGAGGAGAGCTTGAGATTGTTACCGCAATGACGACTTTTCCGATGCTACCAGCTACTGATGCGTTTGTCGTTGCTGCTAGCTCTTACTGTTGTGGAGTTTATCGCCTCCGCTCATTCAAAGCTTTCCTCCTGCGATCTGTCCCGGTTTTGATTTCGACTCCATAGCCACAATGAACATCGACCTGTCCTCAAGGCTCGCGAGACCGAAATCGCCGCAATGGTTCGACCTGCAAAATAGACATGAATTTACAACCTATCAAATGTTCAAACAACCATCAAAGTGAGGGTTTTGGTCGGTGGTGATATGAGGATTTGTTGAAAATGTGTGTAGCGATGGTGTTGTTTCGGCGATGAGGAGGGTGAAGGTCGCGTGTAGTGGCGAGCTCGTCGGTGAGAGCGACGGTGGGGGTTATGAGGAAGACGGTGAGTTGATTGATGGTGGAGAGTGATGGAAAAGGGGTTTGTGGTGTTTAGTGGATAGCGGCGTGAAGTGGGTGGTTCTTGGGCGGAGTGGTGAAAGGGGTTTTGAAGGGTTTGACGGTGAGGTCACGATTTGAGGTGGCGGTGGAAGCGATTGTGGACGGTGGAGAAGAAGAGGGTTTTGTGGTGGTCGGAAGGAGGCGCGGTGGGGGAAAGGCGATTTCGACGGTGGTGATGAGGTTGAAGGTGGAGATTTTGAACAGTGAGAGGAGACAGTGATTGGGTTTAGCGGCAGTAGGTTTTCAGCGGAGGTGGAGTTTGTGGTCTGTGAGAGGTTCAGAGACGTTCCTCCTTTTGTTAGTGGAGTGTGAGGAAATGTGGGGGGGTTTCGTTTTTTTTTAGAATGAGAGAATGAAGGTAGGTTTTGTAACGAAGAGAGAGGAGAGGGAATTTCGTGAGGGAGCGTGAGTTTGTTGGTGAGAGAGCGAGTAGAGAGTTGAAAGAGAGAGTGAGTGGCGTGTAGTATACCGTTGGGAGTGGATCCCCTTCGGATTCCTCTTTTTTTTTATTTACTTGTTTTTTTTTATATATAAAATAAAAAAGGATCCAATGCAAATATATACATATTTATTTTATACTTATTATTTATTTAAGAAAATAAAATCAACAAAGAAAAATCTAACTAATATTTGATTCTAATTATTTTAAATTACCTTATCTAACCACTAAACCAAAAAAGTATGGACCAATTAAAAAAATAGAAATTGAGTATAATTTGTTCGGAAAAGTAAACCGGTCACACTAAAATTGTCAGGACAAAATATACTTATTAAAAAATACAGTCTTTCCTTAAATTTTAACGATTCAACCGATTTTTTCTGTATTCTCAAATAAATTCATTCTGACTGACATTTCAGGTATTATTCATGATGCAAATGTATGTCATGCTATGCGTATGATGCTAAATTAAAAATGAAATAAATTCTACGAAAATTTAAATATGCCCGGACAAAATTGGGGTATGACAGCTGCCCCTATTTAATTACCTTGAACTAGAAGGTAAGAATGACAATAGTCTTCGTACATTCATGGTGGAAGATAATTAAATACGAAAATACCCGAATTTTGTTCTTTGAAATGCATGGAAGAAATGCAGAGAGAGTAGTGCAGAAAGAAAATGCGATGAGTTCTGGAATTTTGTAGGGTTTTATTTTTTGAGATTATTGGGGAATATCATCATCAAAGAGTTGATGGAAAGGTAACTATCATCGTCAAAGGGTTGACGGAAAGGATTTTTCATCGTCAAAGGGTTGACGGAAAGAAAATTTATCATCCGCAAAGAGTTGTCGGAAAGAAACTTCACTATGGAGTGGCATCACCAAAGGGTTGGTGGAAAGGATGGTCATCATCAGAGGGCTAATGGAAAAGAAAACTTCACTATGGAGTGGCATCATCAAAGGGTTGATGGAAAATAATTTGTCATCGTCAAAGGGTTGACGGAAAAGATTGTCATCATCAGAGGGCTGATGGAAAAAAACTTCACTATGGAGTGGCATCATCAAAGGGTTGATGGAAAATAATTTGTCATCGTCAAAGGGTTGACGGAAAAGATTGTCATCATCAGAGGGCTGATGGAAAAAAACTTCACTATGGAGTGGCATCATCAAAGGGTTGATGGAAAATAATTTGTCATCGTCAAAGGGTTGACGGAAAAGATTGTCATCATCAGAGGGCTGATGGAAAAAAACTTCACTATGGAGTGGCATCATCAAAGGGTTGATGGGAAAGGATAATTGTCATCAGAGAGTTGATGGAAAAGAGACCTCACTAGGGAGTGGCATCACCAAAGGGTTGGTGGGAAAATTTGTTGTGAAATGTCATCATCAGAGGGCTGATGGAAAAGAGGGATCAGGTTATGTCCTCATCAAAGGGTTGATGGGAAGGAATTATGATGTTATGTATGCATATGATGCATGTTAATGGAAATTTCTCGTTTTTGCAAGAAAGCTTTTGGATATGCAAATTCCTGATTTAGAAAGAAAGTCATGTGTGTTTATTGTATGCAGTGCATGTGGTAATGCAAGATGAATATTGGTTATTTTTTGATTGATCTCCTTTTTTGAAGGTGAGACTTTCTGGGTACCAATGTTGATTGGATTTGAGTTTATGAAGATGCTAGCAAAGTGGACTTTCAGTGGTTGCCAATATGGATTGGACTTTGGTTTTGGAGATGCCAATAGGGATTGGACTTTGATTTTGGAGATGCCAATAGGGATTGGACTTTGTGTGTTTTTTTTTGTAATTGCCAATTTGGATTAGACTTTGTTTTTTGGTAATTGCCAATTTGGATTGGACTTTGGTTGGTGAAAGGTTTTGACTTCCCGACATTCTGTATTTTGACGATGCGATGATCAAAAGATAGATGTGGATGCTTTTGGTGCCCCAAGTTTGATCATTTGCTGATAGACTGTGTATTTGTTCTTGAGAGAACCTCAACTTCTTTGACTGGTATGCCATGAAGGCTTGCAAATGATTTAATGAGCGTAGCGACATAATTAATGCATAATGATTGTGCTCTTGCTCTGCCCTAAGGCTCTTTGCGACTTGTCTGCCCCAGCCTGTAGGGTCTTTGAAGGAATTCTCCTTTGAAAGGAAACCCTGGGAATGATTATACCATGGCCTGAACCAAATTTTCCCCAGTGTATGGGTCTTTCAGTAGTTTGCCTAGGTTGAGCTTTTGAAAGGCGTGCCTCAGATTGACTGAGTATGTTGTAATAATTTGACTCCTTGATCCACTGATGCTTAGGGATTTTTTTTTACTGACCAATTTATAGTCATTGGATGCCATGCCCCTGATCTATAGGGTTAGGAAGTAGTCTTGATTTGGGTCAGCATTGACGAATGATCAAGTTCTTCTCTGATTGCTCCTTTGAAGCTCCTTGATGTCAAGTACTTACTTGCAATTAAAATTGTTTATTCAATCAATGGTAATTTTAATGCGATATTCATGCAAGTTTGAAAAATCATTTATTGAGGTGATGTGATAGTGTGTGACGAATGAACCATTAGTTCGAACGCATTGTTGATTTAGCTAGTGTGTGAAAGATACAGCGGGATATGATGCCCATACAGGTGATTAGCAAATATTTAGGAGTCAGTTTGCGCAACCTTGTTGTGGTATGCTTTCAGAATAAACCTTACTTCAATTAGGTCTTTTGAGGGTTGTAACGTGGCCTGGTTCATGGTTTTTTGAACAAAAGGATATAAAGCTCAAAGTTTATTTTAACCTACCCCTTCTTCATGATGATCTCCAATCCTACGTTCAGTTAAGTCAACACACACATTCAACTTTTAAGGGAGTTTGGAAGTGTAAGATCTCTTGAAATGGCAGTCATCTTATTTTGCTCTTCATGGATGTTGGTGACCCTTAGATTTTGGTATGGTGGTCACCGAATCTTGTTTTGTTTTGTTGAGGGTTTTCGTGACCTCTTTTGATCTATGTTTTGATCCCTAACTTTTGCCTGGACCGCTTTTTGAAGCTTTTTAGTCCACCGGGATTGCCCTAATTTTTGCCTAAGTCTCATTTTTCGGTGTTCGACTTAGCGGGCTCTTTCTTTGTTTTTTTTTTAAATTTGTGACTGCCAAGTCATTGGTCATTGAAGAATAACCGACATAAGATTTGGATTTGTATGGTTCCTTCGACACTTCAGGATGTGTGCGGAGAATATCATGTGATTGGTCCTTGTACGAGATATTTCATCTTGTAATTTGAATGCGTAGTCAAATCAACTGAACACTACCCTGCCCCAAGTTAAATGTAAGGGTTTGTAAATCCGAAAGAAACTCCTACTTCTAGGCTCGAAGTGGTTGACTAGGGATTAACTCCTTATCTCTCCAGTGTTTGGGGATTTGAAACAATGCCTGTACATCATCAGCAAGGTTTTATTTGAAAGCATACAATTAACAATTATGGGTATTTAGTTTTCGTCATTCTCCCTTCAATCTTTGCTAAAACAACAATTTGATAAGTGAATGGGAGAAATATTTTTTTATATCAATGGAAAAAATGAGTGAATACGAAAGGATTCGTTCAAAACATGCATAATCATTTCATTAATATTACCATTAAAGGAAATCAACAATACTTGAAAACAGATAAGTACTTAACATGCAAAGAAAAATACAAATGAAATGCGAGGAGTAGCCAAATGGTTGCCAGTGTAGAGGAAACTCTCTCGTGTTTGGTTCACTGTTGGGCTATCCTTCTTCATAGTGGTGGTAGTTCTGCTCGTCGAGACTAGTATGACAATCATCTTCAGACATATTCTCGGAAATCTCTTCCACGGTTTGGACTGATGGACCCGCATAGCTAGGCGAAGAAGTATTATTGATTTGCAAGCTTCGAGGCGCAAATGAGAACATCTTGGAATCAAGCAGGGTTTGTACCTTACTCTTGAGCACCTTGCAGTCTTCAGTTGAATGCCCTTGTGCCCCAGCATGGAAGTCACATCGGGAGTTGGCGTCAAAACTTGTCGGATATGGAGGACTTACTGGTTTTAGCTCCTTTGGCACTATCAATCCTCTCTTAATCAAATATGGAAGTACTTGATTGTATGGCATTGGAAGCGGGTCAATATGTCTCTATGGCTTCCTTGGCCTTTGTTGAGCATGCTGGCGTTGCTGATGTGGAGTGTTATGTCGTTTGTATGGCTGCTGGGGTGGAATCCATCGTTGATATTGAGGAGGTCCTTGAGTTGTAGGATACTGACCATGTGGAGAGGATGGTGTTCGATGTGAAGCTTGTGGAGCCTCCCATACTGCATTAACTTCCTCATCTTCTTCCTTTTGTGAACTGACAATAGATTCACTCTCAGTGCTCTGGCTATTTGCGATGCATTGGATTTTTCCACTTTTGAGGCCATGCTCGATGCGTTCTCCAATTGACACCAAGTGAGAAAAGTCTGATATTGCACTGCTAATCATCCTTTCGAAGTAAGGACTTTGCAAGGTATCCCTGAATAATTCCATCACTTCTTTGTCTAAGAGTGGTGGTTCAACGCGAGCTGCTAACTCTCTCCATCTTTGGGCATACCCTTTGAAGGATTCGTTGTTTTCTTGAGACAAGACCCTCAGCTGCATGCAATCAGGAGCCATGTTCATATTGTATTTGTATTGCTTCAAAAAGGAGTTAGCTAGGTCCAACCATGACTGAATGTGACTCCTTTCTAACTTCATATACCAACTCAATGATGCCTCAGTCAAACTGTCTTGAAAACAATGAATCATTAGCTTATCATTGTGGGCATGAGAGGTCATTTTTCGACAAAACATCACCAAATGGTGCTTTGGACAACTATCCCCTTTGTATTTTTCAAATTCGGGTACTTTGAATTTTGCAGGTATAACTAGGCCAGGTACCAAACACATGTCTAAGGCACTCTGTTCAACAGTATCTTGTCCTTCTATGGCCTTGAGTCTTTTCTCTAGCACGCAACATCTTTTAGCAATCTCATCATCTTGTGATTGTTCAGTATTAACCACAAGGCTTGTCCCATGGGAATCTGGCACAGAGAATGCAAAGCTATGATACTCAACATCATCATGATATGAGGAACCCTTATCTTGAACAATATGACGTTCTTGTACAACCGAGTTATTAACTGGGGTTTGCACAGGCCGAGGTTGGGTAAGATCATTTACTGGAGGCGGAACTACATTCTCAATAACTGCAGTCTGCTGAATGTTGTCCTCCCTCTTTGCTAAAGCTATCATAGCCTCCACAAGTTGGTCTACCTGGTTTTTTATTGAGTCCATATCTCCTCTCAAAGCAATGTGGCTTTGCTCTAGCGAATCCATGGTCTTTCAAGAACTACTTCAAGTCCGATACGAGTGTCGGGAATTCAACTGCGGGTTATGGAAAAAGGATGGGATGAGTTTTTTTGTTTATGAAAATGATATGCAATTTATGCTGATGAGATGAGAATGCATGAAATTTTGTATTTAGGTATGCAAAGGAAATGTAATTCAGGTATAACTAGGATCCAGGATATCATGAGTATCATATGCTACACCCTATAAGGAGGTTCTATGTTCTCTACCCCACACACAAAGGATGGCTCCTAAAGTTGTTCCTTTCCAAGACAGAACTTAGAGTCATGGATTATGTTCAGCATCCCATCGCAATAATGGGCTAGCCACATCGTGATGAGAGTTCTGAATCATTCTATTCTAAGTGGGATCCTCGTATTGTTCGAACAGGGTGTAGACCCTTCGGTTCAATACTACACGATCGTCAATCATGAAGACGGACTTCAGTTTAAGACGAGGTTCCCAGAGTCATGGACCATGTTCAACGTTTCCTCGTAATAATGGGCTAGCCATATTATGATGGAAATTCTGAACAGATCTACTCTAGGTGGAGTTCTCGTATTGTCCCAATGAGGTGTACACCCCTTGGTTCAATACTACACAACTCCGGGTTCTAAGTTCTTCTCAAAGCTCGGGTACGGAGCTTATCTCACAACATGTGTCAGAAACCATAAATCACCCAACATAATAGCAGAATAAATCACATAGCATAAATAATACAACAAGATATAAAGAAGTAATAAGGAAGAAAACAATGTTTTAACATTCATAGCAATTTGAACTAAATTAGGCCTGACTCTCTCTAGCATGGAGCTATGTCCCCAGCAGAGTCGCCATCTGTCGCATCTCGAAAAATACGATTCCTCGCGATGGTCGCGGAAAAATTTATGTTCGAACAGAGTCGCCACCGAACTTTATTTATTCCAATGAAAGAATAGGAAAATATCGATAAAACCTTTAAGAAAAATAGAATAATGGTCGTCGCAACCATATTCGGGTTCGGGAGTCGATTACGCAAGGGGAAGGTATTAGCACCCCTCACGTCCGTTGTACTCAACGGGAACCTTTTAGTCTAATTTGCTATTTGAATGTTAGTTAACTGTTATTCGCTTTCTTCGAGTGATTGGAATTGATAATAGATATGGATGAAGACCTCAGAAGGGGAAATGGGAGGTTTTTTATTAGTGTGCTCGCCAAGATCTCGCAATCTCGTGCCTACGTATCCTTATGGTGCAATAAGGAAGTCAGAGCATTCGTAGTTCATGCAACTACGGTTTTGGTGTGTTTTGTTTGAACGACTGTGTAGGTCGGCGTTCTAACGGCTAAACGCTGGCTTGTCTACTCTCGACGGAGGCTTAAGCACTAGTTTGTTGTGCGCATTAGAAAGGATTGACATTGTTCTTTTGAAGAGGTTTTGGTCACGCGGGGGTGACAAGTTGAATTGATGTGTTTGGGTTTTGATTGGTTTCGATCGCTCGGGGGCGAGAAGTTAGATTGATTTGTTTGAGATGTTTTGAAGAACGACGAAAGGTTGAGCAATGTGGTGTTCACCAATTGTTCAATTCTTTCGAGGAATAATAAGGCGTCCGCCTTTTATTCCTTTTTCATTCAAATTATTTTGAAAGTTTGTTTGTGGATGTTGAATGCGCACGGTAGCGAGGCGTACGCCCCCTACTTGCTTATTCAAGGAATAATGAGGCGTACACCACTTATTCCCTTATCCAAGTTTATTTAGCGTGTTTTAGTCGGAAGTCGATAATTTGTGCAATATGGCGTTTGCCAATTATTCAAATAATCGAGAGAGGGTGAGGCGTACGTCTCCCCTCTTTTATCATCCAAAGTTTAAATTGTAAAAGATATGTTTAGATGTCGTATTCGATTGCGTTTTAAATTGATGACGAAGATTCGAGCAATGTGGCGTACGCCAATTATTCGAATAATCGAAAGATAGTGAGGCGTACGCCTCCTATCCTCTTTTCATCTGAAATATGGAATTAAAAGGATTTAGGATTTGTAGTTGATTTAGAAGATGTGATTTGAACTTGTATGATTATTAGGGTTTCATTTGAATGACGAAAATCCGAGCAATATGGCGTTCGCCAATTATTCGCATAATCGAGAGATAATGAAGCGGATGCTCACTATTCTCCTTTTCATCCAAAATATGGGATTAAAAGGATTTGGAATTTGTAGAAATGATTTGAAGTATTATGATTTGAAGTGTTATGGTTTGAATAATTTGGATTTGGAAATTATATTTGATTTTCAAAAGTGATTTGAAATTGGGTGATTTAAGATTTAATCGGGTGACAAGAACTCGTGCAATATGGCGTACGCCAATTATTCGAGTAATTGAGAAATAGTAAGGCGTACGCCTCCTATCTCCTTTTCATCCCAAGTTTATGTTTGAAAAGAGAAAAAACTTTAGAAGTTAAATGGTTTGGAAAAAGGTTTGAAGTTGTGTGATTGAAGAATGGAATGAATTTTATTTAGTGTATTATTTCATCTACTCGATTAATCAACAATCAAGTAGGTTTCATTGTAAGGAAGCCCAAGAGTAAGCTATGTGAGGTTGATGGCGATGCGAAGAGCAATCGACTTACAAGGGTGTTTGAAAGTGGGCTCGATATTTAAATCGAGAATTGTATGATTTGTGCTTTTTTAGAAATTGGTTTGTGTTGATGATGAATTGGAATGAAATGAAATTGAAAGTGATTAATGAAGTGATGATGATGTAAAATAGTTTTTTTTTTTTTGAACTAATGTGAAGTTGTGAGAATGGGAAGATATTAGTCAATTTCTTCTTAACAAAATTAATTTATTAAAATTTGTTTAAATTGATTAATTAAATTAATTATCAAAATTATTTAATTAAATCAAATAATTAAGTTAATTACAATTAATTAATAGAAATTAAACTAATTAAATATTTTAATCAATTAATTAAATCAAAAGAGAAAGAAAAATGGGTATTAACATTGATTTAATCGGTATGTGGCGATGAATATGTGCTCGGAACCGGTTTGAGCGTAATAACAATGATTGATATTATTCGCAAAATCGAAACTCGGTGAAATATTCTGATAATGTATTGAGAATATGGTGGTATCACGACACAGCAAAGTCGAGCCCATGGCTTAAAAGTCCAACGAATCATCTCTAAAAATTCTTGATGCGTTTAGGCATTGTTATGCTATATTACCATTAATTTACTCTAAGGACCACAGTAAGACCATGAGTCTAACTGGCATGATGAAGCATGATAAACAATTTTACTCATTTCAGAGGGAATCAAGAACTTATATAATGATGAAAGGCGAATAAAAACATTGACAAATGGTCACCTGCAGTACAACATGCACAATCCCCATACTTGGCTCATGATTCACATATACTTGCACCCAAAATTCACACAACAACATATAATCAACGGAGCGAACTTATTTTCCTAATTTTACAATCATCAATATTCTGAGCATAACATTCTTACTGAATTAGAATAGCACATAAACCTGAATCAGCCAACATTAATCTAATGATCTCAAAGCTAACCCTCAATAAGTCCGTCAAAATTCGAACCTCATTCGTTGCAAAAACTGGTTTTGAAACGTCAACCTTAAAGAAGAAACATGCTGTTATGATTTCCCAATTCAGAATAACACTTAAACAAATCTATGAGAAGATTAAAGAACTAAAACATTTGACTCTCAACATCAACTTCCTAAAGTAATATACACATAACCAGAATAATCAAACGCAACAAAACAGGTTAATCGTGCTAGTTTCCAGAACCTGCGATTTCAATGAAATGGAAATAAAAAAAAGAAACCGTAACAGCACACAAACACAACTCATATACGACATCATCTAAGTTAAAGTAGCTATAACGAACTGAAAGCCATAATAGCAACAACAGATACACAGCAGAATTTTTCAGATACATCCACCAATTCTCAATAACCAAGCTATGGCAAATGGCAGTGAATTTCGTAACAGCCTAGCCAAAACAAACTACGTGATTAAAGCCAAACCAACATAAAGTAATGGTCATGTTTGAGGAGAGCTTGAGATTGTTACCGCAATGACGACTTTTCCGATGCTACCAGCTACTGATGCGTTTGTCGTTGCTGCTAGCTCTTACTGTTGTGGAGTTTATCGCCTCCGCTCATTCAAAGCTTTCCTCCTGCGATCTGTCCCGGTTTTGATTTCGACTCCATAGCCACAATGAACATCGACCTGTCCTCAAGGCTCGCGAGACCGAAATCGCCGCAATGGTTCGACCTGCAAAATAGACATGAATTTACAACCTATCAAATGTTCAAACAGCCATCAAAGCGAGGGTTTTGGTCGGTGGTGATATGAGGATTTATTGAAAATGTGTGTAGCGATGGTGTTGTTTCGGCGATGAGGAGGGTGAAGGTCGCGTGTGGTGGCGAGCTCTTCGGTGAGAGCGACGGTGGGGGTTATGAGGAAGACGGTGAGTTGATTGATGGTGGAGAGTGATGGAAAAGGGGTTTGTGGTGTTTAGTGGATAGCGGCGTGAAGTGGGTGGTTCTTGGGCGGAGTGGTGAAGGGGGTTTTGAAGGGTTTGACGGTGAGGTCACGATTTGAGGTGGCGGTGGAAGCGATTGTGGACGGTGGAGAAGAAGAGGGTTTTGTGGTGGTCGGAAGGAGGCGCGGTGGGGGAAAGGCGATTTCGACGGTGGTGATGAGGTTGAAGGTGGAGATTTTGAAAAGTGAGAGGAGACAGTGATTGGGTTTAGCGGCAGTAGGTTTTCAGCGGAGGTGGAGTTTGTGGTCTGTGAGAGGTTCAGAGACGTTCCTCCTTTTGTTAGTGGAGTGTGAGGAAATGTGGGGGGATTTCGTTTTTTTGAGAATGAGATAATGAAGGTAGGTTTTGTAACGAAGAGAGAGGAGAGGGAATTTCGTGAGGGAGCGTGAGTTTGTTGGTGAGAGAGCGAGTAGAGAGTTGAAAGAGAGAGTGAGTGGCGTGTAGTAGACCGTTGGGAGTGGATCCCCTTCGGATTCCTCTTTTTTTTATTTACTTGTTTTTTTTTATATATAAAATAAAAAAGGATCCAATGCAAATATATACATATTTATTTTATACTTATTATTTATTTAAGAAAATAAAATCAACAAAGAAAAATCTAACTAATATTTGATTCTAATTATTTTAAATTACCTTATCTAACCACTAAACCAGAAAAGTATGGACCAATTAAAAAAAATAGAAATTGAGTATAATTTGTTCGGAAAAGTAAACCGGTCACACTAAAATTGTCAGGACAAAATATACTTATTAAAAAATACAGTCTTGCCTTAAATTTTAACGATTCAACCGATTTTTTCTGTATTCTCAAATAAATTCATTCTGACTGACATTTCAGGTATTATTCATGATGCAAATGTATGTCATGCTATGCGTATGATGCTAAATTAAAAATGAAATAAATTCTACAAAAAGTTAAATATGCCCGGACAAAATTGGGGTATGACACACGGATGTCGCATCCACTGCATACGTATCTCATCTGAATATGAGAATCAGAGTCTTCGTAGCTCGGCTACCTAGGGGTTAAGGGTTATTGTGCTTGCTAAGACATCGCGTCTTATGCCTACGTATCTCATCTGGAATGAGAATCAGAGCAAGCCGTAGTTCGGCTAACTACGGGGTTATGGATTGGGTTTTGGACGAACGACGTTACTACGCAATCTACCGGATGCTCGACCTTTGGAGACTTACTCGCCTGTAGTAGAAGGAGTTAACGTGTTCTTAGGAGAAGAGAAATAAATGAGTTGGTAGGATTAGGGATGCTCATGCAAAAAGGCAGTCCTTGACGAAGGAACCGCGCTACCTGTGGGGATACGAATACATATAAAACAAACATGTATAAAGTAAACGTGCCAACAAGGCAATCAGAATAAATCTCCCAAATGGTATCCCACAAGCAAAGTGGAATATCCAGCGAGCTATCCCTGCAAAAGTCATGTGAGCCTTCACAAAAACTCAACAAAAGGGTTAGTGAAACACGATAAGCATTTTTTTCATGGATAACAGTATGGTTTCAGAAACCTCAAACCCTGTGGCATACACTTCAGAAATTAAACGATTAAGCATTCAAGGCATTATTTATACATTCATACATAATTATGAACCCGTGGGCAAGAACCTAATGAAATTCATCCATCATACCTCAAACATTCAGAGTATTCAACTTCAAAGCACAAAGATAATGGGAATAAGGGCAAACCTGATTGGAGAGATCGGTTGAAATCAAATGGCACGGCTGGATTTGCAAACCAATGTTAGGGTTTGCTTGAGCTGAAAGTGTGTGAGTCAGAATGAACCTTTCAGAGTTGCCTGGAGGTTGCTGCAGATTAATTCTCACTCTCTCTGTCTAGGTTTCTCTCCAGGTTTTGTCCAGGGTTTTGTTCCAAGGAAACCTCAGAGTGTTTTGCTTCTCTTCATTTTTCTGTCTGTTCTCCCTCTTTTATAACCTGATTTTCATGACTTTGTGGGCTTGAGAGAGGTCCAAGTCTGAGATTTTTTCTTTTATTTATTATTTTTTTTTTTTTTGTTTGCATAACACGTGGGCTTCGCCTAGCGAGCATGACAGCTCATGAACAACCCTTTGCTCCTTCAAGATTAACGTTTTGACTGACGAATAGACCCTTGTTGGAAGTAACTCAAGTTTTTCCCTTGTGTTGACTGATCATCTAAATAGAACCCACAAAGTGTCCTGGATGATGTTCAAGCTTCTTGGAGCTAATCCCGATTGACATGATGAAATGCAATGTATCTAATGTTAAATGACCTAAAAATGAATGCGTGAATAAGGAGGGCAAATTTTGGGGTGTTACACTACTATGAACTCCTCCTCTACAAGAATCAACTCTGAAAAATTCTGAAATGAATTATTATTGTTGATGTTGATTATGTGAATGCAGGGATCGTTGTTGAATGCAAGAGGTTTAACTCAATTGATAAAAAACTTCAATGTGAAGCTTGCTCCAATGGTGGTTTGAGCTTTGGTGTAGGGTGAAGAATTGGAGAAGATGAAGTGAGAAAAGTTGAATTTGCAATGAGTAATTTGAGAGTGATCAAGTTCTGATTTTTTGCTCCCCTTTGTGTTTATACAGGTTACATGTTTGGATCAAATGGAGGTTTGGAGTTAGTTTTGTGAGGCTTGGAATTAGTTAAATGAGACTTGGAATTAGTTTGAATAGGTTTGGAGTTAGTTTGATGTGGTTTGGAATTAGTATGATGTGGTTTGAAATTAGTTTGATGTGGTTTGGTTTGGGACTGTTATGACAGTTAGGGGATGTTAGAATAGCTTAAAGTTGATGATTTGAAGTGCTGGGAATACTTGGTTTAATGCATGAATGTTATGGTTGGTTGTTGCATAATTGTGTAAAGATTTCAAGGTGTATTGATGCAAGCATTGGAGCTGTTTTTGAGTGCAAAGGAAACTGCATTATTGCTGAAAAATGTTGTATTTTGACCCACTGTTCCAGGGTAAATCGATTTACCAAGCATGTAAATCAATTTACATAATGAAAAATTGTTTTTTCTTGCTACTGTCCCAGGGTAAATCGATTTACCAAGCATGGAAATTGATTTCCATCATTCAGAAATGCATTTTTTGACTACTGGAGCAGGAAATCGATTTCTAAAACATGGTAATCGATTTCCATCATCCAGAAATGTATTTTTTGGCCACTGGAGTTTGTAAATCAATTTCCCAAACATGGTAATCGATTTCCATCATGCCAAATGGGTTTTTTCCTTTGTTTTGATGCATGGGGTCATGTGTGAGGCATAATGGCTTGACTTTCTTTGAATGAATGAATGAAATTGAATTAATGGGTCATAGAAAGACTTGATCAAATGAATTTGTATCAATGGGACTATAAATCAAAGAATGAATGAATCTTGCCATCTTAATAAAACCATGAAAGTACTGGATGAAGTGGGAATGAAATAAGACTCAGATTAAATGGATCATGAGACCATGAGGTCAATGACACATGAACGCAAACATGCCTTGAATCAATCACATAACACCATGAATTAGGGTTTACTAAGTCAAAGTTCAAATATGTGTATCAATCAAGAATCTCAAGCTAGGAGAGAAGTCAACTCAATTGGCGCATCAATGCCATGAACCATAACTAGGGTTTCCACTACCTCAATGCAAACTATAGGGTTCACAAACCTCAAAGCCAAGGACTAGGGTTTTAATGAACCATAGATTAGAAATCCAAACCAGTAAAGCACCTGAATATCAATTATCCCTGATTAGGGTTTCAAACACCATACAAAGCTCCACGTGCTACACCTCAGACCGCGGGCCCACAATTAGGGTTTAGAAGTCAACGTGAGACATCCACAAAATCAAACACAAGATCCCTCAAGATCAAGAATTAGGGTTGCAACCCATAGGATGAGCAATACCAAAATTTTCCAATCCAAACTATTTTGTTAACCAGAAACCTTGAATCTATGATATTTGTTAGTCAATGTTAACCATGAATGAATGGGTATGAATATGCATGACGTTAGATGGGTCTCAGGTTACATGTTAGATGAAAAAGAAAAAATGAGGGGGAAATTTTGGGTTACTACACTCGAAAATACACATAAAACAATCAGAAGCATAAGGATTTTAGTAAAGACTAAAACAACAGTTGATAACAATTGAGTGAGTGACACGGTATTCAAACGCAATTACATCATTAACCACCAGTTATTACCCAACAATTCAGAAACCAAGTGTCAGAAAACCTTTCAGATTCATGACATATAAGTGGACAAGTGTTAAAAAGATTTTTCCACTTATATCAGAAGCAACTAATCAAATTATGAGCATTAGAGGCTGAGTTGCATCAGATGCTACTATTCATCATAAGTTACTTCAGAGTTTCTGATCACATTATCTTTTGATCATCATCAGACTCTGATCCTCCATTCAGAAGCAAGCACCAATCTTTAACAAAATGCATGTTCATATTCTTTTTTATAAAATCAAATCATTGAATGATAAGTGGTTTGGTAAATATATCAGCCCATTGATGATCATTATCAATGAACTGTATATCTATCACGTCCTCTTGAACATATTCTCTAATAAAGTGATGTTTTATTTCTATGTCATTGGTTCTAGAGTGTTGAATAGGATTCTTTATCTAATAGATAGCAACATTATTATCACAAAAGATTGGTATACTGCTTCCACTTATCCAATAGTTTTCCAACTAATATTTCATCCAGAGTAGTTGTATACAACAATTTACAGCTGAGATGTATTCTACTTCTTATGTAGACAAAGTAATAGTTGCTTGTCTTTTACTAGTCCAAGATATTAGGTTTTCATCTATCAATTGACAACTTCCATTATTGGATTTTCTCTCGATTTTATCCCTAGCAGAGTCAACAACACAAAATCCAACTAGCTTATGATCTAGTATGTTTGATAAAGCAACCCTAGATTTGTTGTTCCCTTCAGATACCTAAAGATCCTTTTAATAGATATTAAGTGAGTCTCTTTAGGATCTGACTGAAATTTTGCACACAGAAATACACTAAATAAAATATTTGTTGGAACAAAATTGGTTGATATTATATCCCTTGGGTTTTGATGATAACAAAGCATTTAAAGAATAATTGGGTATTCTAACATTTTTTCAAGTATGCAGGATTATATGGCTAAGAATAGATGAAGAGAAGCTTGAGGATTCTACATCTGAAGATCAGACTCTAGCTCTAAAGATCACTTCTGAAGACTCTAGCTCTGATGGAAGATCCAGACTCTAAAGAAGTCAATTCTTAAAAAGTCAGCCTCTAGTGATCCAAACTCTGAAGCATCATAAGCCAAGAAGTAAACTCTGAAGTGATCATCCTCTGAAGAGTGAAGTATGAAGGAAGTCAACCTCTGAAGTAGAGTCTCTTTAATCGAGGAAACTTTGACAGACTTAGAGAACTTTTTATCATATGAAGACTTAAGGAAAAATGTCTTCTTGGGTGTATGAGCTTGATGACACTCTGTCATTGCATGTTTTCGGACAAAGAAACGGATCAAAACAAGTTAAAGAGGAGCAAAAATCAAGAATAAAGACCAAAGAAAGATGTAAAAATGACTAAGTATGAAGAAATAAGGACTTAGTGAAAATCAGATAGAAAAAGGAGAAAAAAACGCGCAACTACTGGAATAATCATGCCCAACATCATGCAACATTGCATGTGTAATAGAAAAGCAAAGTCAACATCGCGCGCAATGCAAGTTATTACGCGTGTGAAAGGTCCTTTTTTGGGCCTATTCTTCTGTGTTCTGGACTGGTTTGACTGATATAAAAGGGATTTTTTGACATCTTTTTAAGGGTTCTACGTTTTGAGATTTAAAGTGACGGTAAAGAGCACAAAGAGGGCGATTTTGAGAGCACTGAAAGCTATTTAAGGCCATTTATTCAAGGATTTTCAGATGCAATTTTAATCTAATAAATTGGTATTTGATCATATCATTATGAGTAGCTAAATACCTCTAACTTAGGTTTTGTTTCATGAAATTATTTTGAACCTGTTGGGACATATGTTTAATTTGTCATTGCATGAATAATTGGAGTTATATTTCTATTTAATTTCTTATTTTGCTTAATGCTTTTTATGTGAGATACTCCTTTAATATGATCTTAGGAATATAAAGAATACTGACCATTAGTCTATGTGTTGGAACTAGGGTGATTGTTGTACTTATGTTTGATGAATAAGGATAAGAGACCCCGAGTAGTGGTAATTGAATTCACGTTCTGTGCTTCGCCGAATTTCACTTACGCTGGTTGAATAGGGATAAGAGAGCTCGAGTGATAATTAGTGAGCTATACACCAAGGGATTGGTTATAATGTTTGTGTTAATTCTCCGTAGAAATATAATAACATTCTCATTCATGTAATGCATTAGACATCAACATGGGAGAAATAAAGGACTCTATATAAACTTGACTACTTTCTTATTAATTCATAAAAACTTTTATTTTCTTGCATTTAAACTCACCCCCTCCCAATCATTACTATTTTTTATAATTGCACAAGTATTGTCATGTTAAATAACAGCCATTTTGGAATTTATATCTTTTTATTACTGTGACATTATCGGTGCACTTGTCGAGAAGTCATCAAGTTTTTGGCGTCTTTACTGGAGTCTGTTGATAATTTCAACAAGGCAACTCTTCTGCAATGTTTGTTTATTTAACTTTTATTTTAGTTTTTAGTTTTTCGTTAATTATTTAATTACAGTGCTACTGAGATATTTCTTGTTTGTGTATGCACGACTCGGGATCGATATTGACACCGTTTGATTTAGAAATTGAAAGAACTGCGTGTGCCATCATGAGAGCGGTTAGAGAAGATACTCTAGCTCAAAGGATCTTAGTAGAAGAAAATTCACTGATCTCTTAGGACATTGAAGAGGAGATCACCATGGCAGTCATACCACCACCACCCACTATGGAGGACTACTGCAAAAAAAATTATAAAGGACATGTTTCTAAAGGGTTTGTACCGACAGGCCCCACTAACTTTGATATAAATCATTTTGTTCTTTCAAGTTTAAGATACAATTAATTCAATGGGAACACAATTAGATACTTGTGGGAGCATCTTGCTCGCTTCTACGAAACAACTTCGATTTGTAGGCGCGCTGAGGTCACTAAAGACCAAGTCAAGCTAAGGATGTTTGGTTTCTTGATAATTTGAAGAGCTAAAGATTGGATACTTTTCCTTCCAAATGGAACTATACGGACATGGAAAGAGCTCAAGGATAAATTCTTAGAGAGATTCTTCACCACCACTCAGTTTGCTGAGTAAAGACCTGAAATTACAAATTTTGAGTTGCGGGAAACTGAATCACTCTATGACTCACAGGAAAGATTTAAACTTTTATTATGCATGTGCCTAACTCATAACATGAATAACATGGACCAAATTCAGAATGTCATCGAAGGTCTCAAGAGTCGAACACACTGCTCTTAGATGCTTCTGCAGGAGGCACGATCAGAATAATGATTGAACTATAAGTTAAATACCTGATTAAAAAGATATGCTTGAATGAATATCGTCCAAAGAGTGAAGTTTCAGAAAAAATTGAAATTGTAGGCACACCAAAAGGTATTTTAGTGGTACTCATACTGCACTTTTAGCTCAAATTGAATTATTGAATAAAAAGCTAGCTAAAAGTAGCTTGAGTAAAGCTAATGTGAGTTAGGTACAAGTACTGAGTGTCGCATTACGCGAAAAACCGGCGGGAAAACGAAAACAACAGAGCCGCCACCGTGCGTTATTTATCCCAAAGAGGGAAAGGAAACGCTCGAAGTAAACCTGGAAAGGACATAGTCTCGCGACCAAAGAGAGATGGGATCGGGAGTCGGTTATGCGAAGGGAAGGTATTAGCACCCCTACGCATCCGTCGTACTCGACGGGATCCACGCTCAAAAGAATAGAAGAAAGGTTGCTAAACACTGCTCAAAAGAATGCACGCACACACACTAGAAGGAAACACAGATGGAAGAAGAGGGAACGGGCTCGCTAGGATATCGCATCCTATGCCTATGTATCTCATCTAGAATGAGAATCAGAGCTACCGTAGTTCGGCTCACGCACGCCGAAACAAAACAAACACAGGAAACCGACTGCCAATCGCTGGACTTACGTCAGACTCCACACAAACAGGCAAACCTGGAAACCGAATGCCAATCGCTGGACTTACATCAGACTCCGAACCAATAAACACACACAGGAAACCAACTGCCAATCGTTGGACTTACGTCAGACTCTACACAAACAAACGCTAATAGGATACAGAATGCCAATCGCTGGTCTTACATCCATCTCCTAACACACACAAGAAGGTTAACAAACAAACAAGTTAATAGGGAGTCTGGCACTCGAGCCTAATAACTGTCAAGCAAACACACACAAAAAGAAAAAGGGTGCCCAGAGAGATCTCGTACGACCTCCTACCTACGTACCTCATCTGGTATGAGGATCAGGGCAACGTAGTTCCCCTTAACAGGGGAGAAACTTTCTCCTAACCAGAGACTGGGAAATGACAAACTAGAAGGGAGACTGACTCGAGCCTAATAGTTATCATGCAATCCACAATGGTCCTAGGTTGAGGTTTCTATCTAACTTGCACAGGCAGCAAGCTATCCTAAATAGAACAAGCAAACACATACAAGCACAAAAAGCAAGCACACACACTATATGCAAACAATTGGGCTCATACAAGGTTAGGCTGTGAAACACAAGCCAACTAGAATCGGGTGTAGTTAGCTCTTAACCCCAACATTGAGAGTTAGGGTGAAGCAGATGAAATGGGAAGTGAAGGTAAGACCTCACAGCTCTTATCCCTAGCCTGGGAGAGCTTCAGACAAATGAAAGTGTGGGAGTTCAGAAAGTTGGAACTCTTCTCCACAAGTGACTGACACAACATGATCTTGGGTTATTATCCACAATGCATCAACACAAGGTGTGAGCAAAGTGGATGACACACTGAATAGCAGGAGATGGATTACACATCTCTTTTATCTGCCAATTGCCTCATAAGAGGACTTTTCCTGCTTGGCACAAAAATAAACATTCACAAGCATTGCCTCTTAAGGAGGGCTTCAGACAGGTGCCTGCCCACATAACAGGACAGGTCTTCCAGACTACATGAAGTCAAAGGAGTTATACCTCAGTGGTTAAGCAACCAAGCAAAGAAATGTTCAAAGTGAACTTAAAGCAACTAATGTACCTGTGGAAACATCAGACAAATCAGTACAAAGTTCAGACAACCAAACAACAGTCAATCACACAATCAGACAGATAAGGCATTAGGCAACAATGTGCAAGCCATAAGCCAATAAGCACAACACAAATAACTTGGCATCAACCTACAAAACAACTCAATATTATCCAACATCAACCAACTAATCCACTCAAATGAGTGAGCAACTCCATCATGGTAATGTGCTTAACCTGAAATCCACAATCCAAACAGTGAGTCCAAACCACTAGGTCAAAGCCTAGGGTCAAAAGAGGGTCAAACATTCAAAACAGAACATGAAATTTAACATGGATCAACTTCATTCAATCAAGAACACAATCCAAAAGGTTCCATATCAATATCATTAACCAAATTCATTTCATGAACCAAACATGGCAAGGCATGCAAATTGTAACCACATTGTGACATCAGAAGAAACAAATGCACATTAAATCAAAAATGATTCAAATAATCTTGGAAAAATTCATGAGTAAACAGGACTTACAACATGATCATCACACAAAAAATTAGAGGCATTGGACATCATTAGGCATGGCAATCGCATAGCATAAGTCAAGACAAGCATAACAAGCACATGTGTGACACAAATTGTCACACCAAGTTAGCATAGGCATAAAACAGAGATGGATCATGATAAAGACCTCACACCAAAGCCAAAACAACACTTAACATGTCTAGAAATAGTGTGCAAACTTTCACATTCATTGGATAAAGAACAAGCATTTCATGATCAAATGAAGTTCAAGGCAATTTAAAAGCTCAAATGTGACCATCCAAAATGAAAAATCTCAATTAAATCAGAAATCATCCCAAAACTTCCAACAAAAATCATGAGCATTCACAACATCCATAGCATGCATCATACAAAAAATCAAGGCAATTAGAGATCATTTGGCATGGAAAACTCATCAATCAAGTTGAACATCACAAGGTGTGACACAAATTGTCACACCTAACTTAGCACATTCATAAAACAGCAATGGTAATTGATAAAAATAGCAAATCAACACCAAAATGTCAAGCAAGATGTCTAGTTATAGCATGCAAAATTTCATGGGCATTGGATAAGAATCAAGCATTTCACAAAGGATATAGCATGGCAAGGTCAAGAATGAACACATGTTCAAACTCCTTAGACAAAATAATTTCCAGGCCAGGCACAACTTATGAAAATATGATGATAAAAAACTAGATAGAATGAGCAACATGATGCAAAAAATTGGAATGGATTTGGATGATTTTTCAAATTATTGTGAATTTTGGAAGTTGATAGAAAAATAAAAAAAAGAAATGGAGCAAAGGCATGATCATGTGAAAAAAAGGAAAAAAAACAAGGCAATTGGAAATGCTTCCACACGGTATCGAACCAGGGACGTTTTTGAATCCAAATGCGCGCGCCAGCCAAAACGATGGCGTTTCAACATGTAAACCCTAAGCGCGCGCTAACAGTGATTTGAAAATCCGCAGGAAAAACCTATGAACTCGTGGCAAATTTCGCAGGTAGGCTATGCGTTCCGCAGGTAATTCCCTAGGTAAATTGGAAACATGCATGAATCATGAAGAACACGATGAATGTCTTCATCCAGATTTTTCCAGAAAAATCAAACCGTCCAGAAATGCAAAACATGCACATCAATCAACTCATCATTCATCATACAACAAGAATCAATAATCATTTCATGGAAAAACACATAAACATGCATGGATCGAAGGAATCAAAGTTCATCATCAAAACTTCAAACGCATGGATCTCACTCAATTCAGCATGAAATCACTCCATTCAACGCTCAGGTTCATCACCATTAAAAGATCTACATGATAGGCCTAATGAATTGAAGAATTAAAGAGGTCAAAAAACCTACCTCTTGATGAGCAGCAACTGAAATCACGTTTTTCCAAGGTCCTTGTTGTTCCAATTCTCCTCTATGATGCTTGTTGAAGTAAATGATGATGAAATGAAGGCTTAACAATGCATGAAACGAACTGAATCTTCACTTGCCATGAATGCTCCACACCTTGAATCATGAACAAAACAGCAACAATTTCCTCTGTTTCCACGTGCAAATGCTCTCAAATATGCTCCATGATGATGAATGAATCAAGAAAAAGTGCTTGTGTTTGAAGAATTTTGGAGAAAAAAGTGAGAGAAGATTTTGAGATTTTTGTGATTCTAGATCTAGAATTGGTAATTGTGATGAAAACAGTTAGGATTAGGGCTTTATACTCAATGCTAATCATGTTTAAGCAAGGTTTAGGGCAAATGCAAATGAGATTAAGGATCTTTGTGGTGTAAGTGTAAAAATGGATTTTCTACTTCATGCACCTTCATGCACGTGAACAGTGCATGTTGAAGGCTTAAAATCACTTAAAAATATTCCATGCACATGTTGGAATTGGCTTGGTATGCATATGTTCACCCAAAATGAATTTATGCAATTTCTTCCTAAAATCTTCATGAATGAGCCAATGCCATGCAAATGAGATTTCATGTCAAATGATTGTATGCTTGGAAAATACATGTTACAAGGATCAATATGCAAAAAGAGCCACTCAATTTGGAGTTTTGGTTGAGAAGTTATGCCCATTTGAAGTTCAATGCACACTTTGTCAAGTTTTGATCATATCTCCTTAACCACACATGAGAAATCCATGATCTTGGACTTTTTGGAAATGGGAGAGAAAGATATACAGCTTTCATGTTCAACAAAATTTCAGTTGAAGCTTTCTTGATGATGTAATCTTGAGTTGAAAACCTTTCCATTTTTGGCAAATTCAAATTACAGGTCACTTTCTATTTTTGGAAAGTTTTGTCCTGACTTTAAATTCTTCAATGTTGATGTTTGAAATGTCAAATGATACTTGTTTGAACATGAATGAAGTATTTCTACTCACTTCCCACCTCCAAATCCAACAATTGACTTTGCAGTTGACTTTTATGGTTGATAGATGACTTGGCCATGCACAGATGATTTTGAGCCTCAACCACTTGATGAAATAACTCCAAAATGAGACCCTAGCTTATACAAGCTCAAAAAAATCATATGAGGATCTCCATCTCAATAAAGACCTCATCTCCTTGAAAAACCCTGATTGGGAGAATGCACCTGATTAGGGTTGACCAGAGGTCAAAACCCTAATCCCAAGGAACTTGATCAGAAATAATGAACCATGATGATGATGATGTACTATCTCAACCAAAATAATACTCAACCTCCTTGAGGAACCAAGAAACCCTAATTGAAGCACAAACCTCAAATGATTAGTGATCAATTCATGAAACCCTCCAGCTTGAATCTTTTAACCTCTCCATCTCCTGAGAAAGACTTAGGAGGATGACTTGCTTATTGTTTCCACATGATATGCAAAGATGTAATGCCTAATGTCCTACAAAATGAAATGCAATATGCTAAGCTAGTCCCAAAAGAGGAGGGCAAATTTTGAGGTGTTACACTGAGGTGTGATTTATATGGATAGGGACATGAAAATGGAAGGTGCTATTTGATAGGGTCTAGTGAAGGGGCTCAATTTTCAAATTTCTAGAAAAATAATCCTTATTCTAATACCTACAATCCAGGATGGAAGGATCGCCCAAATTTCAGATGGAGCAACAATCATAATACAAGTGCTAGTCAGGGTATTCAGCAAAATCAAAAAGCTCATATCCAAAGTAAACATTCACCACTAGAAGAGACCCAACAGAAATTCATCCAGACCACTCATAGCAGTTTTGAACAGGTAAATAAACAATATGAAACAATGAGTAAGAATCATGATGCGTCTATAAAAAATTAGGAGATGGAAATTTGGCAACTATCTCGGCAAATAACCGCTTTACCTAGTTTGAGTGGAGGATTTATAGGTAATATTATGGATAATCGTAAAAATGAGACTTGCAAGGCTTTAGAAACGAGCTTTGAAGTAATCACCAATAGGGGTGAGAATGAAATAATGGAAGAGGACTTGATTGGAGTTATATTTCTACTTAATTGCTTATTTTGCTTAATACTTTTTATGCGAGATACTCTTTTAATCTGATCTTGGGCACATAGGGAATACTGACCATTACTCTATGTGTTGGAACTAAGGAAATTGTTGTACTTACGCTCATTAAATAGGGATAGGAGACCCTGAGTAGTGGCAATTGAATTAACATTTTGTGCATCACTTGATTTCACTTACATTGGTTGAATAGGGATAGGAGACCCCAAGTGGTAGCTAATGAGTTATACGCCAAGGGATTGGGTATATTGGCTATGTTAATTCACCGTGGAAATATAATAACATTCTCATTCATGTAATGCATTAGACATCAACATAGGAAAAGTAAGGGATTTTATCTAAAACCTGCTTGCTTACTTATTAACTCAGAACGACTTTGATTTTCTCGCATTCAAACTTAAACCCCCTCCCCCCAACTTTTTCTTTTTATAATTGCACAACTATTGTCTTTTAAATAGCAGTCCCTGTGGAAACGATACCTTTTTATTATTGGAACATTATCGTTACACTTGTCAATAAGTCATCAGAGCTTCAACGGATGATTCCTCTTGCAGAAAGGTGATTTCTTGATGTTTATAATCAAGTATAAAGGTTATCCAACCTTTTGGTGAAAGTCTCTAAAGTCTTTGTTCCAGCTGTCTTTATAAGGAGCTGAAGGACCAGATTCTGAAGACTAATACACTATATCACAAGACTCTCAACCTAGACATTTCAAAGAAAAGTTACTCTGTCAAATTTACTAGACTTATAACCTCTTAACACTTGTATATTTTAGAAGTTATTAAGTCTTAGAGTCTTTCTAAATTATACTCTATATGCATCTCTGATTGTATATCAAGTGTAGTTGTTACCCAAATCTCTTAACATTTTTTTTATAGAGTAAGAAGTCTCTTGCTTTAGTGCTTGAGCATTTGAAGTCTCTTTCTTGTTTTCTTGAGCGTATAAGTCTCTTACATGTGGGTTTGAGCAAAAGAAATCTCTTACTTGTGTGCTTGAGAATTGGAAGTCTCTTGCTTAGTGCTTGCACTTTTGTAATCAATTTGGTTATAGTGGAAATCCCTTGGAAGTACAAGGGGACTAAATTACTCTCTAGTTGTGAGAGGGACCAGGATAACTGCTTGTGTTTTTCTTTTGCTTTCCTTTCTTTTACACTTAATATTCTATTGTTGTCAACTCTGATACTCTAAGTCAGATTCTGTTTTAGAATCTTATAAAGACCCTAAAAAATAAACTTAGGTTTTCTAAAGTCAAACTTTGAACCAAGTGTTTAAAATATAATTAAGAACCATCAAAAGCAGAAGCTGAAAAAGCTTGAAGAGGAAAAAACCAACATAATGCAACCCTCATCTTCTTGTGTTATTCTCACTTTTAGTTGACATCAGAGCAAGGTCTGTGTTATACACTTAATAGTGGTGTAGAAAAGACCCTGAGAAAAACAATTCCTTCTTTATCGTGAGTGATTCTAAAGCTGAGTCATACCACTCTTGTAATGGTGGTCCTAGTCCACAACCTAATCCTTATGGTGATAATAGTAATGATCAACATACATCTAAAAAGAACAATTATGTTGATAGACCACCAATATTCAGTGGAAATTCTACCGAAATTGAATTATGGAAAAAGCAAGATGTACACACATATTATAAGTCTTAATGATGAGGTTTGGGACATTCTTGAATATGGCATTGATATTCCTATAAATGGAGTAGGAATGGTAGCTTATAGAAAAGCTCTTACTCATGCTTTGAAGAAGATTTGCATAAAACACCATAGAGTGAGAGGTATTATTGTAGATGCCTTACCTCATTCTGAATACATAAAGATCATTAAAAAATCTACTGCCGAAACTATTTTTGGATCTTTATGTGCTACTTATGAAGGAAACCAGTAAGTCAAGGAAGCCAAAGTTAATCTCTGGTTCAGCAATATAAGTTGTTCAAGATGAAAGAGGATGAAAACCTTGAAACCATGTTATCAAGGTTTCAAGTCCTTGTGTCTATACTCCAGGTCTTGAACAAAAGTTATACCACCTATGACCATGTCATGAAGATTATTAGGAGTCTTCCTGTTAGATACAGACCCAAGGTGATAGCTATTCAGGAATTTAAAGACCTGAACAATCTCATTCTTGAAAGTATGATTAGTAATCTCCAAAGCCAAGAGTTAGAACTCAATGGATATGAATAACTAATCAAGAAATCAAAGTCTATGGCTTTGAAATTTGTTGGGAGGTCTGTTAAATCTTTACGGGTCTGGGAGCAAAAAGAAGCCACTCATACTGAAGCCTCTGATGAACAAGAATAGAAGGTTCTCTAACAGAAGATCTGGCTTCAGAGAAACAAGCTTCAAAGTTAACAAAGATGATCAAAAAGGGTGCTTCAAATGTCAGAAGCCTAATCATTTTATAGATGATTGTTCAGAACTTAGGAAGGATAAAGCCAAAAAGGGAAGCTTCCAAGAGAACAACTTCATAAGAAAGTTTAGGAAAAGTCTCATGGCAACATGGGATGAACTTGATGAAGAAGAAGAAGCTAGAAAGAATGAAGAAGAAGCTAATATAGCTTTGATGGATTCAACATTCTCAGACACTGAATTAGAAGCTTATTCTGACTCAGATTTAGAGGATGCAAATGAGGTATTCTCTAAGTTCTCTAGATATGATTTAATTACTTTATGTCAAAATATTATGGATAGATGTCAGGAGAAAGCCGTACATATGAAAACTATACAAAATCAATAATGGTCTTATGAAATAAGAATTAAATTTCTCTAAAACTAAAATTGAAAAACTAGAAAGAGGGAAAATTGTTTTAGTTAAGGATATGTCTGACAAAATACTTGATAAGTATGAGATGGTTCTTCAAGAGTTTGTCATGATTAGCTTCAACATAACAAAACTTGCTTCCATAATCTATAGAGTAAGTAAGAAAAAAGGAAAAGGTATGAGGAACAATGAAAAAAAGGTTCACTACAAAGGATCTAACTTTACAAAAAGCCTCAGACCTCTCTTCTTCAAGTAATGCTCAAAAAGGGTCGAACACTTATTTTGTACCTACTGGTGATAATGGTAAGATTCTGAACTAGTCAGAACCTGAGAGGGATGAGTCACGGGTTCTGAAGAAACAAGAACCCAAAACTCTCAAGTTAAATGTTCTGAAGAAATCAGAACCTCAAATTTAAAGGTCAAAAGTTCTAAAAAACCAGAACCTAAGACTCTCAAGTCAGAGGTTCTGAAGAAACCAAAACTTAAGACTTTTGGATCAGAGGTTATAAAAGGTTCATAAGCTAAAGTCAAGACTTAAACAAGAAAAAACTTTTATAAAGAAAAAGTCTGGAATGAGTCTAGACCCTATTATAAGGCAAAAGCTCAAAATAAGATAAATCCTGTCATAATTAACACTAAAGGACCCATAAGAGTATGGGTACCAAAAAATGAGATTGTCTTTGCTACAAATATGCAAAAAGGGAAGAAGAAGGAAGTAGCTCCAGTTTTAGGTCAATGGTTTCTTACAACATACAACAACATAAAAGCATGTGTTCCAAATACTAACTCAGAAGGAGGAAGACAATGATGAGTCTGGAAGAGACCAGTAAGAAATAATTATTGGTATTGGGAGGACTGAAGCTATTTAATTAGGGGTTGGTGCTTTAGATGCTTAACCAACCTCTAAAAATCATCCAGATGAAATGGTATTTGAAAAGACTCATGAGGGTTATCATAAGAGCATTGTAGGAATAAAGTGGGCCCTCAAGAACAATCTCATTACCAGGTCAGAAGATGCACAAAGAAAGGTATGGCAATTTCTTTATTTTTACTCAATAACTTTCAAACTTGGTATTCTAAATATCAGTTAGTAGAATTGCATACTTATGAAAGTATATTTACACTTCATTGTGATAATACTACTTCTATCCGAGTTACAAAGAATCTTATTCTCTCTTAGAATTAAGCATCTTAAAAAATCTTTTATAATTCTTTGCTTGCATCTGATTGGAGAATCAGATTCTGATGATGATCATAAGTTATTGTGATCAGGAGCTATGAACTAGCTTCTGGTGAATACTAGCCTCTAAAGCATTTCAGCCTATGAAACTCATAATAAGACTAATTGCCTCTGATAAGCACACAAGTGGAAAACCTTTTCATCTGCCTCTAACACCTATCCACTTATGTGTTATGAATCTGAAATATCTCCTTACATGTGGCTTATAACTGTTGGGTAAAAACCCTTCAGATTATGATGATGTGTCTTAAAAGTTGTGCATCCCGCCTCTTTTTTCTTTAAGTTTTGTTTTGATCGAAAAATCATTTGCCACTCAAAACATGTAACTTAATCAGACTCACACATTTCTCTCTATCACTTCCCTCACTTTCATTCTCAAGCTTTCTCAGAAAATTACCTATTTTAAAAGAACCTTAAGAACCCTAAAACCTCTTTTGCAATGGTGTCATCATCTTCTCAACATGCAACCATGAATTTAGAATCTGGTAAAAGTCTGCATATCAAACCCAAAACCATTGATATCAAGAAGGAAGATCTGAAGCTCATTGTGGAGAAGATTGTGGATTTTAATTCCTTCAATATAACTGAATATTCCTTCTAGAGTTTCTTCAGAGTGAAATAATGGTATTCATTCTTTGACATGTTTAATGGTCTAACTTATCCTCATATGGTCAAGGACTTTCAAGTAAGAGCTAAAGTATATGATGAGCTTGTTGTTTCTATGGAAGAAAATCATAAGGTACTGAAAGACAACTCCTTGACAGGGAAGAGCAAAAAGGAAATGGGTTTGAAGAAGTTTGAGGAAGTGGATATTAGGTCAGCTGTGATGGGAGTTGATGTAACCATCACTTGGAAGATTATTTCCAAGCTTTTTGGTGTGTCAAATATAGGAAGATTCATTCTGAGCACCAAGGAAAGCAGTCCTGAAGCTGATGTCATCAAATCAAGATTATTTCAACTTTCTGAAAAATATGTGTTCTTCTTTATACTTTGGAAAGGTAAAGAACATGAAGATACTCACAAGATTTTGTTCAAGATCCTCATTGGTTGTCTAATCCCTAGAGAAGGTAGCACTGATCAAATTTCTTAGGATCATAGACACTTCATTTGGTATTTTGTTAATGAAGAGAACATCAATCTCCCTAGTTACATATTTCATCCTATATCTGAGGCTATCAAGGATAGAAACAAGCATAAAAATATAAATATACCCTATGCCATACTTTTGTCTAAATTGTTCCATCAGGGTCGCCTGATTGACTCTTTGAGAGATGCTTCTACTTATGAGGATCTGGAGGAGCTTCATGGGAACATTCTCTCTCCTTATGTCATGGCCAAGATGAAGCTTCTTAAGAAGAATGAAGTGGCGTTATCAAGAGAATATCTTAGAGTCAGAAGTTCAAAATATGCCCTTCTTAAGGACTATCATGTAATTACCAAGCATGACAATCTTGAGGTAATTATGATGTACATTGAGATGGAAAGTAAAGAATATGGTGTGGTTCTGAGATATAAAGACTTACCAAAAGAACCAATTAAATTGCACAAACCTTCTAGGAAAATAAAATAGGTAGCTTCTAATGCTCAAAAGATAGTTCGGAAGCCTCCTAAAAAGAAGGATGTGCAACAGAAGAAGATTGAGAAGGAAATTAAAAAGGTAGTTGCCTCTACTGTCTTAATGCCCTCTAAGACAATAAATGGAAAGACTCCTCAGAAGATATCTTCATCTTTTGTCACCATTTATGCTCCTGTGAAGAAGAGGAAACTAAGAAAGATGATTCTTCCTTCTGAAATTACAGAGAAAGAGGAGGAAACTAAGGTATCTTTGGTCAAGAGGACAAAGCTTAAAAATGTTGGAGCTCAGAAGGTTGTGGAAGGAGATATAGATAGGATAATACAACTGATTGTCTCTGCTCTAATAGATCAAGCAGAAAAACAACTTGTAACTTCTGATGCTGAGATGAAAAAGGTTGCTACTTGAGAAGAAGTTCTAAAGACTGTTGAGGTTTAAGTAGTTAAATTTATAGATGGGTTGGAGACTGCTGAGGGTGCCTCTAAAGGTGAAGCTTCTAGTGTACTAGAAGGAGTTGTATCAGAAGCTGCTACTAATCTTGCTTCTGAAGATGTTGATGAAGAGGAGCAAGATGCTCTAGATACTATGGTGATTGATATGACAGGTAACAATTTGAACTCTACCTTTGAGGATTGTTTTCATTCTTCCACCTTAAACCATATATCACCAACACCTTCACCAAAACCTTCACCTAAACCAAATCTTAAATACACTCCATCACCTATTCACAACAAAGTTTAACCTTCAAAACCTGTGATGGGTTCCCCTAACCTAACACCTATCATTCTGATTCTAGAGAAGGATATGAATCTAGTTGATTTTGAACATCCTGCTGGTGAAACCACTAATGATAAAAAAAAATAGGATACATGTATAATTCTAAACAACCACCACCTCTAAACATCATATTTGTACCCCCTATAGAGGTTTCCAATGGTAAAGCTACATCAAATTCTAGCTCAGAATCAGCCTCTGAATCTGATGGTGGTGAGTTGAAATCTCTACTAGGAACTCCCATCCATGTTGTACCTCTTAAAACCTTCACCCCCGGGAAAACCATAAAATGACCAAGCATGTTCTGCTGAAACAACTTCTAAACATAATGACTTATTTGTTCAATTTGAAGTTGATCATGTAACCCTAGATCAACCTGAACATGAACCTTCACCTAAACCCCAACTTGTGACTCAACCAAAACCTAAACCTAAACTCCAACCCTTACCTGAACCTACACCCCAACCCTCACTTAAACCTACATCTCAATTAGAACCTAGTCTTGTTCAGATTCAAGTTCAAGTTCAAGTTACATATGAACCTCATATTGAAACTGAACAACTTTCTTTGGACCAACCTCCACCTGAAACCAACTTTGACCAAACTGTTCAAGAAAACCAACCATTTAACTATCACTCCTTTCCCCAAAGAACAGATGTTGTGTCTGAATCTGGCATGTCAGTCCTATCCATTACCTCAAGAACTAACATTCAACAAACAAACATTCCACCTCCTCCACCTTCTATTCAAGCCTAATTGGAAGAATACAAAATTATTCTCTTTGATAGATTGTAGGATTTGGCTGCTGAGAGAATTACAGCCTCTGGCCCAATAGCTTATACTAAAAAATGGAATTCTCTCATAACCTTTGTGGTATCAGTTCTTCAAGATCTAAAGTACATCTCCTCGGAGTTTATTGCTTCTTCCAGTCATAGGAGAGAGATTTTGGAAGAAAAACTAGCTTTTGTTACTGATGATCAGGATGTTATATCCTCTAAGAAAATATATATGGATGATCAAATGAAAACCGTGATTTCCAGACAATATGACATGGGTGCTGATTTGAAGGCAATTTTGGAGCTTCTGAAGCAGAAACCATAGGCTTCAGGAATTAGAAAACCCTTGTTTTGTTTTGTCTTTTCTTATCTGAACTTTTTTTTGCAATCTAACTATTTTCCTTGGTTAATGGAATGTTTTTTTTAGTATCTTTTCTTTCCTTTTTCATTTAGCTTTCTGTTGATGACAAAATGGGGGAAAGTGAAAGGGTTATTTAAGCACACCTAAGCACCTGAATTTGATGATTACTCTTATTACTGCTTAATTAAATTCTAAATATTAATGATATTATGCTTAAAATAAATTTAATTAACCTGGATATGACTTAAGGGGAACATACAAATCTCACCTTCTGGACTATCAGACTCAGGGGGAGCTTACAAACCTCAGACGTTGAAGTCAACATGTTAATTAAATTAATAACCATTGTTCTTAAATACTTATATTTGTCATCATAAAAAAGAGGGAGATTGTTGAAACAAATATGGTTGATACCATATCCCTTGGGTTTTTATGATAATAGGATATTTAAAGAACAATTAGGTATTCTAACATTTGTTCAAGTATGTAGGATTATATGGTTAAGAATGGATGAGGATAAGCTTGAGGATTATGCATTTGAATATCAGACTCTAGCTCTAAAGATCACTTCTAAATACTTTGGCTCTTATGGAAGATACAGACTTTGAAGAAGTCAAGTCTGAAGAAAGTCATCCTCTGGTGATCCATACTCTAAAGCTTTAGAACCCAGGAAATGGACTCTGAAGTGATCAGCCTATGAAGAGTGAAGTTTGAAGAAAGTCAACCTCTGAAATTGAGTTTCTTCAATCGAGGAAACTCTGACATACTAAGAGAACTTTTGATCACGTGAAGACTTATATAAAAATCTCTTCTTGGGTGTCTGAGCTTTAACGAATAATTCCTCATGTAGAAAGGTGATTTCTTGACGTCTCTAATCAAGTAAAAAGGTTATCCAACCTTTTGGTGCAAGTCTCCAACATCTCTTTTTTTGTTATCTTTATAAGGAACTGGAGAACTAGATGTTGAAGACTAACACACTACATCATAAGACTCTCCACCTTAACATTTCAAAGAGAAACTACTCTGTCAAAATTTCTAGACTTAGAACCTCTTAAGACTTGTATATTTTTGAAGTTCTTAGGTCTTAGAGTCTTTCTAAGTTGCATTTTGTCTGCAATTCTGATTGTATATCAAGTCCAGTTGCTATCCAAATCTCTTAACAATTTGTTATAGAGTTAGAGGTCTCTTTGTTTAGTGCTTGAGTATTTTAAGTATCTTGCTTGTGTGCTTAAGCATATAAGTCTCTTACTTGTGGGTTTGAACAAAGGAAGTCTCTTGCTTCTATGCTTGAGCATTGGAAGTCTCTTGCTTGGTGCTTGAGCATTTGTAATCAGTATTGTTATAGTGGAATACTTTGGAAGTACAATGGGACTAGACTACTCTCAAGTTGTGAGAGGAACCGGGATAATTACTTGTGTGTTTAGTTTTACTTTCCTTACTTCTGCACTTAATATTCCGTTGTTGTCCACTCTGATACTCTAAGTCAGATTCTGTTTCAGAATCAGATAAGGACCCTTAGAAGTAAACCAAGGTTTTTTGAAGTCAGACTCTGAACCAAGAGTTCAGAATCTGATTAAGAACCATAAGAAGCAGAAGCTGAAAAAGCTTGAAGAGGAAAAGGATAACATAATCTAACCCATCCCCCTTCTTGTATTTTTCTCACCTTCAATATCGGGTCTAGAAGCTGCTAAATAAAGTAAAGAGCCAATCATACCTCTATACCTCTTCTGACCGAGCTTGGTGATGCTTTCCTCATTGCTCATATTATAGTTTGGATGCAGAGGAGGGCTCATGATCTTGCAATCATCTACTTGAACTTCTTCATAAGCTCCTTTGTATATTTAGTCTGATGAACATAGACTCTACCTTTGCATTGATTGATTTGAATACCAAGGAAGAACTTCATATCTCCCATCATACTTATCTCAAACTCAGTCTGCATTATCTTTGAAAACTTTTGGCAAAGGAAAGCATTAGTTGAACCAAATATAATATCATATACATAAACTCTGACAATTAAGATATCATTCTTATGTGTATTTCTGAAGAGTGTAATGTCTACTTTCCCTTTTTGAAAATCATTTTCTAACAGAAATTTACTCAGTCTCTCATACCAAGCTCTAGGAGCTTGTTTGAGTCCATATAATGATTTCTTAAGTTTAAAAACAATATCTGGCTTGCCTGAATCCTCAAATCCAGGTGGCTGTTTGACATACACTTCTTTAAAAATGTCTCCATTTAAAAATGCACTCTTAACATACATTTGGTATAAATAATGTCATGATTAACAGCATAAGAGAGAAGTATCAGGATTGCCTCTAACCTTACAACTGGTGAAAAGGTTTTCAGAGAAATCTATACCTTTTTGTTGATTGTAGCCTTGAGCTACAAGTCTAGCCTTATTTCTTACCACTTCTTCTTGCTCATTGAAATTGTTTCTGAATACCTATTTTGTTCCAATAATGGTCTTCTGAAAGCTTTGGGTACTAGATCCCAGACATCATTTCTTTGAAATTGATTCATCTCTTCTTGCATTTCCATAATCCAACCATCATCAGAAAGTGCTTCATCAATAAAAGTGGGTTCAATCATGGAGAGTATTCCTAACATTGAATGCTTTTCCCTAAAGGCATACCTTGTCTTTCTAGGGTATCTTTGTTTCTAAGAATTAACTCTTCTCGATGAGAAGACTTGTACTTGAAGGTTTATTGGATTGTGATGTATCTAACAAGCCATCTTGAGCTTCTTCAGAATCTTCAACATCTGGATAAGCGTCTAAGGTTGGATCAACTTCGGGATCACCAGCCTCTGAAGTTCTAATAGCTTCTAAACATTAAGATTTTGATGGATGGTTAGCTTCTGGACTTCTAAATTCTAGACCTCTAGCTCCCGAGGTGTCTTAAGATACATAGGTTTCTGAGAAACTTTAAACTAGCTCTTATATTTTACTGTTAGGATTTTTGTCATCAAATTTTATGTGTATTGACTCTTCAACCAAATTGGTTTCAGATTTATACACCATGTATGTCTTTGAGCGGTTAGAGTATCCTAAAAAGATACCCTTATGAGCTTTGGCATCAAATTTTTTTAGACAAACTTTATTGTTTAAGATGTAACATGTACATCCAAAGTGACGAGAATAAGAAATGTTTGGCTTTCTTACCTTGAACAACTCATATGAAGTTTTGTTTATAATAGGTCTAATATAGATTCTATTTTGAACATAACATATCGTGTTTACAACTTCTGCCCACAAGTACGTAGGTAAGTTGTTTTTATGGATCATGGTTCTGGCCATCTCTTGTAAATATATGTTCTTTCTCTCTACAACTCCATTTTGTTGTAGAGTTATAGGAGAAGAAAACTCATGGAGAATTCCATATTTTTCATAAAAAGTTTCAAATGGCCCATTTTCAAATTCTCCTCCATGATCATTTCTTACCTTTAAAACTTTTTACTCCTTTTTATTTTGTACTTGTATGCAGAAGATGCTGAACACATCATACGATTCATCCTTGGTTCTAAGGAATTTAACCCAAGTCCATCTACTATATTCATCAACAATGACTAATCCATATTTCTTCTCATTGATTGATGCAATACTAACAGGGTCAAGCAAATTAATGTGAAGCAGTTCTAAGGGTATGGAGGTAGAGATAATGTTTTTATATTTGGAAGAAATTTTATTAATTTTCCCTACTTAGCATGCTCCATAAAGAGCATCTGAGTGATAATTGAGTTCTGGAAATCCTTTAACAAGTTTCAACTTTCTAAGTTTAGAGCCACTTCTCATCACTCACTGATAGAAGGCAAAGTATCTTATGATCAACCAATTCAGAAAAAATAATTTTATAAACATTGTCTTTCCTCCTACCTTTGAACACTATGCACTTGTCAAATTCATTCATGACTTTGTAATTGTTCTTATTAAACATGACTTCATTGTCACTGTCACAAAATTCACTAATGCATAGTAGGTTATGTTTAAGTCCATATATAGGCCAATCATTATTAACTGAGATATAAGAGTTACCAATAGTACCCATACCAATGATCTTTCATTTTTGGTTTCCTCCAAATCCCATAGTTCCCCCCTCTTTCAGAGTTATGGTTTGAAACATATGTTTCACTCCTATCATATGTCGTGAGAAACCACTGTCTAGGTACCATGACTTATGCATTTCTTCTCCTTTGAAGCATACATGTAGCAAAAACAATTTGAGATTTAGGTACCCATAGTCTTATAGGTTCTTTTGGGTTAGTTATGACAAGTTTATTCTTATTTTGTACCCTTGCCCTCACATAATAAGGCTTAGGATCATTTAAGACTTTTGATTTAAAAGTTTGTTGTCTTGAATAGACCTTGGCCTTAGGTTCTGAACCTTTCAGAACCTTAGCTCCTAGTGTCTTAAGTTATAGCTTCTTTAGAACCTTTGACTTTAGTGTCTTAGGTTCAAGTTTCTTCATAACCCTTGACTCAACAACTTTAGGTTCTAACTGGTTCAGAACCTTTAAATTTTCAGAAGCATGTCCAAAATAAGAGTCAATCCCTTTCTAAGTAGAGCTTGAGGAGGAAGGATGTGTTGGTTTACTTAAGGTTTTAAACTAGGATTAAAATATTTTTGTGAGTAACCAAGACCTTCCCCTTTTCTTCTAGTTACACCATAAATCATGGATGCAAGTTTAGTTCTATTAAAACAATCTATGATAAACTCCTGAAGAGCCATTTCATGCTCATCAAGGGGTTTATCAGACACTTTTTTTACTAGAGCAATATAATCTTTCTCTAAGGCTTTATTTTTTGTTTTGAACATAATTTAAATGTTCCTTCAAACTATTATTTTAAAAAAATATTTGCATGTGTCTGGATTTCTCTTGATACCTTCCCATGATGTCTTGAATGAAAGTAATTAAATCAGAACGAGATAGTTTAGATAATACCTCATCTTCTTCTTTAGGATCTGAACGAGAATCGAGTTAGATTCTGCTTCAGAAGATGTGAGAGCCTTTTTTTAGAGTATTCATCATTGTCAAGTTCATCCCATTTTCCCATGAGACTTTTTTTGAACTAGTTTCTGAAGTTGTCCTTCTGGAAGCTTCCTTTCTTTGACTTGTCCTTTTGCACTTCTGGACAATCAGTAATGAAGTGACTAGGCTTTTGCAGTTGAAGCATCCTTTTTTATTTCAAATTTTGATCAAAATATGTCTGTTTTCTGAAAGTTTATTTCATGCTGATCATTTTGGCACATTCAATTAATTTTTCGGGCATTTTTACGCCTGATTTTTGTTCTTTTTTCCTCCATTTATTTTATTTCTTTATCAAATCAATCATAAAAAGATATTAGAATTTACTAATTAGTTAAATTGATTTATATTTAAACCATTAAATTTATTTATATTTTTATTTATTTTAAATATTATATATATATATATATATATATATATATATATATATATATATATATATATATATATATATATATATATATTGTTTGTTTGTTTGTTTGTTTGTTTGTTACTTTTGAAAGTACAATATATTTAGCTCACCTTCAGCCATGTAGCTTCCACCTTCTCATTCCACACAAAAAACAGACAAATGGCGAGGAGAAAGGTGTAGCGGTAAATTCATGACCATCAAACTATGGATAAGCTTAACGTCAATAAAACCAGAGTCGCCACTATGCTTTTATTGTTTCCAAAGGAAAAGGGAAAAGTACGAATAAAACCCAAAGATAAGAAGTTTTCAAATCAAAACTTATAAAGTACCAAAGATTACAGGTAAGGGGCTTGGTTACACAAAGGGAAGGTGTTAGCACCCAAAGTGTCCTAGGTACTCCTAGGGAACCCTTTTTTATGTGTGCATATGTGTTTGGTATAAAAGATGTTTGAGAAAAATAGAGTGTAGGGGTGAGAAAAAAATTCATAGATTATACTTTTGTATTTGACAAGACCTCTGGTCTTGTGCCTACGTACCAACATAAAAATGAGAGATCAAAACCTCGTAGTTCGTGGTAAAAATTTCAAAGAAGTCGGTGAATTGCTTTTAACAAAAGTTTAATGAGAAAAGGCACAAAAGGGCCAAAAGTTTGAATGAAGTTGTTAGTTTTTATTGTCTTTTGAAATTTTAGTCAATATGGTTAAGTTTTTTTAACAAATTTGATTTAAGAAAGAGTTTGAAAATTCAATGGCATAAGGCCAAAGTTTCTAATCATTAAAATAAAGTCTAAGTTTTAAATCACAAGCAAAGAAAGTTTTTGAAAAGGGGGAGAGATTTTGAAATTTAAGAAGTGGGAGGAGATGAAGAGGCTATCCTAAGCACAAGTTTAAAAGTTAAGAGTTGAAAAGATCTGACCAATGGGATGCAATCCAACAGACAAGAATGTCATATAGAAACTCATTTTCTCTTGGACTTTAATCAGACAATAATCAATAAGTAATGAGCAATATTCAGACATCATGAAGATCAATGCCTCAAATAAAGATAGCCACGTCCAAGCAAGCAATTCCCATAGCTAGCAGTCTTCTTTGTCTTCTCATGTATCAGATGGAATATTCCTTGATCAACTCAGAACCAAACATCAGACACAAGATCAAAATAATAGTTAAGCATAAAGACAAACTAGTAAATAAATTTAAACAATTCCCAAGGCTTGTATCAGTTGAAGGCTCAGTCTTAAGATGTTGGCATTGGCCAAGTCCTTTTTGCACAAGGAATGTTGCCTAATCCTAAGTCCAAAAGTTCAGATCAAGTTCAACAGTCCACCAGATGTTTTTTTTTTGGGTTTTGTTGTTATTAAGCATTTTAAGGTCCTAAGACCATAAACAAAAACAAAAACATATAAATATTATATACAATCACAAGATATGGCTCAAATGAGCAAATTGAAAATGATATAAACATAAACAAGTTAAATGAAATGTAAGTGGCAATGAATGATAAATGACTGAAATTTAAATTGCATAATAGTAAATGACTGAAGATTAAATAAATATTAACAAGAGTTAGTCAAATGTTAGTTAAGAGTTAATCAAGTGTTAATGGTGATTTCAATTGATTAAGTCATTCTTTGGAGAATACTCAACCATTCATTCATAAGTATGAATCCTTAAACCAAGACATCTTCCATGAGAAGGGCTCCAACTTGGATAATTCAACAAGTATGCCACTAGCTCCCATGAAAGGAAAAAAGGCCAAGTATCCATACAATACCATGAAGAATTGGAGACTTACAATCTCACTTACTAGAATGATATGCCTTGAGGGTCAAATTTAGCTATATGTTAAGCAATTGTAATTGAACTTATGTAGAAGTCACAACTATCTGAGGTCGGGTAATACAAATTTAGGTGTTAATGCATGTTAGAGATTTGGTATAAAGAACCAAACTCCTAAAACATACCATACACTAAAAGAAAAGATCAAAAGGGAGGGACATGTCTCAATCATACTTGTATTGATTCATATGACACAAGGTCATTGATGAATCAATTAGCCTTTCGACATTAGAGATTTCATTGGTCAAATGAGGGAATGGGGAAGAATAGGGATGAAGATGAAGAGGGAGGGGGAGATAGAAACATAAATTAACCAAGGGAGGAATTTCATCAAATCAAAACCATCCATTCATTTTGGGAGATGAAATGTACATTTCATCAATCCCCTCAATCCAATGGTTTTGATTGAACAAAAGTCAAATCAACCTTGACCAAGGTCCAAACAGAAAGTCAAACATCACAAGACCATAAAAATGGCTCAACAATATTTTTAAACATTTAATCAATTAAAAATCAATTTAAAAATGAATTAAAATGCATTTTTATTTGGTCAAAACTTAAAATCCCTTCAAAACACTAAATAAATGGCCAAGGTATTTATCCTAGGTCAAACAAGGTCAAAGGACCTTAGACAAAAAATTTCATGATTTTTGAAAAGTCAGAAGTATTTTTAAACAATTAAAAATATGCACAAGAACATTTAATTCATGAAAAATATCAAAATTAATCCAACAAATAATTTTAATTCAGAATATGGAAGAGAAAAATATTTAAAGATTTTTGTTGAATGTCCCATATTTTTTGGATTAAAAATGAAATTTCTATAAATTAAATAAAATAGAAGGATTAAACATAAAATCAGAAATAAAAATAAAATATGAAAAAACAAGGGCCATCAGATCTCCCTCATTAATTAAGGTGGCAGATCTGATGGCCACGCACGTGCTTTCCATGGTGGACTTAGGTCAACGTAACGCACGCGTGGTAATTAAAAGGAATGGCTCAGATTAAAACATGTAAACATGATCAGATGGTTAAGAGGCATGCCAACACATCACCGAAGTTAGGGCTTCGGTCTTCTTCTCTGGTGGACCTCACCGGACTGGTCCACCATCAACCACCACTAAAATGAAAAACAAGGACATGGATCCATAGGAAAAATGCTCAAGAGCTCGAATCTGGCCCCTATTTTCTCCTATTCCAAGTATATTAAAAGATACAGGGATTTGAATTTTGAGGATCATGAACTGAGTTGCTTCGATTTGACCTTAAAGCAACTCAATCTTGTTGCCTACATTGGTAGGACTTCAGCCAACCAAAAATTAAAGAGAATGGTGAAGAATTGAGAGAGAATCGAATAGAGGAAGTTTTTGAAAAATCACCTTCAAAGGAGCTTGAATCTTGCTTGATCTTGCTTCTAATTGGCTTTGGCTTGACTTCAGAAGCTTGCAGGAAGTGAATTGAATCAAAGAATGGTTTGGGCAAGGTGTCCCTAATTCTGAGCATGAGGCAATGTATTTATAGGCTAGGAAATTGATTTCCATACACTTCCATTTAAATGTCAAAAATAGAAATTCTCACTTGCATGGGTGCATGGGCGTGTGATAGGCCCATGAAATGATGTCAAAATGTCCAAAGTTGATCATGAGTGATGCTGAAAGTGTGACATGAAGCCATGCATTTGGAATTAAGAAATGGTAATGAGATTAATCCAAATGGAACCTTGAATAAAATCCTCTAATGGTGAAGGGTAGGGTTCCAGGATCAAAGCTTGGGCAAGGTGTCCCTAATTCTGAGCATGAGGCGATGTATTTATAGGTTAGGCAATTGATTTCCACACACTTCCATTCAAATGCCGAAAATAGAAATTCTCACTTGCATGGGTGCATGGGCGTGTGATAGGCCCATGAAATGATGTCAAAATGTCCAAAGTCGATCATGAGTGATGTTGAAAGTGTGACATGAAGCCATGCATTTGGAATTGAGAAATGGTAATGAGATTCATCCAAATGGAACCTTGAAGAAAATCCATACACAAGTCATTCAATCCTTGGCCAAATGAAGTGATTTTGGACTTTTTGGAAAGTTGAGATCAAGGGAAACAACTTTCATGTTGAACACTTTTCCATTTTAAGTTTGGATCATGATGAATTTTGAGGTGGAAGATTGAAAAATCAAACATAATTGAAATTTTTCTAAGTACCAAGTCAAATGTTCACTTCTTCCACCTTGAATAACTTTTTCTATGAGATTAAAATGGAAAAGGTTCCTTTATAAAAGTTTTATCTCTTTAAAATCTATTAAATTTGGCCACAAATTTGACCTTATTTGGATTTTTTATGAAGGAGTTATGTATTTTATAAGTTGAGGAAAATTGCTTGTTCAATGGTAATGCCCCAAAATGACCTATAATGTTTCCTCTTGGCACATGCCCTTGCAAGTAGAATTTGAAGTTCCTCAAAGAATAAAAGTTGTATAAGACATATTGAATTTGATCATGATACTTGAATGGTCTTACTCCCATAAAAATGGAGAAAGTTATGGCCCTTGGAAGTTGACCTCCTAATAGGGCACAAACAAAATGACCTATAATCTTTCACCATAAAAAAATGACTTTCCAAGAAAAACTAGTTCTTGACCTCAACATGAAAGTTGTTTGTTATGTCATAAGTAGTAACGTTTATCTTAGAATCATTTTCATATGACAACAATTGTAGGAGATAGGGTCTAGGGAACCTCAGTTTTGACCCGTTGACTTTCTCTGGTCAACCACCATGAACCAACTTGCAAACTTGAAGTTCTCTTGATATTTTGGACTCATGGAGGATAATATATGTATAATATTATGTAATATGAAGTATCACTTGAAATAATTGATCAAATGATAAAGAAACTTATTGAGGAAGTCACATGAGATACCCAAATGAATTAGGGTTTCCAAGGCAAACAAGCTTCAAACTCTTGGTCAATTCTTGATCAAAATGATAAATGAAGATCAAGGGGATACATATATGATGTCTAGAATCAATGTGAACCATCTCTTGATTGATCTCCTTGCATTGAGGGTCTCGAACCCTAGTTGTAAGCTTGATGAGGCATTGGTGGATGCGCACACTACCTATTAAAGAAACAAAGTTATACATAGACATATTTTTGGTATTTTGGTTAGTGAATAATGAAAAACAAAGTATCATACAATCAAATGTGCTTGGTGATCTATCCCAATGCAAACCCAATGAATGAGAGGTAAGGAGGATGCCAAGGTGTGATCCCAAAGACAATGCAAATGATGAGATAACATGAAGGATCTTAGGGTCGAAATTGGGGTCTTACAGAAGGCATTGTGTGTCTTTTTTTTTAAATAAGAAGGATTGGATTGATAAAAGAAAAGAGAAGTTGAACATTTTTTTTGGGTGGGGGTCCTTTCTTTTCTCTCTTCATTTGTTTCACAAACTCACAACAACAACCATATTAACATCTTCATCAACCTCTCTTAACTCCCATCTCCCCTCTAACAAACTTAATATCTTCCACCTCAAGCCCACCACTATCTACAGTAACAACCAACACCACTATACATCACCCTTAACTCATTGTGAGACCACCTTCAACACCATTACCTTCAATCATCACCATGACCTCTGCTCCAAGCTTATCATAACCTCTTACTCCTCCATTAAAACCCCTGTGCAAACTCATAAACAACTCTCTGGAAAATAAACAACAAATAACCGTGAATCATTCACTACCACAACCGTCGAACCGCTTCGATCTCCATTTTATAAAACCTTCACTCTAACAAAGATCAGAATCACGTCACCAACAATAAAAAGCAAATCACCATACCCTTCAATCTCATTCTTCCATCAAAAACCATTAACTCACAAAAACAACCCCAACATTCAAGACATACACAACCACAAGCAGAGCAAACACAACATAAATTTGAAATGGAAAGCAGAGCAAATACAATCGAATTTCGAAATGGAAAGAAGAGAAAACAAAAGAGAAGGGAGAAATATTTTATTTTTTGTCACCAAAAAACAACCATAAAACACCATTTGTGCGACTCCATAATATGACCTTCATTTTTTTCTCTTCTTTTGTTATTAGTTGTCACATTTCTGTTTTCCACGAAAGAGTTTGTTTCAATTTCCACTAGAGTCGAGTTCTCATGGTTGGAACGAGAGCCTTCCCCTTCGAAAGAGCCAAAAACATAAGAGAAACAATTGTGAAATCCCTCAAACGTCACTACCACTGCACCATCGGTTTACCACCGCGTAGACTACCGGAGACGCCTCTCACAACCATGCATCACTGTTTGTGTCTGTCATTGTTCCTTTTCCGATCGACTGTGGTCATTATTGCTTGTGAAAGAGAGGTTGCATATTTGAAGGAGAGGAATTTTTAATCACGCATTTTTGGAAGAAGCGGTTTTGTGCTTTTTATTTCTTTCCCTTTTTCTCTTAATAATCGTGTGCTTTTGTCCCTTTCATTTAATTTATTAAAAAAATGTCACGTGTCGTTTTAGGAATGGCTGGCTGAAAATTTTGAAAATATAGTGAGAGAAGGTGATGAGGGAGGCGCTGAGTCTTTTTTCTTTCCTCCACTTCCTGTTTTTTATTTCTTCTAATTTTATGTTTTTTATTCTATTTTTATATATTATTATTATTTAGTTTTTTTTATTATCATTAGTTTTGTTGTTATTATTATTAATAATAATATTATTATTATCATCATAATTTTTTATTATTACTTTTATTCTGATTATATTTACTTATTTACTATTATTATTATTATTCTCAATATTATTATGTTCATTTATTTATTGTTATTATCATTATTATTATTTTATTTTATTGGAAAATAGATACTTTATTAACCAAAAGCCAATACACACCAAGCGACCCTCACGGGGTCCATCTACATAGGAAGACCAAGCTCTAAATGATCATAATCTAAGGCATCATAAGCGTACATAATACTTTCCTAAGCTTCAGATATGACCAAAATCTATAAACCACATTATCAATTATTCTATCGTCAATCATGGACTTGTTTGTATCATTCTTAAAACAATTATCATTCATGTATTTCCATGTTTCATATATTGTTTCTGCCAAAGCACAATTCAGGATTTTCACTTTACCGGCCTTTGACTTGCTCAACTCACTAATCCAGTTAACTTCTTCATTCCAATTACCAGGAATATGGTCCATCCCCATCCAACCCATAATACTCTTCCAAATGTTCTTTATCTCCCTGCATTGAAAAAACAGATGATCAATGGTTTCCTGCTCATTAGAGAAGCAGCAAATATCCTCATTCAAGAACCCAAATCTAACTAGTCTATCTTTTGTAGCCAGCTTCCTATGACATGCCATCCACAAGTTAAAGAGGGAACGGGGCCTAGCAGCAGCATTATAGAACATTCTCCTCCAACTGACCTCTTGCATATCCCCATATAGCCCATCATACATTTTCCTAGTTTGGAAGTTCTTAGTCTGCACCAGGTTATACATTCAGGGTTGGTAATGACACCATTCCTTATCTTCAAAATGGATTTCAGGGTCCATGAAGAATTGCTTCTCACTGCCATATTTTGAATGTCTTGATCCTTTACATAGTAGCAGTAAATCCACTTGATCCACGTGCTATTAGATTTACCATGCATATTTCAGAGTAACTTGATCAGACAGGCCTTGTTCCAATTCTCTAGATAAATGATATTTAAACCACTATGTCTTTTGGGAAAGCAAACCTTCTTCCACGCTATGGGTGACTTCCTAGTTATTTTATCAGTACCCGGCCAGAGGAAAGTCCTGCAAATGGCTTCAATTTTCCTAATCACTTTCTTTGGAAGAGGTAAACACTGAAGCCAATAATTGGTAAAAGCAAAGAGGACACTTTTGATCAACCGAGTCCTCCCTGCAAAGGATGACAGACTAGAACTCTGATGATTTATCATGTACATCAATTTATCAATTAGATGCATTTAGTGATTGAGGTTGAGTTTTCTACTGGTTAGAGGGATTCCAAGATATTTGAATGGATGGAAACCTTCAGTAAATTTCATAGTGTCTTGAATACTCTTATTCACATCTTCAGAGACATTGCGGAAAAAAAACTTACACTTGGAGGGATTCACCTTGAGACCAGTTGCATCCGAGAAAGCTACAAAGACTTGCATCAACATCTCAACTTACTTTTAATCACCCCTAGAGAAGAGGAGAAGATCATCAGCAAAACTCAAATTTATGATTCCAAGTTTTTCACACTTGGAATGGAAGTTAAAATCAGGAAGGTTCTTAAGGTTCTGGAAGACTCTTTGCAGGTATGTAGCACCTCAAATTTGCACCTCCTATTTTGTACATACATTTTCATGATTAGGTCATTAACGTTACATTGGCCACTGCATAGCATTGCATTGTCCATTTGCCCAAGTGCAAGCCATCAGTTCATCAGTCAACTGGTCAGGAGATCCAGTCAAGCAAGCAAGCAAGTGCAATTCCTATTGAGGCAAAGCCCTAGGGTTGATCCAACAAGTTCATATGACCTAGGGATCATTTTGAAATGGTTTGGCCAAAGATTGCATGATTAAAGCTCAACAGTCAAGCTGGATTTCATCTGAAACCCTAGAAAGTCAATTGTGGTCAACTGTGCATGAAATCATGGATTTGAAGGTGGGAGATGGTTTGGAAGGCCTCATTCATGTCCATACAAGTCTCATTTGACATTTCAAAGATCATCATTGAAGAATTTGAGGTCAGATGAAAAGTTTCCAAAAATAGTAAGTGACCTATAATTTCAAATTGCCAAAAATGGAAAGGTCTTCTCCTCAAATTTACATCATCATACAAGCTTCAAATGAAATTTTGTCCAACATGAAAGTTGAAGATCTTGCTCTCACCTTTCCAAAAAGTCCAAGAACATCCATTTCTCATGTGTGGTTGGCAAGATATGATCAAATCATTATCAGGATATTTTAAACTTCAAACTTGGATAACTTTCACACCAATTGGCCAAATCATGTGGGGTTTTTTGCTACAATCTCCTTTTAACATGCTCTATCATAATCATTCATTACATTTCATCAAAGATCATCACAAAAATTTGCATTTTTCATGTGATTTGAATTTGAATTTTGGAGGGAAAAAAGTCAATTTGAAAACTAAGCATTTTCCACACTTCCATTCACTTGCATTTGGTCTAAAATAACATTTGGAGTGTGTTTGGCTTAATTTTCGTGTACTGTAGCAGCACATTCCATGCATGAGGGTGTCTTGACCAATTTTGCACAAAAAACTCATTTCACTAATTACCATTACATTTGGTTAAGTGTGATTAACAAATTCATTAATCCATCATATATATTGATAATTCTAACTGAATTCACAATTAACACATCATTTGCACCAGATCTAGATCCAATTCCAAAATTGCACAAACTTTTTCTCTCCATTTTTCTGCAAAAATTTTCATAGAACTTGCATTGTTCTTCGAGGATCCATCATTCAGAAGCACTTTGGAGTAGAATTGAAGCAAGGAATCACCATTTTCAAGCCAAATCGAGGACTGTAGCAAGAAGTTTCATCAATGGCAGCTGAAGATTTGAGCTAGATCATGCAAGCTGAACTCCCAATTCTTCATCCATTCCATCATATATGAGCTAAGGATCATCTGTTTTTGCCTTTGAAGACTTGAAAGCTGCGATTTCACATCTGCATCTTCATAGAGGTCAGATCTCGAATCCTATAATTCTTGAAATATTGATGTGCTTTCTATAGATCTTGCCATGTTGAGTGTACTGCGCTTTGAATCGTTGATTTTCATTGAGAATTGAATGAGTTCTTGTGATTTTAAGTTTGATAGCCAAAACTTCTTCTGCCCGATCCAAGCATGTTAGCACGAATTAGGTTTAATCAACGTTGGATTAGTGATATGCATGAGAAGAGGAATCCATTGATATATCATTTGTGAATTTCTGTGACAAACTGTTCTTGATGATGAATGCGTATGAAGATGTGATGAACACTTAGGGTTTCGCTGCCCAGATTTTTCCAGATCCTTGCTGAACGTGTATGTGCATGCATTTTTGTGTTTTTCGCCCATGTGTTGGTCCACTTGTCGCCACCGGATTGGGCCTGCGTTTCACTTAAGTGAAACGCATCGTTTTACCTTGGCCAGAGTTCATTTTATTTACAATGTTGCCATTATTTCATTTAAATCATTTAATCCATTTCCATTTCAATTTTAATTTCATTTTCATCTTCAATCTTACAAAAATCATAAGTCATTCAATATTTGTCCAAATAATGTGACGTTTTTTCCATGATGTTCCTCATGATCTCTAGAATTTTATGGTGATTTTTCCAGAATTTGTGCACGTGTGGATTTTTATTTTGGCTAGGGAATGTTCATACATGTGTTATCTTGCTATGCCTTGCCATTTTGCTTGTGAAATGATGATGCTTAATCCAATGCCTCTCAAATTTTTTGTGCTTAAACTAGACATGTTCATGGTCATTTTGGTATAGAGTTTGCTATTTTTGAATTTCTGGTTGATGAGATGTGATTTTTGAATAGAGGTGTGACAATGTGTGTCACACCATTGCTTGCTTGACTTTCTGATTTTATTTGCCATGCTATTTCAATGCCAATCGATGAGATCTTTTGCATGATGCTACTTCTGGATGTTAGGATTGAGTGTGAATTTTTGTGGATTTTTTGAGTGCATTTCCAATTTGTTTGAGATTTTCTCTTCTGTTTGACCAATTGTGGACCTTTTGTGAGTCATGATCTCATATGATTTGTGAAATTCTTGATGTTTATTGGATGGAGCTGAAATTTTGCATGTGTATTCTAGACACCTTGAAGTTTGTCATGGCTTTGATTTGGTTCATTTGTCATGTGTAGTTTCTGTTTTATGCTTGCTTGAAGTTGATGCATGATTTGGTGCCTTGTATGAGCTTGTGTGAACATGCCTTGACTTGATGAATTTAATTGACTTGCTTCCCTTGGTCCAAATGACTTGAAATTTGGTGTGATGATCCTTGAATGAATTCTGTTTAGCCATGAATTTTTTGGGGATTTATTGAAATGTTTTTGAGTTGATTTGAATTGGATCTTTCTGTTTGGTCCAATGAGGTTCTAAATTGCATGCTTTGCACTCTTTGCCTTATGAAATGATATTGGTTGATGATATGAATATGAGACCACGTGGATTTGATTCTCATTTGATTGATATTGGTTTTTGATAATTTTCATGTTCTGTTTTGGTTTATTGCTCTCATTTTGACCCTAGGCCTTGTCCTAGAGGTTTGCATCTCACATTTGAGCTTTGTTTCAGGTCAAAGAGCACAATTGCTTATACTTGATGATGTGCACTCAATTGGAGTTGGTTTATTGCTTGTTTATGACTAACTTTGAATTTGTTTTGTAGGCTTTGAGACTTAAGCCTAGGCTTTGTGGCTTGCACCTTTGTGCATTGATGCTTGTTTGTCTGTTTATGTACAGTTGTCTGTTGACTTGTAACTGTCTGTTTGACTTCTGTTTGAGTTGTATATTGACTGTGTTGGATTGTTTTCAGGTACCATAGTTGCTATAGTTCCTTTGTGAACTTGCTTTTGCTTTGCTTGATAGCTTGAGCATTGAGGTATAATGTCTCTAACTCCATGTAGTTTGGAAGACCTGGCCTGTTACTTGGCCAGGCACCTGTCTGAAGTCCTCCTTAAGAGGCAATGCTTGTGCTTATTTATTTTTGTCCCCAAGCAGGAAAATACCTTTGATAAGGCAATTGGCAGTTACAAGAGATGTGCAATCCATCTCCTGCTATTCTTGTTGAGTCATCCCTTTGCTCACACAACTGATGTTGATGCATTGTGGATATTAACCCAAGATCCTTGTACAGTGGTACTGTTGAGTCAGTGTCATAAGTGTAGAAGGGTTCCCACTTTCTGAACCCACACTTCATTTGTCTGAAGCTCTCCCAGGCCAGGGATAAGAGCTGTGAGGCACACCCCTCACTTCCTACTTCATCTGGCTTCACCTTAACTCTCAATGTTAAGGTTAAGAGCTAACATCACCTGATTACAGATGGCTTGTGTTGTACAGCCTAACCCTTGTGTGAGCCCATTTTGTGTGTATATAGTGTGTGCTATTTGTGATTGTTTGCTTTGTTTGTGCTGTTTAGGATAGCTTGCTCCCTGTGCAAGTTAGATAGCAACCTTAACTTAGGGATGATTTGCATGATAACATCTAGGCTCGAGTTAGTCTCCCTAGTTGTGTCTTCCTCTGTTATCTGGTTAGGCTAGTCCTATGTCCCTGCGTAGGGGAACTACGTCGCCCTGATCCTCATACCAGATGAGGTACGTAGGCAGGAGATGAGCTGATCTCTCCGGGAGCCCTTTTTGTTTTGTCTTTGTGTGTGTTAGGAGATGGATGTAAGCCCAGCGATTGGCATCCCGTATCCTCTTGTTGTGTGCTTGGAGTCCGATGTAAGTCCAGCGATTGGCATTTGGTTTCCAGTGTGCGTGTGTTTGGTTCGGAGTCTGATGTAAGTCCAACGATTGGCATTCGGTTTCCATGTTTGCCTTTTTGTGTGGAGTTTGACGTAAGTCCAGCGATTGGCAGTCGATTTCCTGTGTTGTTTTGTCTTGCGTGCTTTAGCCGAGCTACGAGTGCTCTGATTCTTCTTAGTCCAAGAAGATACGTATGCATAGGATGTGACATCCTAGCGAGCACGTTTTCCCCTAGTCCGAACTACTTCGACTCTGATGTCTATGCTTGATAGACTAAGTAGGCCCAGGATGCGATATCCTGCCGAGTCAGTTTCGTTTGTTTTCTTGTGTCTCTTTCAGCCAGTGTTTGTTTGTTTGTGAGCAGTGTTTTAGCAACCATTTTCCTTCCTTTTGTGCGTGGATCCCGTCGAGTACGACGGATGCGTAGGGGTGCTAATAACTTCCCTTCGCATAACCGACTCCCAATCCCATTCTCTTTGGTCGCGAGACCATGTCTTTCCCAAGTTTACTTCGAGCGTTTCCTTTCCCTCTTTTGGGATAAATAACGCACGGTGGCGGCTCTGTTGTTCTGTTTTCCCGTCGGTTTTTCGCGTAATGCGACAGCTGGCGACTCTGCTGGTGACATAGAGAAGTTGACCTCTTGCTGGTCCATCTTCCCTAAGCGAGTCTCTCCTAGCGCTCTCTAGGTTGGGGTTTTGGTTGCTGTTTACTGTTATTTATTGCATTCATTTATTTATTGTTTGCATTTATGTGTGCATTAATGTTTGCATTCATTCATATTCATCTGTGCTGGCTGTGCTGTGTTTCTCTGTTTGGGGTGGGAGTTCCATGAGGTAAAAGGCTCAATACCCAGACTATGAGTGAAATCTAGGAAACCTAGGAATAGAGTGATTCATGGGAAGCGGGTGGTATGCGCCACTTAGCGGAACATTGATATCACGAGCAGTTCAGACCCTGGTGGGGTATTATCGTTACATACTTCGGGTGTGTATATGATGATATTCTGCGAAAGGTTATTTATGCTGCATTTCTCTCGACCTTACCCTGGCCTAGATGACACCCGTGAGTGGGGAGGGATTGATCATTATAACAGGTACAGTTGGTGACTTGTGGTCCTGTTGGTGACTTGGTTCCTCAGATTGGGTTCAGACGACAGTATCAGTTGACTTTGGGTTTCATATGAATTATGGTTCAGAGTTCAAGCCGAAGCTTTGATCCTGTGTTCAGAGATTGCACAGCCTGCCAGTCTTGTCTGCATCATCTGCATCATAGCATGTTTATTTTCAAAAGAAACGCAAAAAAAAAAAAAATTGAAAAAATGAAAAAAGAAAAACTAATCCCTGCATGCATATCATTTCTCAGGTACATTCCAGAGTCTGTTCAATGATAGAGATGGCAACAGTCCCAGAATTGAAGCGGAAGACTTGTTCATACAACTTTCACCGTGAGCCTTTGACGTCTCTGATAGAGTTGAGTAACCTTGTGGCCAGTGATCATCTGAGGGGGTTCGTGGATCAGTATGGGGATATTCTGACACTGTTGAAGATGGTAGTCGATCCGATGCCGTTGCAGACTCTTCTTCAGTTTTACGACCCAGAGCTTCGTTGTTTCACCTTTCAGGATTATCAGTTGGCGCCTACTCTCGAGGAGTACTCCATTCTGTTGAGTGTCCCGATTCAGCATCAGGTTCCTTTCTTGGACGTACCGAAGGAGGTTGATTTCAGAGTTGTTGCTAGAGCTCTCCATTTGGGTATTAAAGAAGTCAGTGATAGTTGGAAGTCCAGTGGGGATGTCGTAGGTTTACCTTTGAAGTTTCTGTTGAGAGTTGCTAGAGAAGAAGCAGAGAAGGGGAATTGGGAAGCTTTTCATGCCCAGCTAGCTGTTATGATCTATGGGATCATTTTGTTTCCGAGTATGCCCAACTTTGTGGACTATGCTGCAGTCATCATTTTTCTTGGAGGGAATCCAGTTCCTACTCTGTTAGCTGACACTTATTATGCTATTCACAGTAGGCATGGTAAGGGTGGAGCTATCAGAGGTTGTCTCCCACTGTTGCTCAGATGGTTCATGTCTCTCCTGCCAGTCAGTGGACCTTTCGGGGAGGCTCAGAGCACTCATAGGTGGACTCAGAGGGTTATGTCTCTTACTGCATATGATATCAGATGGCAATCTTATCGGATGGATGTGCGTGATGTTATTATGAGTTGTGGAGAATTCCGGAATGTGCCACTTGTGGGGACTAAGGGTTGCATCAATTACAACCCGGTTCTTTCTCTTCGCCAGTTGGGGTTCGTGATGAGTGGAAGACCACTTGATGTTGAGATAGCTGAGAGTGTGTATTTTGAGAAGCGAAGTGACCCTGTTAGATTGGAGCAGATAGGAAGAGCTTGGAAGTCTATTGGTGTTAAGGATGGAGCTGTCTTAGGGAAAAAGTTTGCCATTGCTATGCCTGATTACACTAATTGGGTTAAGAAGAGAGTGGAAACTTTGTTATTGCCCTATGATAGGATGAACCCGTTGCAAGTGCAACCACCCTTGATTCTTGCTGAGAGTGTACCTGCTGAGCAGTACAAGCAAGCCCTGATGGAGAATCGCCGATTGAAAGAGAAAGAGCAAGATGCCCAGATGGAGTTATACCAAGCCAAAGCCGATAGGTTGAACCTGACTCATCAACTCAGAGACATCCAGAGTGTAGATGTTGGTGGAGTGAGGAGCAAGAAGAGATCTTATGCAGAGATGGAGAACTTGCTGAATGCAGAGCACAGAGAGTGTTTGAGATTGCAGAGAGCTGAGGCCAGTCATCAGAAGAAGATCAGAGACGTGGAGAAGCAACTCAGAGACAAAGATATCCAGTTGAAGAAGGAAGTCGACCAGAGACTTGCATCAGAGAACCAACTTGGAGCAGAAGCTGTAGAGCTTAGAAGACAGTTGAAGGAGAAGATCACTCCCTTGCCAGAATGTTCAGAGTGTGAACTGTTGATAGACCAGTGTCACTACTTGAAGACGCTCATTCCTGGAAGTCGTTTGTCTTAGCTTGTGTTTCTGATGTTATGTTGTGAATCACCCCCAGGCTTGTTGGATGGGATTCATTGTTGTGCTTTGATGTATCTGGATCTTTGTTGACTGTGTTGTATGATCTTGTTGCTCATTTATAGATGAGGTTGTTGGTTTCACTCTGTACTCATTGCTTTGGTGTATGTTGTTCCTGTGTTATTCTTGCTGCAGGTTGCCATCTTTTGAAGATGAATCAGGCTCTTTGAATGCCTGAGAAATGAGCATATCATGTGCATCATATGCATTAGCATCATATTCATACTCATATCATCTTGCATAACAGGTGTTCTTGCGCACGACTTCTCACTCTGGTTCCTGTGTCAGGTAGGATAGCTGATCAGAGACCGCACCGGTATTCAACCAGACTCAATCAACAGAGAAGTATGGATCAGGTTCAGACTGAGTTGGCTGAGATGAGGGCGAACATGGCCCAGTTCATGACAATGATGCAAGGGGTTGCGCAAGGTCAGGAGGAGCTTCGAGCCCTGGTTCAGAGGCAAGAGACCGTGATTCAGACGTCCAACCGTGCTTCGCCTGTTGTTGCACCTGCTCATGAGAACGTCAATGTTGCTGCTCCTGCTAACGACTATGCCGTCGGGGATGAACTGAGGGGGATAAGGATTAATGGACAGCCTCTTGCTGCTGAGACTGTCAATGTTAGAGCTACCCGGGCTCCGGTTCGTCATCCTGCTCCTATTGTCGACAGACAAGAGGACATGTTCACGCTGCTAAGCGAAGATGATGAGGTGGTCAGAGTTGAGGATAGGGATCGTAAGGTTGATGCCCTAGCTGAGAAAATCAGAGCGATGGAGTGCCAGAATTCTCTTGGGTTCGATGTGACTAATATGGGGTTGGTTGAAGGTTTGAGGATCCCATACAAATTCAAAGCACCGTCCTTCGACAAGTACAACGACACTTCTTGCCCTCACACTCATGTGCAGGCCTATTATTGGAAAATCTCTGCTTACACTGATGATGAAAAGATGTGGATGTACTTTTTCCAAGATAGTCTATCTGGGGCTTCTTTGGACTGGTACATGGAGTTAAAGAGAGATTCTATCTGATGCTGGAGGGATCTGGGTGAGGCCTTCTTGAGGCAATACAAGCACAACATGGACATGGCGCCTAGCCGGACTCAGCTGCAGAGCCTATGTCAAAAATCCAATGAAAGCTTCAAGGAGTACGCCCAGAGGTGGCGTGAGTTGGCTGCGAGAGTTCAACCCCCTATGCTGGAAAGGGAGTTGACTGATATGTTCATCAGTACTCTTCAAGGTGTGTTTATGGACCGGATGGGAAACTGCCCATTCGGAAGCTTTTCTGATGTTGTCATATGCGGAGAGAGGACAGAGAGCCTGATTAAAGCTGGGAAGATTCAGGATGTGGGTTCCTCGTCTTCGAAGAAGCCGTTTGCTGGGGCACCTCGTCGGAGAGAGGGTGAAACTAATGCTGTTCAACACCGCCGGGTTCAGAACAGAAATCAGTACCGTCAGGTTGCTGCAGTGACGATTCCTGCACCTCAACAACGTCAACAACCGCAACAACAACAGAGGGTTCAACAACCAATGCCACAACAACAACAACAACAACAACAACAGCAACGTCCGTATCAGCCGAGGCAGAGGATGCCTGACAGACGTTTCGACCCATTGCCCATGACCTATGCTGAGTTATTGCCTGAGTTGCTCAGACTAGGGTTTGTCGAGCTGAGGACCATGGCGCCATTGACAAAAATACCACCTGGGTATGATGCCAATGTGCGTTGTGACTTTCATTCTGGTGCGCCGGGACACCATATTGAGAACTGCAGGGCTTTCCACCATAAAGTCCAGGACTTGATTGATGCCAAAACTATCAATTTCGCTCTTGTACCTAATGTTGTGAACAACCCTATGCCTGCGCATGGTGCTCACCGGGTGAACTGTGTTGAGGGGGAAGAAGCTGAAGATCTTGTTGTTTGTGTCGATGAGATTCAGACTTCTCTGTTTGTTGTCAAGGGTTGTTTATTGAATGGGGGTGTCTACCCGGGCTGTGAGGAGGATTGTTTGGGTTGTGTGGAAGCCGAGAATGGTTGTGATCAGTTGCGGGCCGGTATTCAGAAGTTGATTGACGAGGGTTGTGTCCAGTTTGTCCGGGCTGATAATAGAGATCGTGGGGCAGTGTCAACTGTCACTATATTCTTCAAACCGTCCGAAGGACGTGGGCCGAGGACTGCTGTTAGTGCACCTGCAACCAGTGGTAATCCAGTTACCATTTCTGCACCAGTTACTGCCAGTAATCCGACAACCATCGTCGCGCCGGACAGAAGGGCTGTGGACAGTAGGGTCGTTCCGTGGAAATATGATAACGCCTACCGTAGCAACAGAAGGGCTGAGAATCGGGTCAAGCCATCGAATCAAGCGCCTGTAACAATCGGTGTACCAGTTAGTAGAGCTCCTGTGGTTGTGGGTCCCGTTGTGGACAATGTTGGTGGTCCAGGAGGCTTTACTCGTAGTGGACGTTTGTTTGCTCCCCAACCGTTGAGGGACGCCAGTGCTGAGACACCTGCTAAGTCGAAGGGCAAACAGGCTGTGGTTGACGAGGAACCGACTCAGAAGGATGTGCCTGAGGGTTCGTTTGAAAAGGATGTGGAGGAATTTATGAGAATCATTAAGAAGAGCGACTACAAGATCGTAGATCAACTCAATCAAACTCCGTCCAAAATTTCAATTCTTTCCTTGCTACTGTGCTCTGAGGCACATCGCAACGCCTTGTTGAAGATATTGAATATGGCGTATGTACCTCAAGAGATTTCCGTCAACCAACTGGAGGGCGTGATCGCCAACGTGAGCACCAGACACGGTTTGGGGTTCACTGATCTTGATTTGACGCCTGAAGGGCGAAACCATAACAAAGCCTTGCACATCACCATGGAATGCAAGGGTGTTGTATTGTCTCATGTGTTGGTTGACACCGGTTCCTCTCTGAATGTCTTGCCGAAGCAAATTCTGAAGAAGATATCTGTTGAAGGGGTTGTGCTTACTCCTAGTGACCTGATTATTCGTGCATTTGACGGATCCAAACGTTCTGTGTTTGGTGAAGTCACCTTGCCTGTGAAGATAGGTCCAGAGGTGTTCGACATTATCTTCTACGTGATGGACATTCAGCCCGCCTACAGTTTTTTGTTGGGGCGTCCGTGGATCCATGCAGCAGGGGCAGTCTCGTCGACTCTCCACCAGAAGCTCAAGTCTGTCTGGAACGGTCAGATTGTGACCGTATGCGGCGAAGAAGATATCTTGGTGAGTCATCTGTCCTCGTTCAAGTATGTCGAGGTGGATGGCGAGATCCATGAGACCTTGTGCCAGGCGTTCGAGACTGTTGCTCTCGAGGGGGTGGCATGCGCTGATCAGAGGAAGCCAGGTGCTTCGATTGCTTCGTACAAGCAGGCCAAAGAGGTTGTTGACTCTGGCAAGGCTGAAGGCTGGGGCAAGATGGTGGACTTGCCTGTCAAAGAAGATAAATTCGGTATTGGCTATCAACCCTTGCAGGCGGAGCAGGGTATGCAGACAGGTCCGAGCACCTTTACCAGCGCTGGGCTGATGAATCACGATGACGTCTTTGCAGCTGATGTTGAAGATGGTGACGGTGATTGTGATCTCGACGACTGGGTCCGCCCGCGAGCGCCAGGGGAGATTATCAACAATTAGACGGCAGAAGATGTAGTCAAAGTTACTCTTCAAACAGAGTAATTTTCTTTTGTTTTTTCATTCTGCACAAAATCCTACGTTCTGCCCAAGGCGTAGCGGTTCATTGTAGGGTCACATCATGTTTTACATTTTTTATCATTAATAAAGGACATTTTGCAAACAATTTTGTGATCCCTGTCTTTCTGTTTTTGTTTTCATTTTTCAAAAAAATAAAAATGGCAATGTTTTTGTTTTTGTGTCTTTATTGAACTCTTTTTCTAAAACAAAGCATTAAACATGCAGAAGTGATCTTATGGCATCCACTATGAACAAATCTGTTATGGCTCAGTATGATTTCGACAATCCCATCTACCAAGCTGAAGAGGAGAGTGAGGAAGACTGTGAACTCCTGAAGGAATTGGTCAGATTGTTGAAGCAAGAGGAAAGGGTCATCCAACCTCATCAGGAAGAGTTGGAGATTGTAAATCTTGGTACTGAGGATGCTAGAAGAGACATTAAGATCGGGGCTGCTTTGAAGATAGAGGTCAAGAGCAGGTTGATTGAGATGCTGAGAGAGTATGTTGAGATATTCGCCTGGTCTTATCAAGATATGCCTGGGCTGGATACTGATATTGTGGTGCATAGACTACCTCTCAGAGAAGATTGTCCTTCGGTCAAGCAGAAGCTTCGTAGAACGAGTCCTGATATGGCAGTTAAGATCAAGGAAGAGGTTCAGAAGCAGTTCGATGCTGGATTCTTGTCAGTGACAACTTATCCCCCGTGGGTGGCCAACATCGTTCCCGTGCCGAAGAAGGATGGCAAAGTCAGAATGTGTGTCGATTACCGGGATTTGAACAGAGCGAGTCCGAAAGATGATTTCCCATTACCTCACATTGATGTATTGGTGGATAATACGGCTCAATCCTCGGTATTCTCTTTCATGGATGGTTTCTCGGGAAATAACCAGATTAAGATGGCACCATAGGACATGGAAAAGACGACATTCATTACACCTTGGGGCACGTTTTGCTATAAGGTGATGCCATTTGGGCTGAAGAATGTCGGTGCTACCTATCAGAGGGCTATGACGACTCTCTTTCATGACATGATGCACAAAGAGATTAAAGTGTACGTGGATGATATGATTGCGAAGTCGCAGACAGAAGAGGAGCACCTGGTTAATTTGCAGAAGTTGTTTGACAGACTGAGAAAGTTCAAACTGAGGTTGAATCCAAACAAGTGTACGTTTGGTGTGAGATCTGGGAAGCTGTTAGGCATCATTGTCAGTGAGAAAGGGATTGAGGTTGATCCAGCAAAAGTGAAAGCTATTCAAGAGATGCCTGAACCGAAAACAGAAAAGCAGGTTCGTGGGTTTCTAGGGAGATTGAACTACATTGCAAGGTTTGTATCTCACCTAACTGCCACGTGTGAACCTATATTCAAATTGCTAAGAAAGAATCAAGCAATCAGGTGGAATGATGATTGTCAGAAAGCTTTTGACAAGATAAAAGAGTATTTACAGAAACCTCCAATCCTGATTCCTCCAGTTCCAGGGAGACCATTGATAATGTACCTATCAGTGACCGAGAACTCGATGGGGTGTGTATTGGGACAGCATGACGAGTCTGGTCGAAAAGAGCATGCCATATACTACCTTAGCAAAAAGTTTACCAACTGTGAAATCAAATATTCACAGCTCGAGAAAACTTGCTGTGCTTTGGCCTGGGCTGCTCGCCGACTGAGGCAGTATATGTTGAACCATACCACTTTGTTGATTTCTAAAATGGATCCAGTAAAGTACATATTTGAGAAGCCGGCTCTCACCGGACGTGTTGCCCGTTGGCAGATGATCTTAACAGAATATGATATTCAGTACACGTCGCAGAAGGCCATTAAAGGTAGTATTCTGTCAGACTATCTTGTCGAGCAACCGATTGATGATTATCAACCTATGATGTTTGAATTCCCTGATGAAGGCATCATGTATCTTAAGATGAAAGATTGTGAAGAGCCTCTTGTCGAGGAAGGACCGGATCCTGATGACAAGTGGACATTGATGTTTGATGGGGCTGTGAATGTGAATGGTAACGGTGTTGGTGCAGTGCTGATCAATCCAAAAGGTGCTCATATACCTTTTTCTGCTAGTTTGACTTTCGACGTCACCAACAATGAAGCTGAGTATGAGGCTTGTATCATGGGGATAGAAGAAGCCATTGATTTGAGGATCAAAACGCTTGACATTTATGGAGATTCCGCTCTAGTGATCAATCAGGTCAATGGAGATTGGAATACGAACCAGCCGCATTTGATTCCGTATAGAGATTACACCAGAAGAATACTGACGTTCTTCAAGAAAGTGAAATTGTATCATGTCCCCCGGGATGAGAATCAAATGGTTGATGCCTTGGCTACTTTATCTTCCATGATCAAAGTTCATTGGTGGAATCATGTGCCACATGTTGCGGTGAATCGACTCGAGAGGCCTGCGTATGTGTTTGCAGCTGAGTCTGTTGTGCTTGATGAGAAGCCGTGGTACTTTGATATCAAGAACTTCCTCAAGAGCCAGGAGTATCCTGAAGGTGCGTCAAAGAATGACAAGAAAACCCTGAGAAGGCTGGCTGGAAGCTTTTACTTGAATCAGGATGATGTGTTGTACAAGAGAAATTTTGACATGGTCTTGCTCAGATGCGTGGATAGACACGAAGCAGACATGTTGATGCAAGAAGTGCATGAAGGTTCGTTTGGAACCCATGCTGGTGGTCATGCAATGTCGAAGAAATTGTTGAGAGCCGGTTATTACTGGATGACTATGGAATCCGACTGTTTCAAGTACGCTCGGAAGTGCCATAAGTGTCAAATCTATGCTGATAAGGTGCATGTACCACCAAGCCCGCTGAATGTCATGAACTCGCCTTGGCCGTTCGCCATGTGGGGCATTGATATGATTGGGAAGATTGAGCCTACTGCTTCGAATGGACATCGCTTCATCTTGGTTGCGATTGACTACTTCACCAAATGGGTGGAAACAGCTTCTTATGCTAACGTTACCAAACAAGTGGTTGCCCGGTTCATCAAGAAAGAAATCATCTGTCGTTATGGAGTTCCTGAGAGAATCATCACTGATAATGGTTCGAATCTCAATAACAAGATGATGAAAGAGCTTTGTAGAGATTTCAAGATTGAACATCACAATTCTTCTCCTTACAGACCAAAGATGAATGGTGTTGTAGAGGCGGCAAACAAGAATATCAAGAAGATTGTGCAGAAGATGGTCGTTACGTACAAGGATTGGCATGAGATGCTGCCTTTCGCTTTGCATGGGTACCGTACCTCAGTACGTACGTCGACCGGGGCAACCCCGTACTCCCTTGTGTATGGTATGGAAGTTGTCCTACCAGTTGAAGTGGAGATCCCTTCTCTGAGAGTTTTGTTAGATGTCAAGCTGGACGAAGCTGAGTGGATTCGAACAAGGTTTAACGAGTTGAGCCTTATTGAAGAGAGACGGCTAGCAGCTGTGTGCCATGGGCAACTATATCAGAGAAGGATGAAGCGAGCCTTTGATCAGAAAGTGCATCCTCGAAGCTATCAAACTGGTGATCTAGTTTTGAAGAGGATCCTTCCTCCTGGTACAGATAACAGGGGCAAGTGGACTCCCAATTATGAAGGTCCATATGTTGTGAAGAAGGTCTTCTCCGGTGGAGCCTTGATGCTTACAACTATGGATGGTGAAGATTTTCCGTCCCCTGTTAACTCAGATGTAGTCAAAAAAATACTTCGCGTAAATTGACCCGCTGGACAAAAAGAATAAAAGAGTCCAGGAAAAAAAGGGCATCCCGGCGAACCAAAAAAACAGAAAGAAAAGGTTCGGGCAAAAATTAGGGATAAAAATGAAAAGAATTTGTACACCCGGTAAGTCGAAAACCCGCAAGGGCGGCTTAGGCAAAAATGGGTATCCCGGTGGATTGAAAACCCGAAAGGGCGATCCAGCCAAAAGAGGGATTAAAGCGAAGACTACAGTCTGAGTTATCTGTACATTATCGCGCTTTGTCGTCTGCCATCTCGAAAGATGTGATCGGTCCAGTCATTCTTCTCAGAAAGCAAGGAGTTGGGAGGAAAACTGATGATCTGTGAGTTATAACAGAATTGGGAAATAGTGGATGCCGTGTTCACATTGCCATTAGGATAGATTTTTCCTTTTGTGCGCAATTACCTCTTTCTAGGAATTGCTTCCCAATGTTGTCGCCTTTTCAGGCACATTTTCAATCAATAAAAGTCGTTATTCAGATAAATAGCTTTTGTTTTTATTTTACTGTTTTGTTTGCAAAAACGTCCGAATTTTTGATAAACATTGCATATAAAAAACATGAAGGCTAAACAATAACTTGTAGAAAGATAAAACATTTGAAAATCATTTTGAATGTTGAGGACTCTTGAGCGTATCTTGTCCATGTATCCCCTGGGGGCATTTTCTTGAGCTGTTTTGCAGGTCGTCATCTGTGAGGATGTTTCCCCAGCAGTTGTTTCCCAAGCGAGTTTGGAAGTTGTCAGAGCTATGTTCCCCTGCAGAGACGCCTTTGGATATTGTCTTCTATCCCCAACAGATCTAAGGATTGCCTATCCCCAGCAGGCCTGGAAGTGGGTGTATTCCCCAGCAAGTACTTCCCCAGTTGAGATCACCATTGAGTTGGAAGGATGTTGTATCCCCAGCGGAGGTGTCAGTGGAGTGTTATTCCCCAGCAGTCGGGTTTGAAGTATTGTTATCCCCAGCGTGGTCGTGAGCTCTCATCCCTAGCAGGGTTGTGCATGTCTCTCCCCAGCACAGAGTCTGGTATATTACCTCCCACACCAGAGTTATGCTCTTCCTCAGCAGAGTTGGTGTGTTATCCCCAACAAAGTTGCTTTCCCTAGCAGATCTCCCGAGCAGAGATTGGTGTTGATAATTTTCCTCAGCAAGTCCCCGAGTGGAGCAGGTTCAAAGAAATTTATCTCCAGCAGCTATCCTACCTGTGGATTGGATGAGTTTCCCGTAGTAGAATGATATTTGCATCCCCCAGTTGAGCCTATCCTACTTATGGATTAGATGGGTCGTCCCCAGCGGAGTAGCGTTTATTCCCCATAGCAGAGTTTATCCTATTTGTGAATTGGTTGGCTCTCCCCAGTGAAGTCGCCTGGTTATACCTAGCAAAGTCGCGTTATTACTCCCCAGTGAGTAGTTTCACCAGAGAGTTGCTTTGTTTACTTTCCCTAGTGGAGTAGTATTGATAGTTCCTCAGCACAGTCGTCGTTGGGTAGTCTTTAGCAAAGTTGCTTTGATTATTCCCCAAGCGGAGTCCCCGAGTGGATTGGGTCCTGTGAAGGATGTCCCCAGTGGAGTCTATCCGTTCCCCAGCAGCAGTTCTATTCTCCAGCATGAGTGAGAAGTCGGTGCTCTCCCCGCAGAGTATTCCTCAAGCAGAGTCTCCCCACAGAGTTGGAGTATCTGATCAGTTTGGCTCCCCAGGCGGAGTTGTCATCATTTTGCATTTGGCATATAGTAATCATTACATCCTCAAAATGCGTAGCATTTCCATTTCATATGGAGCATTACGCCATAGAAAAATTCAAACATATGCATTCATGTGTTCGAAACCGATCAGACCATATCCCCGGCAGAGGCGGATCTGTGTTCAACATCTGTACAGCACGTTTGCTACAGTTGCTCCTGACAGTATTCAGGATTGATACCCAGAGAGGTTTATTTCCTCATCCGTTGGTGAAAGGAAAGCCTGATTCTCCCCAGTGAGATCTCCAGCAAGTGTTTAGCCTTGCCTCGACATATGTAGATGTCGTCTCGTAATACTGGTCAGTGTCATGTCAACACCCGTGTGTGTTATTTCTTTGGTGTCGGTAAACACCATCTTTCGGTGTCGGTAAACATCGAGTCTCACCCCAGTCATCGGTCAATGTCTGGTCTTCTTTTGATGTTGGTAAACATCATCTTTCGATGTTCGTAGCATCCTTATCCTCCCCAGAGGTTACCTCTCCGTTGGTTTTGATAAACTATGAGTTTTTCCCAATTGTCCGTCGACGGTTGGTTGTGTTCATTATCCCCAGAAGTTTCCTCCTCTCCGTTGGTGTCGATAAACGTTGAGTTTTTCCTATGCGTCCGATGACGTATAGTTGCTGATTCCCCACAGATCATTCGTTAATGGCTGTTGATTCCCCTCAGAGTTACCTCTCCGTTGGTCTCGATAAACGATGAGTTTTTCCCGATCGTCTGTTGACGGTTGTTTGTGATATATTTCCCCATGCAGATTTACCTCTCCGTTGGTGTCTCTCCGTTGAGTTTTTCTCATTCGTCCGTTGACGTCTGATTGTATACCCTATTCCCCAGTTATTCGTTAATGTCTGGTTGATTCCCAGCCAGAATCCCCAGTAGAGTCGTCGGTGGACGTCCTATTCGGTTTCCGGTTGTTGTATCTCTTCCTTAGTGAAGTGTTCTCCTTCTCCTTCTCCGTTGGTGTCGATAAACGTCGAGCTTCTCCCGTTCGTCCGTTGACGTCTGGTCGAGTCTTCTCCTTCTCCGTTGGTGTCGATAAACGTCGAGCTTCTCCCGTTCGTCCGTTGACGTCTGGTCGAGTCTTCCCAGTCATCCGATGATGTCTGGTCACCTCTCCGTTAGTTTTGGTAAACGTCGAGTTTTTCCTAGTCGTCCCCAGTAGAGTTACCTCTCCGTTGGTTTTGGTAAACGTTGAGTTTTTCTCACTACGTCCGTTGACGTATGGTTGTATCTTTCCCAGTTCATTCATTAATGTCTGGTTACCTCTCCGTTGGTTTTGGTAAACGTTGAGTTTTTCCCATTACGTCCATTGACGTATGGTTGTATCTTTCCCAGTTCATTCGTTAATGTCTGGGTACCTCTCCGTTGGTCTCGGTAAACGTTGAGTTTTTCCTAGTCGTCCATTGACGTCTAGTTGTGATTTCTCTATTCCCATTCACCGTCCTTGGACGTCTGGATGTGGTTCATGTACCTAAGAGAAGAAAAATCAAAATTCTCAGTAATAAATATCCGATCCCAGTGGACGTTTCCGTTGGTGGATCCCCGCGTTGTGCAAATTTCTACGGTTCTTCGGTATTCAATCCCTGTTTACCCTGAAAGTCTGACAGTCGTTGCTCTCATCCATTCGGGTTCCCAGTTGATTGAATAGGGGCAGCTGTAGCACCTCAAATTTGCACCTCCTATTTTGTACATACATTTTCATGATTAGGTCATTAACGTTACATTGGCCACTGCATAGCATTGCATTGTCCATTTGCCCAAGTGCAAGCCATCAGTTCATCAGTCAACTAGTCAGGAGATCCAGTCAAGCAAGCAAGCAAGTGCAATTCCTATTGAGGCAAAGCCCTAGGGTTGATCCAACAAGTTCATATGACCTAGGGATCATTTTGAAATGGTTTGGCCAAAGATTACATGATTAAAGCTCAACAGTCAAGCTGGATTTCATCTGAAACCCTAGAAAGTCAATTGTGGTCAACTGTGCATGAAATCATGGATTTGAAGGTGGGAGATGGTTTGGAAGGCCTCATTCATGTCCATACAAGTCTCATTTGACATTTCAAAGATCATCATTGAAGAATTTGAGGTCAGATGAAAAGTTTCCAAAAATAGTAAGTGACCTATAATTTCAAATTGCCAAAAATGGAAAGGTCTTCTCCTCAAATTTACATCATCATACAAGCTTCAAATGAAATTTTGTCCAACATGAAAGTTGAAGATCTTGCCCTCACCTTTCCAAAAAGTCCAAGAACATCCATTTCTCATGTGTGGTTGGCAAGATATGATCAAATCATTATCAGGATATTTTGAACTTCAAACTTGGATAACTTTCACACCAATTGGCCAAATCATGTGGGGTTTTTTGCTACAATCTCCTTTTAACATGCTCTATCATAATCATTCATTACATTTCATCAAAGATCATCACAAAAATTTGCATTTTTCATGTGATTTGAATTTGAATTTTGGAGGGAAAAAAGTCAATTTGAAAACTAAGCATTTTCCACACTTCCATTCACTTGCATTTGGTCTAAAATAACATTTGGAGTGTGTTTGGCTTAATTTTCGTGTACTGTAGCAGCACATTCCATGCATGAGGGTGTCTTGACCAATTTTGCACAAAAAACTCATTTCACTAATTACCATTACATTTGGTTAAGTGTGATTAACAAATTCATTAATCCATCATATATATTGATAATTCTAACTGAATTCACAATTAACACATCATTTGCACCAGATCTAGATCCAATTCCAAAATTGCACAAACTTTTTCTCTCCATTTTTCTGCAAAAATTTTCATAGAACTTGCATTGTTCTTCGAGGATCCATCATTCACAAGCACTTTGGAGTGGAATTGAAGCAAGGAATCACCATTTTCAAGCCAAATCGAGGACTGTAGCAAGAAGTTTCATCAATGGCAGCTGAAGATTTGAGCTAGATCATGCAAGCTGAACTCCCAATTCTTCATCCATTCCATCATATATGAGCTAAGTGTCATACCCCAAAATTTGCCCATTAATATTTCAAGACATTTCTCAGGGCACTCCGACTCATTTTTATGACACTGATCTTAAAGGAACAAAGGCCCAGCTCACGAGTGGTCCAATCCAGAAAATGGCCCAAAATGGCCTGCTCGTTAGGCGAGCAAATCCTTCGCCTAGCGAACGTTCGCTGCACGCTCGCCTAGCGAACGTTCGCTACACGCTCGCCTAGCGAAGCTGGCAGATAACAGAAAATTTTGGGCTTCACTCTGAGCCCATTAGGTCATGAAAAAAAGGCATTATAAATACCACAACTCCAGTCAGAAAAAGGGAGGACGAAAAAGGACGAAAGGAGGACCCTAGCAAGCAAACCCTAGCGCTCACAGACGGAAAACCCTGGAGGCTAACCCTGAGAATTCCGAGTAACCCTAAAGGAAACCCTGAAGGAAAAGCCGGCGGCAGCAAGGTCACTTCCGCTCAATTCGATCCGATCGGCCAGTTCAAGGTTACAATTCGATTACAAACAGGTTGGCATTGCTATTACTACCTTATGTTCTTAATTTGCACATGGTATCATGATTGAATTTATGAAACTATCTTAAGTTTTACATATGAATTTAAGTATGCATGAACATCTGAATGTCTAACCACATAATCTCTGTAATGAATGCTATAAGGTGTGAAGCTTGCTGCCATTATATCGTTATTAAAACCGGAATCCGCAGCCGCTCGCTAGCACATCGCTAAGCGAGCATGCAACGAGTGTTCGCTAAGACTTCGCTAGGCGAAGCAGGAGCGAACGCGACAGCAGCCAACTTTTCTGTTCTGACTTTTGCCCACCTGTCATGTTTCTATCATAGCCATGCATTGTTTATCTGACCCTACTGCTGTTCTGGTTTCTTTTGTGGTGTAATTCTCGATTGCACCCTGATTTGGTATTCTGACATGTTTGCTGAGTTTTGCAAAGGTTCACACATCGCCGGGAAAGCTAGCTAGATAGGTATTCCACTTTATTTGTGGGATGCCCTTTGTGGAGTTTCACCCTAAATTACCTAATTAATTTTAATGTATTAATTTTAATGTGGAGATCCACCCTCAATTACTTAGCTGATTTTAATGTATTGATTTTAATGTGGAGATTCATCCTAATTGCCTAATTGATTGTAAAATACGGCCTTTAAATATGTGATCTTGGACCTCTCTTTGCTGCCCTACGGTATTACGGTATAACGGTCGTGTCCCGCGAATGTAGGGATACACTTAGCAAAGACCCTTCGGTTAAATCATCATAAAATAAATCATGGTCCCTCGGATGTTGCCTTCGAAAATACGATTTTGTCCCTCGATGACCCTTCGGTGTAGCCTACGGTTAAATGATGATCGTCCCTTTGAATGCTAAGGTATCCTTACAACTGTTGCCTTCAATGACCTATCGATGACCCTACAATGACCCTTTTACATCCAAAGGATAAAACTACTTACTTCTCAATAGTAAGGACAGTTTTACCCTCATAAGGATAGGAAATGCCCATAACGACCTTAGGAAGGTATAACTCTCAATTACTGGATCATAACCTAAAACATTTTCCACCCCTCACACTTTGCAAGTCCTAGAAAATCACCACTTGGTATACATTCATACTAGAATCATTACCAAGTTATATTTTTCTAAACTGTTTTTCAAAATCAAACGAGATAAATACTTTGTATACATTCATACGAGAATCATTACAAAGTTAAACTCTCTTTTCGAAACATTTTTAAACAATTCACCAACACTTTTCAGACAAAAATATAAGTGATCCAGCAATTAAGAGCCCATGGATAACCATGGATACAAAGGGTGTTAATACCTTCCCTTTGTATAATGTACCTCCCGAACCCAAAATCTATTGAGGTCTTTCCTGTTCTTTTCCACCTTTCCTTATTGGATAAAAGAAAAGTCGGTGGCGACTCTTGCTATCCGCGACATTGCGATAAAAAGCAAAATACCCCAAGTCAGTTCACCGTATGACAGAACTGGCGACTCTGCTGGGGATAATTACAAGAGAGGTTACCTTAAAAAACAAGATCACTTATTTAAAATTGTCTGATTTACTTTTAAGGGATTGCTTGGGTATTCTTGAGTGAAAGATCCTACACCCGGATCTAGTGTACCTTAGGTAAGTAGCAATAGATCATCGCGACTATCCGGCGTATACTGGAATGGTTAAAATGATGGCTACGGTTAATGTGACACTTTGGATGTCCTGATGTTCCTCATGTTTACTTGAGGAAAAATTTGGCATCTGCGTGGTGTCATTAAAGCATTAACCAGACCTTTAGAACCCTAATTGACTCATCCTGGCCATTAGAAAGTAGTGAGATAACTGACTTCGGTTCCGACTGGGGTTGGTTGAGACTCGATACTACACTCCTTGAGATTGGACTTTAGGGAAGCTTCGGTCAACCACTTGGTGTTGCACTGAAGTGGACTTGAAGGAAGGTCAATGATTGGAGATCCTTTTAGAACCCGGTTACTATTCTAGGACAGGTTGAACCAACCAAACTTCAGTAGGGAGGGTACTTACCTATGGAACTCATGCAAGCCTTAAAACTTAGGAGTGATTGTTGTGTGACTTGCTTGTGTTTGTTTACATAACATCATAACATAATAACATCATAACATCATAATATCATGACATTATAACCATTTCAAGGACTTAGGGATTTAACTTTGCTCTGTTTTGTAAAGCTATGGCTCCCAGGAAGACCATCCGGATTAATCTTGTAGCAATCTCTCCTCAACTCAAGAACTTAGTGTCAGAACTTTCCGATCATGCGCAGTTCATCAAGAGACATGGTTCTCTTCTCAATTTAGTTACCACTGGGTTCAAAGAAGATATGATGAGAGTTTTATTCCAGTTCTTCGACCCTAAACATCATTGCTTCACATTCCCAGATTATCAGTTGGTACCCACATTGGAAGAATTCTCCAGACTGCTTGGGATACCTATCCTTGATCAACTACCGTTCAGTGGTTTAGAAAAGGTTCCGAAGTCTGAAGAAGTTGCCGCAGCTTTACACATGACGAAGTCCGACATTGAAGCTAATTGGGTAACAAGGAGTGGAGTTAAGGGTTTACTTGCCAAATTCCTGACAAATAAGGCCCGAGAATTCTTAAAAGGTATGAATGTCCGTGCTTTCGAAGACATCCTGGCATTGTTAATCTATGGCTTGGTGTTATTCCCTAATCCAGACCAATTCATAGACATGAATGCTATTAAGATATTTCTCACTCATAACCCTGTACCTACCTTGCTGGGAGACATTTTGCATTCCCTCCACACTCGTACCATGAAGAAGCAAGGGACTCTCATGTGCTACATACCTTTGTTGTCTAGGTGGTTTATTTCGCACCTTCCTCAATCGGTCTTGAAGAACGAGCAGAATTTGAAATGGTCTCAAAGGATAATGTCGCTCTCCCACCCAGACATCTGTTGGTGTCCTCAGTTCAAGGAAAATGTTACCATCATTGACCGTTGTGGCGAGTTCCCTAATGTACCACTCCTAGGAATAAGATGAGGTATTACTTATAATCCTGCTTTAGCTCTGCGACAGTTTGGTTGTGCTCGAAGAGATGGTCCACATGAAATGATCATCGAAGGCATTGTGTTCGACTATGACAACGATTCCCAAGGCCTCCGTCAAAGATTTGTACGAGCTTAGGGCATGGTGAAGAGAGGTAGGTTAGGACAGAAAAATTCTATTCCTATGGAACCTTATCTCAGATGGGTACGCGCCAGAGCTCGTGAACTTGTCATGCCATATCTTGTAATCGGACCTCAGATTGTCGAACCTGAAGCTGAAGGAGGTGCTCCTCAGATCATTCCTTATCCAGATATGCCTACCAATGTTGAGGAACTAAAGAGATCCTGGATCCAGTTGAGAGAAGAAAGGGATACTTTCGAGACTCAGTTCGTCGCAGAAAGGAAGAAAGTGTTAGAACTTACCAGTCAGCTTAATGAGGAACGAAGACTCAATGCGTATCTTCGCCCAAAAAGAAGCCGCCCCTGGGAGACTTGAGCTTTCATTGTATTTTTATTATTATTCCTTTTGTAATGAACATTGGTCAAAGAAATTAGCAATAAACATTTCTCTCTTGTTGGTGATTTACGCAAAGTTAAATTCCAAAAGTCCTTGAAAACATTTCATACATTGCATAGCATAACATAACACTGCATAACAGGTATTCTACAAGTTCAATGTTCTCACGGTCTTCCTTCTAAACAGAAAAATGGATCTCGAACAAACTGTCAAAGATCTCCAGACTCAGAATGCTCAATTCAAGGAGATGATGCTAAGCTTATCCAAGGGGCAGGAGGAACTGAAGGCTCTTTTGCTCGAAAAGAAGAAAGACAAGAAAGCTGTGAGTTTCATTAACCCGGGAAGAAGGCGTAAAGGACAGGCCGCAGGAGTCAAGTTTGGGATCCCGAATGGTCCAGAAGAGGAGACAGAGAATGATTCAGAAGAGGAGAATGTCGATCTCTTCAACCCTGAGGACGACGATGAAGATTATGAAAATGAACAGTACTCTCCAAGAGATGATAAGTACAAGTTGCTGGAAGAACGTATGCTAGCTATGGAGGGTCAGAAGGCGCCCGGTCTGGATTTCGAAAGTTTGGGTCTGGTCTCCGATGTGACCATTCCTCGCAAATTCAAAATCCCCACTTTCACTAAGTACGATGGTGCGTCCTGTCCTCAAATGCATCTGAGAGCTTATGTGAGAAAGATTCAGCCGCATACCACTGACAGGAAGCTATGGATCCATTTCTTCCAAGAGAGCCTGTCTGGCACACAGTTGGAATGGTATTATCAGCTCGAGAGCTCTGACATCCGCACCTGGACTGATTTAGCAACAACTTTCTATAAACAGTACCAGTATAACTCTGAACTAGCGCCTACCCGGCTACAGCTGCAGAATATGACTATGGGATCTAAAGAAAGCTTTAAAGAATATGCTCAAAAGTGGAGAGATTTGGCTGGCAGAGTCAAACCCCCTATGACTGACAGAGAATTGGTGGATATGTTCATGGGCACACTGACCGGCCCATTCTACAGCCATCTACTGGGAAGTTCTTCATCAGGTTTCACTGAACTTATATTGATAGGTGAACGTGTTGAAAGCGGCATCCGAAGTGGAAAGATACAGGCGGCTGCCTCTGCAAGCACCAAAAGGTCCTATCAGGGGAGGAATGAATCAAATGCTGTGTACGGTCAAAAGGGTCGTAACAAGAAAAACCGTGACCATGACATCAGAGCTGTTACGATTGCAGCACCACCATCTCAAAACTTCCAGCCCAAACAAGACAGACCAAGAAGGCAGTTTACCAGGATCAATATGACCTTGGCACAGGCACTGCAGGGAATGCTAAAGGCAAATTTGATCACCCTCAGAGATCCTCCTACGAATCCCAACACTACTTCTTCTCGTTATAACCCTAATGCCAGGTGTGCATATCACTCCGATAGCCCCGGGCATGATACAAACGATTGCTGGTCATTGAAGAATAAGATTCAGGATATGATCGAAGCTGGAGAAATTGAGTTTGAGCCTCCGGAGACCCCTAATGTCATCACTGCTCCTATGCCTAATCATGACAAGACGGTTAATGCCGTGGATGACGACGATCACGTTTCCAATGTGGCGGACTTAACATCTCCTCTCCCGATCATAAAAAGGAATTTATTGCAAGCTGGTTTATTTCCAGGTTGTGCTGAAGATTGCAATCTCTGTATATTCCAACCAGATGATTGTTGGGAATTGAAGAATGGTATTCAACGGCTGATGGATGATCGTATAGTTCTCTTCGAAAAGATTCCTAAGGCGGAAAACCCTATTGAAGAAATATTTGTGATTGCTAGGTCCAAAGTTCCAATGAAGATTACCGCTACTAGGGCGCCTGTGAAGATTACTGTTGAGCCCAGGGTAGCTCCCCTAATCATTACTGCACCTGGCCCGATCCCGTATTCCTCAAGCAAAGCTATTCCGTGGAATTATGGCGGTGATGTTTACGTCCATGGCGTAAAGCAAATTGACAATTCTACTAATCCTAATGGCATCGTTGGGACTAGTAAAATTACTCGAAGTGGAAGGATCTTCTCTCCAAAAATCTCACCTCCTGTCCTTGAAACTCGAGGAAAGGAACCAGTCAATCCTTCTCAGTCAGAGACACCGGTCGAAGTTACTCCCAAAGATGTTGCCAAACAGGAAATGGAAGAAGTGCTGAAAATCATCCGCAAGAGTGATTTCGATGTGGTAGAACAGTTGGGGCATACCCCGTCTAAGATCTCGATGTTATCCTTGCTGTTATCTTCTGAATCTCATGCCAATGCATTGATAAAATTCTTGAAGACTGCTCATGTGCCTCAGGAAACATCTGTCGATCAGTTCGAAAATTATGTTGCTCACTTGGTTGTTGACAATGGCCTAGGCTTTTCCGATGCTGACCTGACACCAGCGGGAAAGAATCACAATAAAGCCCTGCATATCTCCATTGAGTGTAGGGGAATCACTTTGTCTCATGTGTTGATCGATAATGGCTCTTCCTTGAATGTGCTGCCAACAGCTGTGCTGGATAAGCTGGACTGTAAAAGCATCGAACTGAAACCTAGTGACATTGTGGTACGTGCTTACGATGGTGCGAAGAGTGTTGTCCATGGCGAAGTAGTCCTCCCTATCAAGATAGGACCTCAAGTCTTCAATACTACCTTCCATGTAATGAACATTCGTCCTGCCTATTCCTGCTTACTGGGACGCCCTTGGATTCATGGGTCAGGTGTTGTAGCTTCGTCTCTCCATCAAAAGCTGAGGTATCCCACAGAGGGCAAAATTGTCACCGTGTGTGGAGAAGAAGAGTACATTGTCAGTAGTGTGCATGCCTTCAGATACGTCGAGATGGATGGTGAATTCATTGAGACTCCTTGTCAGTCATTTGAAGTAGTTCCTCCGACCAATCCTGTCCTTAAGCCAACTTCCGGTGTGCCCAAGGTTATTCGGACTCCTCCTGCTATGATTTCCCTAAAGGACGCTCAAGCTGTGGTTGAAGATGGTGGTTGTACTGGCTGGGATCAACTGATCGACGTACCGTACAAGTCTGACAAATTTGGCCTGGGGTTTAGCTCTGAGAAGGTAGCCAAGAGTCAAATTAATGCTGTAGAAGACGCTGACAGCGATTGCGACCTGGATAGCTGGATTTTCCCAACAATTGGCGACGGACTCAATAATTGGAAGGCTGAAGACACTATCCCGATTTCCTTTAGTCAGGAGTAATTGTTATTGTCTATTTTGGTGTTGCAAATTTTTGTTTTTTTTACAATTGAACTTCTCCAAGCGTTGTGTCTATGCCCGGGGCACAATAGCTAATTTGTTAAGGGTTTTGTCATTTTCATAAGCATATTCATATTCAATAAATCAATGGACTTTTTGCATTCAAATATTGCGCTCTTTGTCTTTTCTGTCATCTTCCAAACAAGCTATGTTTTCTTACACACACTCACGTAACGAATTGCAGATCCATACCCACTCTGGATCCTGTTGATAATAGTTCTACTACTGTTCATTATGACTTTGAAAATCCGATCTACCAAGCCGAGGATGGAAGTGTGGAAGATTGTGAAGTACCTGGAGAACTTGCCAGACTGTTACTGCAGGAAGAGAGGACTATACAGCCGCACGAGGAGTCAGTTGAGATTGTAAATCTGGGTACCGAAGTAGACAAGAAAGAAGTCAAAATAGGAGCAGGCTTGGAAAACAGTGTCAAAAGAAGGTTGATTCAGATGTTACATGACTATGTAGAGATTTTTGCTTGGTCTTATGACGACATGCCAGGACTGGATACTGATATAGTAGTACATCGGCTGCCAACGAGGGAAGATTGTCGTCCTGTTAAGCAAAAGGTTCGTCGCATGCGTCCTGAAATGTCTGAGAAAATCAAAGCCGAGGTTATGAAACAATTTGATGCAGGTTTTCTGGCTGTTACTTCTTATCCTCAATGGGTTGCTAATGTGGTACCAGTGCCGAAGAAGGATGGCAAGGTGCGAATGTGTGTAGACTACAGAGATTTGAATAAAGCGAGTCCCAAAGACGACTTTCCACTTCCGCACATTGATGTTCTGGTAGATAACACCGCTCAACACAAGGTATTCTCATTCATGGATGGATTCTCAGGTTATAACCAGATTAAGATGGCGCCTGAGGACATGGAGAAAACTACGTTTGTAACGCAATGGGGCACGTTTTGTTATAAAGTAATGCCATTTGGTTTAAAGAATGCAGGGGCAACGTACCAGCGTGCTATGGTGGTTTTGTTCCATGATATGATCCATCATGAAATAGAAGTGTATGTGGATGACATGATAGCCAGATCTCATACTGAGGGAGAGCATCTCGATCATTTATACAAACTGTTCGAGAGGTTGAAGAAATACAAGTTGAGGTTGAACCCGAACAAATGCACCTTTGGAGTAAGATCCGGCAAACTCTTGGGCTTTATTGTCAGTGGTAAAGGGATTGAGGTTGACCCGGCTAAGGTGAGGGCTATTCAAGAAATGCCAGTTCCCCGTACAGATAAAGAGGTCAGAGGTTTCTTGGGACGTTTGAATTATATTGCCCGATTTATCTCCCACTTGACTGCTACCTGCAAACCCCTCTTCAAACTACTGAGGAAAAATCAAGAGATGAGATGGAATGATGAATGTCAAGAAGCTTTCGACAAAATCAAGGAGTATCTTCAAAAACCTCCCATTCTGATGCCACCAGTTGAAGGAAGACCTTTAATCATGTATTTGACCGTGTTAGAAAATTCAATGGGGTGTGTGTTGGGACAACATGACGAGTCTGGCCGAAAAGAGCATGCCATATACTACCTTAGCAAAAAGTTTACCGACTGTGAAACAAGATACTCACTGCTCGAGAAAACTTGATGTGCTTTGGCCTGGGCTGCTCGCCGACTAAGACAATACATGTTGAATCATACCACTTTATTGATTTCTAAGATGGATCCTATCAAATACATATTTGAGAAACCTGCCCTCTCCGGAAAAATAGCAAGATGGCAGATGATTTTAACAGAGTATGACATCCAGTATACTACCCAGAAAGCAATCAAAGGAAGCGTGCTAGCCGATCATTTGGCTCATCAAGCGGTGAATGATTACCAATCTATGAATTTTGAGTTCCCGGATGAAGATGTCATGCTTGTTACTGATCAGGAAGAACATGGACCGGATGAAAGACCCGAACTTGGATCCCGATGGACTATGGTTTTCGATGGATCTTCTAATGCATTGGGCAACGGTGTTGGTGTTGTAATTATATCTCCCCGGGGTTGCCATACGCCCTTCACTGCCAGACTATGCTTTGATTGCACCAACAATATGGCTGAGTATGAAGCATGTATTTTGGGACTTAAGGCTGCTATAGACCTGAGAATCAAGTCTTTGAGGGTGTATGGAGACTCGGCCCTAGTAGTCAGTCAGATCAAAGGAGAATGGGACACTAAACATCTGAATCTCATCCCTTATCGAGAGCGGGTGTTAACATTAATCCCATACTTCGAAGAGATTACATTCGAACACATTCCACGAGAAGAGAATCAGTTGGCAGACGCATTGGCTACCATGTCATCTATGTTCAGAGTCAGATGGGGCAGCGAAGCTCCCATGATCACCATTGAACGGTTAGATGAACCAGCGTATTATTATGAACTTAACGCTGATGGAGTAGAGGAGAAACCTTGGTTCCACGAAGTAAAAAGATATTTGGAAACTCAGGAATACCCTGAAGAGGCATCTATCAATGACAGAAAATTTCTGAGGAAGTTCTCCGCTAAATTCTTTTTGAGTAATGGATTATTATACAAACGTAATCATGATTCGACTTTGCTTCGCTGTGTGGATAAAAAGGAAGCAGAAAAGATTATGGAAGACATGCATGATGGTATTTTTGGGACTCATTCTAGTGGGCATACGATGGCCAAGAAGATTCTGAGATCAGGGTATTATTGGTCTACCATGGAAGCTGATTGCCATCATCACTCCAGAACCTGTCACAAGTGCCAGATATATGCGGATAAAGTACATGTGCCTCCTGCTCCATTGAACGTGTTGACAGCACCTTGGCCCTTTGCAATGTGGGGCATTGATATGATTGGAGAGATTAAACCTACTGCTTCTAACGGGCATCGTTTCATCCTTGTTGCTATTGATTACTTTACAAAGTGGGTAGAGGCCGCCTCATTCGCTTCTGTCACCAAGAATGTGGTGGCACGATTCATCAAGAATAATCTCATTTGTCGATATGGCATCCCTGAAAGAATTATTACTGACAATGGTACTAATTTGAACAACAAGATGATTACTGAACTCTGCACGCAGTTCAAAATAAAACACCATAACTCTTCTCCGTACCGGCCAAAGATGAACGGTGTCGTGGAGGCTGCTAATAAGAATATCAAGAAGATCATACAAAAGATGACGGTGACGTACAAAGACTGGCATGAGATGTTACCGTTTGCTCTTCACGGTTATCGCACTTCAGTACGCACTTCGACAGGAGCAACTCCTTTCTCTTTAGTCTACGGAATGGAAGCCGTTTTACCAGTGGAAGTCCAGATTCCCTCTCTAAGAATCATAAAAGAGGCGGGCTTAGATGAAGATGAATGGATTCAGACTCGACTCGACCAGATAAACTTGATCGATGAGAAGAGACTTGCGGCTGTGTGTCATGGACAGATATATCAGAAGGGCATGACCCAGGCATTTAACAAAAGAGTCAAGAGACAGGTATATCGAATTGGCGATTTGGTAATAAAGCGTATCATTCTACCACAGGGTGATCCCAGAGGCAAATGGATTCCCACGTACGAAGGGCCGTTTGTAGTTAAGAAGGTATTCTCTGGTGGAGCCATGATACTAGCTACAATGGACGGCGAAGACTTCCCGCATCCCGTGAACGCAGACATAGTCAAAAAATACTACGCATAAAAGAGACCTGCTAGGTCGACGTACCTAGGCAAAAGTAAGGGCATCCCGGCAAACCAAAAAGGTTCGGGCAAAAATTAGGGATAAACATAAAAAAATGTGCACCCGGCAAGTCGAAAACCTGAAAAGGCGGCTTGGGCAAAAAGGGGTATCCTGGTGGATTGAAAACCTGAAAAGGCGGTCCAGGCAAAAATTAGGGATCAAAGCGTATGACTATGTCCCGTTCTCAGACAGCTTCATCCAAGTTCAAAGGACTGAACAAGCTAATCACTTCTATCCGACAGCAGGAGATGAGAGGCTTGAAGACATAATGGCAGTAGGGGAATTAAAGTCAATAGGACGTTTTCGGCATAGCTTTCTCTTTGTTTTCTTGACAATTTCCTCTTACTAGGATTTCTGTCTCCTTGTACATAAATTGCCTGTTTATAGGCCCTCTTTCGAAATCAATATAATTTTAGTTTCAAAAAAAATGCTTTTGTTTTACTTTCTCTGTTTTGTTTGCATAAGCGTCCATTGATTTAATTCGAATTAATATATGCATTTGGATATGATCGATGTTTACCAAAAATGCGTGCATAAAATAGAAATAGCGATTACTACTAGACTTCAGGATCGAGGAGAAGGTCTAATCATGCTTTCCAATGAATCCGTTGCTAATCCTATCCCCCAGCAAAGCCAGTCATTCCTAGAAGAGAGTGGTATTACTAGACAAATGGGTCATCTCTTCCACCCCCAGCCAGGCTTCTGTTGAACATTTCTACCATCAGATAGAAATCAAGCATCCCCGGCTAAGAAAGGGTCATCGATACCAGTATCTCCCAACCAGGAGATTGAGATTTGTTTTCCCCAGTAGAGTCCTCTGGAAGAACTTTTCAGATGCATAATTCATTCATTACATCATTTCACAGCATACGCATGCATACATCGTTCGCAGTTATTTTCGAAAGCATAAAACATCTCATGCATCATGACATGGCATGAAGCTAACTTTATTTTTCAGGTTAATTATTCCCCTGATACAGTCAAAACAAAGGTCCATTCAGACGGACATCCTCATCAATTACGTTCAGGATTCAACTACATCTTTTAGATATACTCCATGTCAACATTCATTCTGACATCCTCCTAACGATGGCATCTATAAGCCCATCCCAGACATTTATTGCAAATACAACATATACAAATACTATCAGATATAGCCTAGCGTACGGTTCATTCTGATTCAGCTCAACATATGACTCTTTCAACTCAGATGCGATCTAACGTACGATCCATTCCGACCTTCAACAACTCCAATACGGTCTAGCATACGACCCATTTGGACCTTCAAGGCCTCAAATGCTACCTAGCGTACGGTACATTCTGAAGTGTAGTCTGGCGTATGACTACCCCCTTCATCATCAGGTACAGCCTAACGGACGGCTCAGTCTACAACTCAGATACGATCTAGCATACGATCCATTCTGATCCTTCACCCCCAGTAACGATACAGCCTAACGGACGGCTCGTTCCGCAACTCAGATACGATCTAGCGTACGATCCATTCTGATACTTTATCCCCAGCAGTGTATGACTCATTCGGATTCTTATCTCATTTTGATTCGGCACAACATATTACTCCTCCAACAATACGGTCTAGCGTACGACCCATTCGGATCTTCATTCCTCAGATACTACCTAGCGTACGGTACATCCCGAGGTGTAGTCTAGCGTACGACTACTTTTCGTCAGATACAGCCTAACAGACGGCCCATTCTGCAACTCAGATACGATCTAGCGTATGATCCATTCTGATCTGTTATCCTCAGCGGCGTATGACCCATTCTAACTCCCCAGTGAAGTCGACGGCCTAATGAATGACTCACTATACGGTCTAGCGTATGACCCAGTGACACCCATGACTTCAGATATCTTCTAACGTACGACGTACTCTGAAGCTCTCATCATCAAACTTCCTAGATGGCATCTTTAAACCCATCTCCATTAAGACTAACTAATTGACAAGTGCAAATTTTTGGGGCATCCTAAGTGTTCAATAATCTTCCACCTCCAGACCACGAATGGCGTACATACCATTCTGACTCTCTCGGTTCAAGAATATTGAACAGGGGCAGCTGTCATACCCCAAAATTTGCCCATTAATATTTCAAGACATTTTTCAGGGCACTCCGACTCATTTTTATGACACTGATCTTAAAGGAACAAAGGCCCAGCTCACGAGTGGCCCAATCCAGAAAATGGCCCAAACTGGCCTGCTCGCTAGGCGAGCAAATCCTTCGCCTAGCGAACGTTCGCTGCACGCTCGCCTAGCGAACGTTCGCTACACGCTCGCCTAGCGAAGCTGGCAGATAACAGAAAATTCTGGGCTTCACTCTGAGCCCATTAGGTCATGAAAAAAAGGCATTATAAATACCACAACTCCAGTCAGAAAAAGGGAGGACGAAAAAGGACGAAAGGAGGACCCTAGCAAGCAAACCCTAGCGCTCACAGACGGAAAACCCTGGAGGCTAACCCTGAGAATTCCGAGTAACCCTAAAGGAAACCCTGAAGGAAAAGCCGGCGGCAGCAAGGTCACTTCCGCTCAATTCGATCCGATCGGCCAGTTCAAGGTTACAATTCGATTACAAACAAGTTGGCATTGCTATTACTACCTTATGTTCTTAATTTGCACATGGTATCATGATTGAATTTATGAAACTATCTTAAGTTTTACATATGAATTTAAGTATGCATGAACATCTGAATGTCTAACCACATAATCTCTGTAATGAATGCTATAAGGTGTGAAGCTTGCTGCCATTATATCGTTATTAAAACCGGAATCCGCAGCCGCTCGCTAGCACATCGCTAAGCGAGCATGCAACGAGTGTTCGCTAAGACTTCGCTAGGCGAAGCAGGAGCGAACGCGACAGCAGCCGACTTTTCTGTTCTGACTTTTGCCCACCTGTCATGTTTCTATCATAGCCATGCATTGTTTATCTGACCCTACTGCTGTTCTGGTTTCTTTTATGGTGTAATTCTCGATTGCACCCTGATTTGGTATTCTGACATGTTTGCTGAGTTTTGCAAAGGTTCACACATCGCTGGGAAAGCTAGCTAGATAGGTATTCCACTTTATTTTTGGGATGCCCTTTGTGGAGTTTCACCCTAAATTACCTAATTAATTTTAATGTATTAATTTTAATGTGGAGATCCACCCTCAATTACTTAGCTGATTTTAATGTATTGATTTTAATGTGGAGATTCATCCTAATTGCCTAATTGATTGTAAAATACGGCCTTTAAATATGTGATCTTGGACCTCTCTTTGCTGCCCTACGGTATTACGGTATAACGGTCGTGTCCCGCGAATGTAGGGATACACTTAGCAAAGACCCTTCGGTTAAATCATCATAAAATAAATCATGGTCCCTCGGATGTTGCCTTCGAAAATACAATTTTGTCCCTCGATGACCCTTCGGTGTAGCCTACGGTTAAATGATGATCGTCCCTTCGAATGCTAAGGTATCCTTACAACTGTTGCCTTCAATGACCTATCGATGACCCTACAATGACCCTTTTACATCCAAAGGATAAAACTACTTACTTCTCAATAGTAAGGACAGTTTTACCCTCATAAGGATAGGAAATGCCCATAACGACCTTAGGAAGGTATAACTCTCAATTACTGGATCATAACCTAAAACATTTTCCACCCCTCACACTTTGCAAGTCCTAGAAAATTACCACTTGGTATACATTCATACTAGAATCATTACCAAGTTATATTTTTCTAAACTGTTTTTCAAAATCAAACGAGATAAATACTTTGTATACATTCATACGAGAATCATTACAAAGTTAAACTCTCTTTTCGAAACATTTTTAAACAATTCACCAACACTTTTCAGACAAAAATATAAGTGATCCAGCAATTAAGAGCCCATGGATAACCATGGATACAAAGGGTGCTAATACCTTCCCTTTGTATAATGTACCTCCCGAACCCAAAATCTATTGAGGTCTTTCCTGTTCTTTTCCACCTTTCCTTATTGGATAAAAGAAAAGTCGGTGGCGACTCTTGCTATCCGCGACATTGCGATAAAAAGCAAAATACCCCAAGTCAGTTCACCGTATGACACTAAGGATCATCTGTTTTTGCCTTTGAAGACTTGAAAGCTGTGATTTCACATCTGCATCTTCATAGAGGTCAGATCTCGAATCCTATAATTCTTGAAATATTGATGTGCTTTCTATAGATCTTGCCATGCTGAGTGTACTGCGCTTTGAATCGTTGATTTTCATTGAGAATTGAATGAGTTCTTGTGATTTTAAGTTTGATAGCCAAAACTTCTTCTGCCCGATCCAAGCATGTTAGCACGAATTAGGTTTAATCAACGTTGGATTAATGATGTGCATGAGAAGAGGAATCCATTGATATATCATTTGTGAGTTTCTGTGACAAACTGTTCTTGATGATGAATGCGTATGAAGATGTGATGAACACTTAGGGTTTCGCTGCCCAGATTTTTCCAGATCCTTGCTGAACGTGTATGTGCATGCATTTTTGTGTTTTTCGCCCATGTGTTGGTCCACTTGTCGCCACCGGATTGGGCCTGCGTTTCACTTAAGTGAAACGCATCGTTTTACCTTGGCCAGAGTTCATTTTATTTACAATGTTGCCATTATTTCATTTAAATCATTTAATCCATTTCCATTTCAATTTTAATTTCATTTTCATCTTCAATCTTACAAAAATCATAAGTCATTCAATATTTGTCCAAATAATGTGAGGTTTTTTCCATGATGTTCCTCATGATCTCTAGAATTTTATGGTGATTTTTCCAGAATTTGTGCACGTGTGGATTTTTATTTTGGCTAGGGAATGTTCATACATGTGTTATCTTGCTATGCCTTGCCATTTTGCTTGTGAAATGATGATGCTTAATCCAATGCCTCTCAAATTTTTTGTGCTTAAACTAGACATGTTCATGGTCATTTTGGTATAGAGTTTGCTATTTTTGAATTTCTGGTTGATGAGATGTGATTTTTTGAATAGAGGTGTGACAATGTGTGTCACACCATTGCTTGCTTGACTTTCTAATTTTATTTGCCATGCTATTTCAATGCCAATCGATGAGATCTTTTGCATGATGCTACTTCTGGATGTTAGGATTGAGTGTGAATTTTTGTGGATTTTTTGAGTGCATTTCCAATTTGTTTGAGATTTTCTCTTCTGTTTAACCAATTGTGGATCTTTTATGAGTCATGATCTCATATGATTTGTGAAATTCTTGATGTTTATTGGATGGAGCTGAACTTTTGCATGTGTATTCTAGAAACCTTGAAGTTTGTCATGGCTTTGATTTGGTTCATTTGTCATGTGTAGTTTCTGTTTTATGCTTGCTTGAAGTTGATGCATGATTTGGTGCCTTGTATGAGCTTGTGTGAACATGCCTTGACTTGATGAATTTAATTGACTTGCTTCCCTTGGTCCAAATGACTTGAAATTTGGTGTGATGATCCTTGAATGAATTCTGTTTAGCCATGAACTTTTTGGGGATTTATTGAAATGTTTTTGAGTTGATTTGAATTGGATCTTTCTGTTTGGTCCAATGAGGTTCTAAATTGCATGCTTTGCACTCTTTGCCTTATGAAATGATATTGGTTGATGATATGAATATGAGACCACGTGGATTTGATTCTCATTTGATTGATATTGGTTTTTGATAATTTTCATGTTCTGTTTTGGTTTATTGCTCTCATTTTGACCCTAGGCCTTGTCCTAGAGGTTTGCATCTCACATTTGAGCTTTGTTTCAGGTCAAAGAGCACAATTGCTTATACTTGATGATGTGCACTCAATTGGAGTTGGTTTATTGCTTGTTTATGACTAACTTTGAGTTTGTTTTGTAGGCTTTGAGACTTAAGCCTAGGCTTTGTGGCTTGCACCTTTGTGCATTGATGCTTGTTTGTCTGTTTATGTACAGTTGTCTGTTGACTTGTAACTGTCTGTTTGACTTTTGTTTGAGTTGTATACTGACTGTGTTGGATTGTTTTCAGGTACCATAGTTGCTATAGTTCCTTTGTGAACTTTCTTTTGCTTTGCTTGATAGCTTGAGCATTGAGGTATAATGTCTCTAACTCCATGTAGTCTGGAAGACCTGGCCTGTTACTTGGCCAGGCACCTGTCTGAAGTCCTCCTTAAGAGGCAATGCTTGTGCTTGTTTATTTTTGTCCCCAAGCAGGAAAAGACCTTTGATAAGGCAATTGGCAGATACAAGAGATGTGCAATCCATCTCCTGCTATTCTTGTTGAGTCATCCCTTTGCTCACACAACTGATGTTGATGCATTGTGGATATTAACCCAAGATCCTTGTACAGTGGTACAGTTGAGTCAGTGTCATAAGTGTAGAAAGGTTCCCACTTTCTGAACCCACACTTCATTTGTCTGAAGCTCTCCCAGGCCAGGGATAAGAGCTGTGAGGCACACCCCTCACTTCCTACTTCATCTGGCTTCACCTTAACTCTCAATGTTAAGGTTAAGAGCTAACATCACCTGATTACAGATGGCTTGTGTTGTACAACCTAACCCTTGTGTGAGCCCATTTTGTGTGTATATAGTGTGTGCTATTTGGGATTGTTTGCTTTGTTTGTGTTGTTTAGGATAGCTTGCTCCCTGTGCAAGTTAGATAGCAACCTTAACTTAGGGATGATTTGCATGATAACATCTAGGCTCGAGTTAGTCTCCCTAGTTGTATCTCCCTCTGTTATCTGGTTAGGCTAGTCCTATGTCCCTGCGTAGGGGAACTACGTCGCCCTGATCCTCATACCAGATGAGGTACGTAGGCAGGAGATGAGCTGATCTCTCTGGGCGCCCTTTTTGTTTTGTCTTTGTGTGTGTTAGGAGATGGATGTAAGCCCAGCGATTGGCATCCCGTATCCTCTTGCTGTGTGCTTGGAGTCCGATGTAAGTCCAACGATTGGCATTTGGTTTCCAGTGTGCGTGTGTTTGGTTTGGAGTCTGATGTAAGTCCAGCGATTGGCATTCGGTTTCCATGTTTGCCTTTTTGTGTGGAGTTTGACGTAAGTCCAGCGATTGGCAGTCGATTTCCTGTGTTGTTTTGTCTTGCGTGCTTTAGCCGAGCTACGAGTGCTCTGATTCTTCTTAGTCCAAGAAGATACGTATGCATAGGATGCGACATCCTAGCGAGCACGTTTTCCCCCAGTCCGAACTACTTCGACTCTGATGTCTATGCTTGATAGACTAAGTAGGCCCAGGATGCGATATCCTGCCGAGTCAGTTTCGTTTGTTTTCTTGTGTCTCTTTCAGCCAGTGTTTGTTTGTTTGTGAGCAGTGTTTTAGAAACCATTTTCCTTCCTTTTGTGCGTGGATCCCGTCGAGTACGACGGATGCGTAGGGGTGCTAATACCTTCCCTTCGCATAACCGACTCCCGGTCCCATTCTCTTTGGTCGCGAGACCATGTCTTTCCCAAGTTTACTTCGAGCGTTTCCTTTCCCTCTTTTGGGATAAATAACGCACGGTGGCGGCTCTGTTGTTCTGTTTTCCCGTCGGTTTTTCGCGTAATGCGACAAGGTATTCCATAACAACAACAAGTAACAAAGGTGAGAGGGGATCCCTTAGTCTAAGGCCCCTTTTAGCTGCCACTACTTTGGAGTGCACACCATTGATTTGAAACTTGTAAAACACAATCCTAACTGCCAACATGGTCCACTTGATGAATTGGTGGGGAAAGCTAAACTCCCTCATGATGTTCTCCAAATCTCCCCAATCCACTGTATCATAAGCCTTCTAGAGATCCATTGGATAATACATCTAGGAGCTTCACTCTTAACATTGTACCCTATAATCAGCTCAAAGGCTAGCCGAATATGGTCATGGATCTTCTTCCCTGGCATAAAAGCATCTTGGTTGCTATGAATGATGGAGCCAAGGACTTTTCCTAGTCTCTTCGACTGGATTCTGGAAATAATCTTGTAAATGACAGTGCAACAGGATATTGGTCTGAAATCTTTAACCAAGTCAACTGTGTTTGTCTTGGGAATAAGAATCACCAGGGCACAATTAATAACCTTATACAACTTCTCATTTTCAAAGAACTATTTAACAGCCTTTATGAGGTCCTGTTTGATAGTATCCCAAGAGCTTTTGAAGAATTTTTCATTATACCCATCTATGCCTGAAGCAAAAATATACTTTATCCCTTTAAGACTAGAAAGGAGTTCACTCTCTCTTATGGGAGCAATCAGAGCTTCCCTTTGATCACCCTTGAGTTGTGGGCCCTTTCTCAGAGCAACAATATCTATACTAGTGAGATTACTTTGGCGGGTACCAATGAGGTTTTTGTAATACCTAGTTATCTCCGGCTCAAACTCCAACTGGGTGTACAGAGTATTTCCCACTTCATCCTTCAGGCTGGTAAATTGAGTTTTACATCTCTTAGACTTTAGGGAGGCCAATAAATATGCATTATTGCAGTCCCCTGATCTAAGCCAATCCACCATGGACTTTTGCTTCAAGGCCTGCTCCTCAATGTTGATAAGTCTAAGAACCTCTTTAGTACACTTTTTCACCTTGTCAATCAATCAGACATTCATTTTATCCTTCACTAAGTTCAATTGAGCTAAAGCTAGGTCAGATCTAGCATCCCCTAAATACTTATTTATGCCATTAAAAGTTTTACACAAGCCCCTAATGATAGGTTGCAATCTCCGGAGCTTATTCCAAATGACAAACATAAGCCTTCCCACAAGAGACTCATTCCAGCTATGCATCACCTTAATATTGTAGTCCATCTTAGCCTTCACTATATTTTGGAATTTGAAGGGAGTTCTATTGATTCTTCTGGGGGAAACCTCTTGTATACAAAACAGGGCATGATCAAAGACTCCATGATTCATAATGGATAGAATGGTGTCCATGTTTTGCTGCTGCTAACTAATGTTGCCCAAAACCCTGTCTATTCTAGATAAGATCATCCAATTTCGTTGGTTATTGGTCCATGTGAAATGATCACCCATAGTGTCTTTCTCAAATAGACTCACTTGCTCCATCATGGCTTTGAGGTCCTTATACTCATTTTCATGCACCACATTACCACCTATTTTATCCTGAGCTCCCAAGATATTATTGAATTCTCCGATTAGGAACCAAGGATCTCGGATGTTATTGTGAATGTGCTTTATGTCTGCCCAAAGCTTTTTTATATGCTCTAATCAATTAAGAGCATAAATAGTTATGAACCAATTCTTCAAATCACCATTATGGTAATGAATACTACAGTGAATGTACTGAGGAGAACTGCCATGTTTGATAATTTTTATTTTAGTTTCATCCCACAAAATCCATATTCTACCACTATTGTGATTCACATAGTTGTCTATCAACTTCCATTTTTTACTAAATTTGTTAAGCACCTTCTTAGCATTATTAGGCTTAACTCTTGTTTCAATCAAAATAGCCATATCAGAATTCATCTTTTTAAGGCGTGAGATAACCTCATGACACTTTCCTACGCTATTTATTCCTCTAACATTCCAAGAAACAATCATGGTGGGCCTGCATTCGAACCCCAGGATCCCCAATCCTAAGGGCCTCAAACCCAATCCTGTAGGCAATGTCCTCCTGGCTATTCTGAACCATAGTCTCATTGCCTTTGTTTGTTCCTTCCATTCCCTTTGACATTTTCCCATCCAGTTGTCTCTTTCTCCTCCTTGTTATCTTTTATTTTAGCTTGGCTATGCAGGTTCTGAGTAGGCTTAGGTTGCCATTGCTTTTTAGCCTTGGGTTTGCGTTGATTCCCAACCTTTTGACATGTTTAACAAAAAGTTTGTTTCGACTCATACTCAACTGTTTGATTCTTTTTATTTTCAAAAGTATCCTTGATAGTAATGCAATCTCGTTATTTATGTGTAACATCAATTTCCACTAGTATTCTAGCATATAACATCCCCGACTTATTTGCAGTGCATTCATCTGTGAATAGAGGATTCTCTAGGGCATTGCCAATATTTCCTAGACTTCTATCACCCCACAGATGTAAAGGGAGATTAGGTAACTTTACCCAAACTGGGAAGGTTCGCAACATATCCCTTTTAAAGTCAAATTCGGGGTTCCAATCTCTCAACATCATTGACATATTTTGTATGGTGTATGGCCCTCTCATAACTATTAGATCCTTATCTATTTGGGATCTAAATTTCAGTAGAAAGTATCCATCATCATGGTAGTAAAGATCAGAGAGTTGTACCATATTCCAGAACTTAACCATATATTGCTTTATATCATTCACACTAAGCTCCTTTCCGATTACGTACATGATTAAAGCTGAGTCCCAAAATTTCACCTCATATTCAATGTCATCTTCTTCAAGGGCTACTTCAATTTCCCTTTCCACTAGGTTTGGCTCAACAAATTCAATTGGAGATCCATTCGCTGGTAACTTGTTGCCACTGATGACATTACCCATAATTTGGGTTATATATCTTCCTGGTTCCCCTTCGTGGTTTCCGCTTTGTTCACCAGAATGGCAATCTCCGATTTGTCTTCTAGGGTTTCTTTCTTTTCCTTGAAACTCTTCCCTAAGTTGGATTTTGTACCTATCAGTGATCCCCTCTCCGAATCATCTCTTCTGAAACTTTGTTGCAAGAGTGTGGCTAAGTTCGAGGGTGATTGATCCTTGGTCTTTTTTGGTATCCCCCTCCCTCGTGCCATAGTACCCGATTATGCAACTCAGCTTTTTCCAGTTGGTCACTAGTCTAAGGACTAGGAGTTCAAACCAAACTGAATCAAGCCTTCGCCGTTAACCACAAGCACGAATGCTAAATTGGCTAAGTTGACTTCTTCAGAGTCTGGTCTTCATCTTCTGATCCATTAGATTCTGGTCTTTAAGTTTTTCTTAAGATGTTAATAGTCATAACCAATACTTGGTTTGTTCATGAAATTTAAGTCTATGGTCCTACACACTTGAACAAATATTAGTATATATAATTGTTCTTTAAATACTTTGTTATCATCAAAACTTAACGGATATGGGACAAAGAAATAGTGTTCCAACAATAACAACACCATACAAATTTAAAAAACGGAAAAGAAAAAAGGAGATTCAAACTATTTTGAATCTATTGTTGCTTCCCTCCCTATGCATAAGCCGTTGACGACCACCACCGCAAACCTCCATTGCAAAAATGCAACGTAAAATGCAACCTCTGTGACCTTCAAAATCGTCGCCGGAAATAACTCAAAGCTTACTGTGTTGCCCTTCTCTGATCGCGCCACCCCCTCCGCCATAACATCTGCTCCTCTATCGTGTTCCTGTTTCCATTACCATCGGATTAACGCATCACACCGTCGGAGCACCCTCTTTTTTTCACTGCATCATCGGTAGATTCTTTTTTCTCCATTCTTATTTTGTTTCCATCAATTGCTTTAGTTGTTTTGAATGAGGTATATGATGTTTTACTATTTCTGCATTTGAGAAAGATTGAAGTTTAATTTCAGTTTGGTAAGAGGAAATGAGGGAAATATCTCAAAGTGAGAGAACGAGTTTTTTTGTTTTTGTTCAAAGTGTTCCTGGGTACGGAATCATTGAGAGAGAAAGTGAGATCTGATGTGTTGCGTATGGTTCCAAATGCATTTCCTTTCTTTTTTTTATTTGTTTGAAAAAGTCAAGGAGACTTTTGTTGTTAAACCTTTTTTTATTTCTAATTTTATTGTTATTTAAAAATAAAATTAGGTTTAGAAAAACGCATTGCTATTATTGGGCTAGTTCCTCATTGGGTTTAGGCCCATCCAGATTATTACACATACACCCCCAAATAAAAAACCCCACATTCATTTTCAAATAAAATGAAACTCTTCCACAATAAAACCAGACTATTTTCACAAGTAAACCAAAATCATTTTCGTAATAAAATCGGATGAAAATGATCAATTGGGTGTATGCCCTTTTTTCCCGAGTATTTGGATCCTAGATGTATGGCTTGCCTTTCGAATACTCCTGATTCTCTCAAAATACTTTCGGATATTCATCATCCGCTCAAAAATTAATAATTCAACTCGTTTCTTAACATATGAAAAAGGGTTTATTGGATGTATATCCATGTGATCCCCGAGTAGTTGGATACAAGTCGCATGGCTTTCCTTTTGAATACTTGGCATCCTCTCAAAATCTTTTTCACAATAAATCCATATGAAAAAGGATTAATTGAGCATATGCCCATTTTCCCCCCAAATACTTGGATACCAACTGTATAGCTTGCCTTTCGATTACTTGTATTCTAAAAGGGACTTTGATTCGATTCATACCAAATACTTAAAAATAAAATTGTATAAAAAATGATATATTGGATGTATATCCATGTGATCCCCGAATGTTTAGATACAAGTCGCATAGCTTGGCCTTTCAGATACTCGTCATCCACCTAAAAACAAATTTAACCAATAAAACCTACTTTTTCCGCATTGGCACGACCTATAAACGTTTCATAAACGAATAATGTTTTATCCATTCTGACATGATAAATAAGCAAACGCTTCATTTTGCCCATGTGTGACAAGCAAGAAACGCTTAAACCGCTAGAATGTGACCTAAACATCATTCACTAAAATCAAACAACAAACTTTTTCTACAAGGAACAACATAACTTTGATTTCCCCATTGCACACGGGGATACATGGGAGTGAGATTCAACGTCTCGTCAAACACCCTAATAAAAAAACTAATTTTCCCCTCTTTATTTCTTTTTGTAAATATGTTGTAGTAATCAGAAGAAATAAAAAAAACTTTAAACTAACACTCACATTTGCAAAACTAACTAAACGATTCCCATTGGCTACAACATATGTGTGGGGTTGCTAATATCTTCCCCACGCATAACCGACTCCTGAAGTTAAATTTGGTTGTGATGACTATGTTTTAGTTCTTTAAGGGTTTTATCGACGTTTCTCTTTTTAAAAAATCTTCGGTGACGACTCTTGTTGAATTTCGAGTGTTTGTAGGCACAAGTATTTTTCGCTCTATGACAATTTGTACATACATAGGCTCTTCTTCTACAAAGGGATAACCAGAGTAGTGAATGATTTTTGTGATTAGTTTGGCATAAGGTAGGATGTTGTTTTTCCTTTTTCTATTTAGCATATGATGAAGAACTGCATCTGCCCAATTTGTTGGGACTTGGTTTTCTAAAAACCATACAACATGAATTTCTAATTTTGAAAGGGTGATATAGTTGCCATTTATTAGGAACAAAACATGGGTTGTTGTGTAGTGGATTAATCTAATGTTTGGGCGAATAATTCCAACATTGAAGGGAGTTGGAATGGAGGAAGTGGGATCAATGAGGAGTGAGTGAGCAAGACTGACAAATTTGAATTTGTTGCCTTCAAGATCCATTTGATCATAGTCTTACTTTATATATGACAGGTTGCAAATATGAGCGAAGTCTTCAAGGAACAAGGTGATAGGATGTTTCTTAACTTCATAGTTAATGATTCCATCTGTGTATGAGAGATTTTTGTAAAATATTTTTACCAAATATGGTACCTCTCTTAGGGTTTCTCAAAAACAAAATTCCTTAGCTCTATAGATGTGAATGCTTCCATGAAAGAGAAATTCTTTAAGATATCTTCATCTAGATAGTGAGAGGCAAATATTTCTCTGTTGGAGTAGTAGAGGTTAAAGTTGGTGTCTTGGGCTTGTGAGGTGAAATATTTGGAGAAATTCTTTTTAAATGGTGAACATAAATTTTTTTACTGTCATCTAGAGACGTTATTATAAAGTGTTGAAGATTAGCACATATCAAATCATAATCATTTGATTATGATTTGTTAAGCTGTTACAAAACAGTGGTGTAAATAGATTTATTCTCTATTATTATTATTTCCTTATTTAGGTAGCAGCAATTATAGGGAGTTATTTCTCTGTTTATTAACAAGTTAGTACAACTTATTGTATCCTATTTATACCTTACAATGTAATAGTTCCTATCACAATGAAATATACAATATATTTCTATATGGTATCAGAGCACAAGATCTGAACCATCCCTAAATCTTTAGCACCACCCATGGCAGATACTAAAGCAGAAAATTCAGCCAACAATTTGGCTGAAGGACATGCTCTTCCTATCACTGGTCACAAATTGAATGGAAAGAATTACAATCAATGGGTGCGCTCAGTCAAAGTCTACCTTCAAGAAACAGGGAAGGAAGGTTATATCACAGGAGACTCCAAGTGTCCAAAAAAGGGGGATTCAAACCTTGAAAAATGGCAACTAGAAAACAGTCTAGTAATGTCATGGCTGCTAAACACCATGACAAATGAAATTGGAGAAAATTTCATGTACTATGACACTGCCAAAGAGATGTGGGATGCCGTAAAGGAAACCTACTCTAATGTCGACAATACATCTGCAATATTTGAAATCAAGAGCATACTCCATGATTTGCGTCAAGATGATCGCTCAGTCACAGAGTATTTTAATACTCTCAATCGTCACTAGCAGCAACTGCATGTATATGATGAAGTTGAATGGAGTTGCACGGAGGACAAAAAGAAGTACAAAGAATTGGTGGAGAAAGATAGAGTCTACAAATTTCTATTAGGTTTGAACACAGAACTTAATGAAGTTCGTGGGAGAATCCTTGGAACCAAACCTCTTTCAAAAATTCGAGAAGCATTCTCGGAAATAAGAAGAGAGGAGAGCAGGAGAAAAGTGATGCTTGGAAAATCCAGTGCAGTCCCATCTATAGAAGGATCTGCAATGGCAGAAAGGGGAGATCAACGTTCTTTCCAAAAGAAAACTCGGCCTTGGTGCGACCACTGCAAGAAACCGGGTCATACCAAGGAGACATGATGGACCATTCATGGAAAGCCATCAGAGCTAAAATGGACTAAAAATCGGGACATCAGGGGGAACACAGCTGAGATAAATTCTCACTCATCACCATTCAACAAGGAGCAAATGGAAGCCTTATAACAAATGCTTCAACAAACAATTGGTACAGCTACTGTGGCACAAAAAGGTAATCTTTTTCATGCTCTAAACACTAACATGGGAAAACAAAATTCATGGATTATTGATTCAGGAGCATCTGATCACATGACTGGAGATTTGACTGTCTTTGATAGTTATTCTCCATGTCAAAATAATTCGACTGTTTGAATTGTTGATGGTACCCTTTCTAAGATCATGGGTAAAGGTTCAGTCATTATTTCACAAAATATTACTCTTAGTTCAGTATTGTATGTGCCTAAACTTGATTGTAACTTGCTGTCCATCAGTAAACTTACAAAGGATTTGAAGTGTATCACTAAATTCTTTCCTAACCTGTGTGAATTTCAGATTTTGGAGTCAGGGAGGACGATTGGCAATGCTAAAGAATGTGTTGGACTCTATATCCTTCAGGCTGAAGCATCTAAACTAGAATCCGAGGCAACCTCTTGCGCTGTAGTTTCTGCATGTAGTGAAAATTCTGCAATGCTATGGCACTATAGACTAGGCCACCCAAATTTTATGTACTTGAAAAAAATGCTTCCTAAAGTATTCAATAAAAACCAGAAGTTGTTTCAATGTGAAATTTGTCAATTGTCCAAACATACACGCAACCCCCACCCACCTCAACCCTATAAACCTTCCCAACCTTTTTATGTTATTCATAGTGATGTATGGGGACCATCACGAGTCAGAAATGTAACTGGATCAAGATGGTTTGTCACCTTTATTGATGACCACACACGGATCACTTGGGTCTACCTTATGAAAGACAAATCGGAAGTTGGTAGAATATTTGAATGTTTCCATACCATGGTGCAAACACAATTTCAAAGCAAGATTAGAGTGCTTAGGAGTGATAATGGTCGTGAGTACTATAATTCTGCACTAAGCTCATACTTTATGCAACATGGAATAATACACCAAACCTCATGTGTGGATACACCTCAGCAGAACGGGGTTGCCGAGAGAAAGAATAGACACCTCCTAGAAGTAACCCGATCTCTCATGCTAGCTACAATTGTCCCTAACCATTTTTGGGGAGAAGTTGTCCTCTCTGCAACCTATCTAATAAACAGAATGCCTTCCCGAATCCTTAACTTTCATACGCCTTACTCCACTCTCCAAACCTTATACCCAACCAATCGCATCCTTATATCTATTCCTTTGAAAATATTTGGATGCACAACCTTTGTCCATAATCTTGATCCCGAACGCATTAAACTTGACCCGGAATCCATTAAATGCATATTCCTCGGCTACTCTCCTCACCAAAAGGGATACAAATGTTATTCACCTCAAAATAAAAAATTCTACCACACCATGGATGTAACTTTTTTTGAGAATCAACCATATTATCCCAAAGTTGGCATTCAGCGGGAGAACATTTATCCAATTGAAGTAGTAGAATCCCAACTTTTGGAACTTGAGCTAACTGAACCCAAACTCACTGCAGAGGCATCAAAACCTACACCTGAACCAAATGAAAATGCAACAGAAACTGCAGAACCTACACATGGACCAGAAGAAACTACGTTAGAAAATGTAGAGGAAATTGCAGTAGAAACTACAGCCCCTACAACAGAAACTGCACCAGAAAACAACGTGAAAGTGTACTCCAGGAAGAGCAAGAAGGGAATAGAGTCCTGCACAGCTCCAAGGCAGAACCAAGAAACCTCCAAGACTCTAGAAAATGATGTTCCCTCAGGTAATACTGCTTCTAACTCTGTGAATGTTGATGACATTAATATTCCTATTGCTTTGAGAAAAAATGTAAGATCGTGTACTAAACATCCCATTGAAAGATTTGTATCTTATGGAAAATTGTCCCAGAGTTACAAGACGTTTGTAACAGCCCTTGACAATACACATATTCCAAGCAACATCCATGAGGCACTCCAAAATTCTGAATGGGCGGCAGCCGTAACTGAAGAGGTTCAGGCCTTAATTAAGAATGGCACTTGGGAGATCACAAGCCTACCATCAGGGAAGAAGCCTGTAGGATGCAAATGGATATTCTCCATGAAGTATAATGCAGATGGGAGTGTAAATCGGTACAAAGCTCGACTTGTAGCAAAGGGATTTACTCAATCATATGGAGTAGACTATGAAGAGACTTTTGCACCGGTGGCCAAACTGAACTCAGTTAGAGTTATTCTCTCTTTGGTTGCAAATTTAGATTGGCCACTCCATCAACTAGATATCAAGAATGCCTTCTTAAATGGTGACCTAGAAGAGGAAGTTTATATGCAGATTCCTCCTGGACTTGAATCATCCAGCACCGCAAATATGGTGTGCAGGCTCCGAAAATCCCTTTATGGCCTCAAGCAGTCTCCAAGGGCGTGGTTTGATAGATTGACTCGAGTTGTAAAGAAAGACGGGTTCAACCAATGCCAATCAGATCACACTATGTTTGTTAAACACTCCATGGAAGGAAATGTAGCTTTGTTTATTGTTTATGTTGATGATATCGTTATTACAGAAAATGATTATGATCAAATTGATCATTTAAAGGGACTCTTGGCAAAGGAATTTGAAGTTAAGGACTTGGGATAACTGAAGTATTTTTTAGGGATGGAAGTTGCTCGAACAAAGGATGGTATCTATGTATCACAAAGGAAATACACCTTTGACTTACTTCAAGAAACTGGAATGCTTGGGTGCAAGGCAGCTAATACACCAATAGAACAAATAAAAGGAAGAGAAGATGAAAGTCCACCAGCCGACAAAGATAGATATCAAAGTTTAGTTGGGAAACTAATCTACCTATCTCACACTAGGCCCGACATTGGGTTCGCTGTAAGCTTGGCTAGTCGCTACATGTCAAATCCAACTGAGTCTAACATGAAAATGGCGAATAGAATCCTCCAATATCTCAAAGGCACATCAGGCTGAGGCCTCCACTTCAAGAGGAATTCAAACAGGGACATTGAAGTTTATACAGATTCAGATTGGGCAGGATGCTCCACAGGCAGAAAATCGACTATAGGCTATTGTTCATTTGTGTGGGGGAACCTAGTAACTTGGAGAAGCAAGAAACAATCTATAGTGGCGAGGAGTAGTGCAGAAGCAGAATTTAGAGCTATGGACCTAGGTATTTGTGAAGGAATGTGGCTTAAGAGCATGCTAGATGAAATCAAAATTCATGTGAACCATTCTGTGAGGTTACTATGTGATAACAAAGCTGCTATAAGCATTGCAAAGAACCCAGTCCAACATGATAGAACAAAACATGTGGAAATTGACCGACACTTCATTAAAGAAAAAATTGATCAGAAGATTATAAATATTGATCATGTCCCATCATGCAAGCAAACTGCAGATATCTTAACCAAGGCTCTTCCAAGGAATACTTATGAAAATATCAAATCCAATTAGAGTATGATAGACATCTACCACCCAAATTGAGGGGGAGTGTTGAAGATTAGAACATATCAAATCATAATCATTTGATTATGATTTGTTAAGGTGTTACAAAACAGTGGTGTAAATAGATTTATTCTCTATTATTATTATTTCCTTATTTAGGTAGCAGCAATTATAGGGAGTTATTTCTCTGTTTATTAACAAGTTAGTACAACTTGTTGTATCCTATTTATACCTTACAATGTAATAGTTCCTATCACAATGAAATATACAATATATTTCTATATAAAGTTCTTGATTTTAAGATCTTTATATATATATATATATATATATATATATATATATATATATATATATATATATATATATATATATATATATATATATATATATATATATATATATATATATATATATATATATATATATATATATCTTCCTCTTTTCCTATTTGGTCCAAAAAGAATAGGGTTTTACCATCACTTCATCATTTACTTGATGAGTAAGGTAAATCGGACCATTCACTATAGTTCTCCACAAATCATGATTTATACTTTGAAGAAAAAAATTGAATCTAGCTTGCCAAATATTAAAACTGTTATTTAAAAAAAAATAGTGGTGTATTTAGAAAAGATATTATGTTGGAAGTCATCTTCCTCCTAAGATAATTATTCCTTAAATCGGAGTTAGACTCTAATGCCACTTGTTGGACTTATGACTTCACACACAATGGGAGGAGGAGGGGGTTGAATTGCGTCGTTTGGAAAAACGTGGTTTTGAAAAACTTTGTGAAATAAATTCAGAGTTTAAAAACATTTTGAAAACTTAGCAGCGAAAAATAAATTGTGGAAATAAAAGATTTAAGGGAAGAAGAAGAACACCAAGAAGTATACATGTTCAGCCAACAATGACTTAGTCATGTCCCCAAGAATTGATCTTGAGAGTTACTAATAAACGTTGGAAGCTTTTAGTAGAAAAGACTCATGAACCCATTATACAAGGAATGATGGTTGATCTTCAACCAAATAGTACAAGACGATAGATATAAGAGTTTGAGAGTTTTCTTTAAAATAGTATTGAGAGTGAAGTGAGAAATATTCCTTCTCAATGGTGGATTAAAGTGGTTAGTCTTCTTTCCATAAACATGAACCTTGGAGCAGTTAGTTTTCAAGTTCCACAACCTTTGAGCTTAAAACTTTGGTTTGCACGGGATAAGCAATAAACTGTGAGATTTTAACACCAGAATGATCTCGGGCCTATGAAGCATTTAATACCAGACTAAGCTTTAACCAATCTTGATTTTAAGTCCGGGTTGACCAAGAACCTTGGAGATTTTAACAGAGGTTAATCTTCACCTAAACTAGGACTGAATCACACAATCCTAAACTAAAGCTTTTAACGAGCTTAGTTTCTAACCCAAATAAATCCCTAAATGGATAATATTCAACAAAGGTATATATAAAAGATTTCCTTGGTGAATTTACAATTCTACCCTTTCCAGAATTACAAAAGTATCCTCACTCACAAAAGCACTTAGGCTAAAATATGAGTCACAGAAATTTAAAAACAAGTTTATATATATATATATATATATATATATATATATATATATATATATATATATATATATATATATATATATATATATATATATATATATATATATATATATATATATATATATATATATATATATATATATATATATATATATATATATATAATATATATATATATATATATATATATATATATATATATATATATATATATATAGAGAGAGAGAGAGAGAGAGAGAGAGAGAGAGAGAGAGAGAGAGAGAGAGAGAGAGAGAGAGAGAGAGAGAGAGAGAGGTGTGAAAACATTATTCTGAATGATTTGAAATGAAAAATAGAACCTCTATTTATAGGTCTGAGGTTGGATCAAAAAGGAAATTTCAATAAAATCATTTTCTAATAATCTAATCCATTAACACTTATTCTTAATCGATTAGAAGATAGAAATAATTGTTTGCAAATTCTCAAAAAGGAAGTTTAAGATATCCAATCGTTGCACAGAATCAAGGCGCCTTCAAAATATCTTGGGTCTTAAGTTTTCACATTTCTAATTGACTAGACAAATGTTCTAATTGATTAGGAAAGTCAAAAGTTTGCTTATAGTTATTATAACTGCTCCGAATTCATCTGACCCAACTTCCAAATGTTTTTCAAAATATTTTCTTTTGGTAAAGTGATTTTAAAATGGTTTAATGTGTGTCTGTGCATGCTTTAGCCTTATACTTTTATGATAAAGTCATTTTGCCTTATAGTCATTTCACTCATTACTAAAATAAGAGATCACTATCACTAAGTTAGGATATCACCATATTACTTCAAGACTTTTAAGAATGCTTCTCTTTATGTTGACACATGCTTAAGTGGCTTTGAGATGAGCTTTAGTTGCATTTTTTCTTTGTCATTATCAGATAGTAAAGTTTATCAAATACCAATGATATGGTTTGCATCTTTATCCGCTTAATCGTTCATCTTGACTTATCACAATACACTAGTTATCATCATAGATGTTAGCATGGTTGTCATCATCAAAAGTATATGTTCTTGCTTAAAAGTATATCACATTACTAAACAAGGTTCCACAAGTACAACTAGGGTTCAAAACCGAATTTCGTCAAGTGTAAAAGCTTTTTCACAAGTATAAAGATGAAAATGCTCACTTAATTGCATCATACCCTATGGTGTACTGTATTTCACTTGATTACATGATACTTTACGACATTTTGATTCCACTTAAGTGTACCTTACCTTACGGTGTTCTACAATTGACTTAAGTGCATTGTACCTTAAGGTGTTTCATAATTATCTTAAGTATATTGCATCTTATGGTGTTCTGTATTTTACTTATTTATTCTATCTCTCATCAGTTTACCATTATGTATGTGACCCTGTAGGTTATGGTGATATTGGCAATTATAATCAATCACACATTTAATATAATAAATATTGAGTGATATCTAGCAATACATCACTGCTACCCAAGTCATAAAAATGTCATGTTATTTGAAATAACATTTATGTGATAATGTTTGTTTGTATAATTACCCTTTTTCCCTCATGTTTATATTGAATAAAAGATATAGATTATGTCATTCTTGTCTAGTTCAATATTGGACCCTTAGACATTTGTCTTGTTATGCAAGATGATCAAATTCCATCTAGATCACTCATGTCCCTAACACTACTACAAAATATACATTTTGTAATATACTTTCACCTCGGCCATAGTGTCCACCGTGGTAAAATATATTTAGTTAGATGCTTTTATTTTATTTTCATTTTAAGTCACTTTTTACCAAGGTTAAAGTTTCCAACCGTGGTAAAAAGTGGCATTTGGTCACAGGTTTGAATCCCCGCACCAATAATTATGCTTTTTATTTTTAAGCCACTTTCAACCACGGTTGAAATTTCCATCGGTGGTAAAAAGTGGCGTCTGGTCATGACTTTGAATCCTAGCACTAGCAGTTTTACTTTTTATTTATTTTTAAGTCACTTTTCAACACGGTTAAAATTACAACAGTGGTGAAAAGTGGCGCCTTCCTATTTTTTTATTTTTTAAAATTAAAAATAAATTACACTTCCAAGATATATAACACTCCATGTTCATTCACTTTTTCCCTAGACGAACTTAGACAAACTTTATCTTTTACCTCCAAACTCCATCTTCCATTTACGAAATTCCACTTCTCGAAAACGTCATTTCTTTCTTCAACGAAACTCGAAAGTATAATTTCTTTCATTAACAAGTTTTGGAACTTCATCATTTCTTCTCCAACTTGAACAAGACAAGGAAAATATGGATTCAAGTTAGCAATGTTAGTTGTTGTAGTTGTTGTTGTGTCAGATAAAATGTTAAACGTTGTTTTTGTTTTTGAGATTTAATGTTTAACGATTTTATTGATTTTCTTTTTGTTATTGTTGTTGTTTCTTTCTTGTTGTTATTTTTATTATTGTTGTTGTTGAAATTTGATACTTAACGATAGTATTAATTTAGTTTTTGTTGTTGTTGTGTTGTTGTTGTTATTGTTATTGTTGTTGGTGTTGGTGTTGGTGTTCTTGTTCTTGTTCTTGTTGTTCTTATTCTTGTTTTTTCTTGTTCTTGTTCTTGTTCTTGTTACAAATACATATATAACAGAGAGCTTCACAAGTTGGAATAAAAAAGCTAAACTCACATCAAATATTAAAGACCCTAATGTGCTCATAATATTGATTGAAAGAAATGTGAAGATTTGATGAATCGAAATAAATATATTAAAATTGTTATATCTAAACAATCTAACAAAACTCGTGACTTATATCGAAGGCGGTCAGCAACTTCACATGTTTGTCTTTACTATCTATTGAAGTAAGGATTGACTTTTCGTGGTCATCATGAATCAGTATAATATTAAAATCAAGAGAACTTTCTTGAAACACTTCGATGGTCATCATGAATCAATTAGAAAATGCTTTTGAAAAATCTAAAAATGAATTCTACATCAATTCAAAGAGATATTGCTAAAGTTGTTGATTTGCAAACTTCTAAAGCAATTATTGATGACCTTGGAGATGAAAAAAATTTCATATTCTTGTTGATGAATCCAAGAATATATCTAATAAAGATCAAATGGTTGTTGTTTTACGTTATGTTAACAAATATGAAAGTATAATTGAACAGTTTTTGGGTATTACTCATGTTAAAACTACAACCTCCCTATCACTAAAAATGTACATAAATGATATTTTATATAAACATGGATTTACTACTTCAAGAATCTGAGGATAAGGTTATGATGGTGCTAACAACATGCAAGGTGGTATTTCTTGTCTTAAGAGTTTAATATTAAGGAAAAGTTCATAACTTACATTACTTTTTATTTCTAAAGATCACCTTTAAGTTCACTCTCTTTTTAACTTAATATCCACATTAATAAATGTTTTTGGGGAATCTTGCAAAAGGAGTTACATGTTGCATGAAAGACAAATGATTAAGGTCTGTGATGCATTGGAAAGTGTAAAAATTGTTAGTGGAAAATGTTAGAATCAAGAAACCAGTCTCAAGCGACCCGTTGATACTCGTTAGAGTTCTCACTATGCTACTTTGGTGAATTTCATATTGATGTATAGTTCTGTTACCGGTGTTCTTGTAATGTTGAAAGAATATGTATTCGCTAAAGATGCAAGAGGCGAAACAAATGATCTTTTACTTTTAATGGATAATTTTGATTTTGCACACACTTTGCATTTGATAAAATCTATTTGGTATTTCAAAATGAGTTGCCACAAGCATTGCAAAAGAAAGATCTATACATCATCAAAGTTATGTACTTGGTTGGTTTACCCCAAAATTTGCCCTCCCCTTTTCACCGTTCCATTCAAACCTTGACTTAAGAACCATTTACACACCCTCATGCTCTATTCATATGCATCACTCATCATTCATATCTAGTGGTTGATCATTATGGATTCAAAGTCCTCGGCTTGCAAAACTAAGGTTTTTGGTATGGATGAAACCCTATAGGTTTTTGGTATGGATGAAACCCTATAGGTTTTTCTTGAATATTCATCTGATCATAGGGGATGCAAAACCCTAGTGGCTTGATCTTTAAAGCTTGAATTCAACAAAGTTCCGTTATGGTATTCTTCAAAGGGTTCAAACCCTAATGTGCTGATGATTTGGTGGGGAGGATTTATGTTTGTTCCCTGGGTATAATCTTGGATTCTAAACCCTAATGGGGGATCATATATGTTGAATAATTGGTTGAAAAGCATCATAATTCGTCCAAAGGCTTTAACTGAAAGATATGCTTTTAAAACCCTAGTTTCAAATGCTTGAATGCCTATGTAAGTAAGGGATTGACTGGGACGTGTTGGTTTGACTGAAACCCTAGTCCATTTGGGGAATTTTCTTGCCAAACATCTTGTTTATCATACCCACATCTTCCTGGCTGTTATAAGATCATGTCTCATATTCATTTGGTGTGTGTTTCATTGGTCATTGGTTCTTGGGCTCATGCTTGCACCAATGCATTAATTCTTTGGGATTTGGCTCGCCTTTGGTACATCGAGGCTTTAAGCCATCCCTAAGTCATCATTATAAATTAATTTGTGTTTAACCAAGATTCATGCCCACTTACACAAGCCCATACAAGAAAACCCTAATTTGATATCTACAATTGACTTGGGTCAACTATTGACTTTTTGGTCAACTAATTTACCAAAGTCAAACATTTTCCATAAGTCATTTTCAAACCATTCATCTTTAACCCATGACCATTTCAAACGCTATGATTCATTCTAAACCTTGATCATCTTTGAATATGATTCATTGTATTTTCCATTCAATATCCAACATTTTTCTCTATTTTTAAATTAAGGTAATTTCCTTTCACTTGATTTCATCATGAGCCATTAATCAACCAATTTCCAATTGTGCAAAGTGTCATACCAATTCAATACAACTATCCTACAAATGTCATGCCTTTTGTAACACCCCGATAAAATATGATAATTATTTAATTTAAGTTAATAGTATATTTATTAATTTAATTAAATAATTGGAATATTATTGGATTATTATTATTGGAATAATAAAGTTGGAATATATATATAAAGAGTTCCATTTGGTAAAAAGGGTTTTTTTTCACGTGAAAACCAGAGAAGCGACAGAAAGTGAGAAAAGGGCAAAGAGGAAGAGCAAGAGAGCAAGGGTTGAAGAAGGGAAAAGCTTGAAGCTAAAGGATTGCCGGATTAACTCAGGTAAGGGGGGTTTATCGTCGTTTAATGGGTATTATGGGTTAACATGTAATGGGTAGTAATAAGCCATTGAATTGACCCTAATTGGGATGAAGAATGTTGCAATTGTGATGAATAAGTTATGTTAAAAACTGTAATTGAATCTATATGTGGGTGAGTCGTAATTTGCTGGACGTGTAGCTTTTTACGGAATCGGAATCGGAGGTCCGGAAGTCCTCCAACGGCGGAAAATGCGGGAAATCTGCATTCTGTTTTCGTGTTAGCGTAGGAACAGCTTTCTGTCTTGCGTTAACCGGTTAACCTAGGGTGTTAACCGGTTAACACTGTTATGAATTATGAGAAATTGTTGTCTGTCTTGCGTTAACCGGTTAACCCAGGGCGTTAACCGGTTAACACTGTTAAAATGTGCCAGGAAGCGTGTTCTGTGTTGCGTTAACCGGTTAACCCAGGGCGTTAACCGGTTAACACTGTTGGGAAAGTGAAAATTTGATATTCAAATATTGTGTACATAGTTGATGATTGGCCTATATTGGTGTATGATATAGTAGGGACCATTTCCCGTTGTTTCGAGCAGTAGGGGTATTAGTAGAGTGTGCTAATACTGTGATTTATTATTTGGTATGATATGAATATGATTCTGTGATAAATATGCTGATGATGTATGATGGTATGCATAATACTGTGAATGTATCTGTTATGTATGCAATTGTGAATGGACTGTTTATGGCTTAGAGTGTGAGCATATGTCCATTGTGGATTGTTGTTGATGTTGCATGCTAGGTGATTTAGCGTGTATAGTATGGCCTTTATGGTGGTAGCTAATTCCCATGGTGAGGAATTAGTGAGTGAGTTATTGTGGATTGTTGTTGATGTTTGCATGCTAGGTGATTTAGCGTGCATAGCATAGCCCTTGGGGTGGTAGCTAATTCCCATGGTGAGGAATTAGTGAGTGAGTCACTAGGTCTCAAATGAGTGGGACTAGTGAGCTTGGTAGCCGTATCTGGGTTTGATCGGTGAGGTTGAACTATGTGTTCACGAATAGTCGGTACCGCATGCATGGAGTCTCATTGCGTAATATATGTATGGCGTATAATACGAATGGATGTATTCCAATATTATACGTGTGTTTTGTGTTGGGTTGAGTATGATTATGATTTTGAGTTGATGTTGCCGTTGCTGAATGTGTGATCTGATTTGGGTGATGAAATGTGTTAATTTACTTAGCATTACATGATATTTTATAATGCTTATTATATCGATTGAGGAACTCACCCTTACAACTATGTTTCAGGTAACGAGCAGTGATTGAGTAGAAGCTAGTGCTTGGAGTCTAGTGTAGTTCCTTAGTGGGTCATGCTCTGGTCTATGTAACATCGGGACGGGATGTTTACTTTGTTTTCCTTTTGGTTGTTGAACAACTTTACATGTAATGTGTTACATGGTTTGCATGATTGATTAGATCTCTATCCGCTGCGAATTGTGCAATGTTTTATTTTGATTAATAAATGAGCATGACAAGTTATTATGGTGAATGGTGTGAAGTGTCAAGTGTGACACCCTCAAATTGCATATCTACTCTGATTTATGTTTTGTTGAATTAATTAATTATTGGGGTATTTTAGAAGGGTGTTACACCTTTCATTTACAAACCAATTCAATATTATTAAAATTCAATTCAATACAATCTCCTTCCGATTCAATGTACTTTCCATTTAATGATCAAACTTTCATTTCCATCTTCAAACTAATTTCACTTCCATAATTCCTTCATAAGCCATAAACAATCCAAGTTTCGAATGACATTTCATCCAAATTTAAACATCACATTCACCACACATACATACAATAAATTCTAACTCCATCTCAATGAAAATTACACCAAAACAATATTACATTAAAATTCCAATACATCTTACATTTTGACAAAGTTCAATTCCATACACAAGTTAATACATATTTTCATCCAATTACATTCCAAATCACATGGCTATACATAACCTTACATTTAAACTAATACAATGTCGCTTTTCCGAATTTACATAAAATCCAACCATGGACAATCCTAAGTCTTAAGCCATTCTTCAATTATCACCATACATTACATCAATAACATGTCATAGTATTCATCCCCCACAATACATCCATGACTAGCATGTCCATTGAACCTTCCTGCAATAAGTAAGCCATGCCAAGGTGAGAGCCAAGCATGCCAAACAAGGTCCATATGGCTAACCGTTCAACCATGTTAACATAGCATCAATCCTGCAGAATATAAAGCAGTGGATACGATAGAGAATTATGCTTCAACCATCTATAGAAATGAAGAAAAAACACAATCAGAATACAAACACTTATGAAGAAAAACTAACAATAACACACACAACAAATTGGTTTGTTTCATTTTCACATGAACAATAAATCAAACAGCTTATCAGCAACTTGAAAACAGTAAAAACTAACAACATACCTAATAAGTTGTACAACTTGGGAATCTTCAATAACAGTTTTGGCGTGTAAGTTGAAAGTAGAGTGAGAATATTGAGGCAATCTTTTCAAGTTAGCAACTTCAATCATAACATAATCAACAAAACCACCCAACTTAGAAACCAAATTGTCTGTATAAGTAATTCCAAATTTACCCTTTCTCATTTGTTCTTTGAAAACCTCTTCCGTAACCTTCCTACAAATTTCAAGAGCTTTCATGATTAAGACCTCTTCTTCTTCATCACGCGATCTAAAAAGCGTACGAAGAGGAGGAAGAGAAGAACCCACATCAGAGTCACTAGGGGATTGAGCATAAATTGAACCAGGAAATTGTGGGGTTCTTTTCCTCACTAAGGAAAGTTCTAAAAGCTTCACTTTTTCTTCATGCGGTATTGGGTCTTGTAGCTCAGTGGGTGAAGAGTGATGATTGTCGCTGTTTTTGTGTGAAAGGTAGGGGATGAGAAATGAAGTGGATTTTGAATTGTGTCTTCTGGGAATGGGTTGGTTTTGTTCGTTTGGGGTTTGGCAATTGATTATAATGTTGGGTTTCGAATTCTTGACGGAATGGATGGAAGAAGAAGGAAGGTAAAGAGTGTGGTTTTGACATGAAAGAAGCATTTTCTTGAAGTGAAAATGGTGATAGGAATTAACAATGGATAAGAGTTAACAGATGCCACAGTTCTGGTTATGTTTACGAAGAAGAGGAACTATATTTACAAAGATAAATATTTATTGTTAAATAAATAATATTGAAGGATCAACAACATCAAGGTCCCATGGTCTAGCGGTTAGGACATCAGACTCTGAATCTGGTAACCCGAGTTCAATTCTCGGTGGGACCTTTTAATATTTTTATGGTTTTATTAATTCATCTTTCATTCAAAACAATGAGAGAATATTTATTTGAAAAGTATTAAGTCTCAATTTTAGTTTTAATAATTCTCTTATTTACGTCAAATCAAATTAAAGATTGTTTAAAAAGAATAAAATTGTCATTAAAATTTATTTGAATATAAAAATTGATCTTTAATACTAAATTTCAAATTTATGGGTCAATATACACAAAAAGGAATATATATTAGCATTGTACAATATCCTTTAAAGCAAAAATTTGTTTTTAATTAATTGTAGAACTATTTTATCATTTTAAAAATATTTCATATTTTATTAATTTTGTAGAACTATTTTAGATTTTTTTTTCAAAATAACCATTTTTTCATTTTTTTTTCAAAATAACCAATTATTCAAAAAAATTACCATAATAATCAGGTTTTGTAGAGGATGCGCCAGATAAATTGGCGCACCCCCAATGCACTAAGAGGAGGCGCCAATAGCATTGGCGCATGCATTGGGCTCCTCATGAGGAGACGCCAATGCTAGTGGCGCCTACATTGGGCCTCATGAGGAAGCGTCAATGCTAGTGGCGCCTAGGTGCACTTGGTTGGTGTATGCGCCAATTCATCTGGCGTATACACCCCCTCTTATTTTTCTTTTTAATTTTTTAATTTTTTTAATTATTAATATTTAATTTTTATTATTTAATAATTAAGAAATAGTAATAAAAATAAATAAATTCATTGAAGATTAATAATTGATTACATTGAACTGACAATAAACTAATGACCGACCCGATTATAACGTCCCCCATTCCACATCCCGGTGCGTTAGTTTGTCTCCGAGGTCTCCCACGATTTTCTTGAGGTGTTTGTGGTCTTTGGGTGCTGACCTGATCGAGCGATGGCTGGTTGGAAGGTCCGGCGGAAGTTCCAGCGGTATTTGACAGATGTGTCATCATTTGCTCCCAATATTCGGAGGGGCTCTGACCAACGGCGCTTCCGTAATGGAGTTCGGTGCCCATGTCATCGTAGTTAGGGTGTTGGGGTTGGGTGAATTGGGGACAGTATAGTTTCCCAAATTGGGCCATTGAGTCGTTTTAGAAACGAAGCAATGGTTCCTGGGGCGTACTATAGTTAAACAATGGTGGGTGTTCATTGATGACATGAATTTGGCACAATTATTGATAACTAATAGAGTTAGTTAACATCCAACTAAGTCTGCCATGAAGGAGTAAACATTGTGAGTGATTATGTATTTGGAAAGCCTATAAATCCAGAGTTGCATTATTCATCACAAGGTCCTGAATTTTGACTGCTAGAAATTATCTCAACTTAGTCTAATACTCTCACTATTGCTCAACCAGTCACGGCTTCACCAAAATCCTACCCCTCACCTAAAGCTCTCTATCTCCATTGTCGCTCAGAAGTTCGTGTTGAAGCTCTGAAACGATAAGAGCTAGACCTCTCTATTGCTGACCTCAATCTGCTCACACAAGCAATGGTAACGCAAGGAGAACCACACCTTCCTACAAACTACAGAACCGGAGTAGAAAAAGAAGAGTAAAAGAAATCAGAAACATGGAGGAATCGAAAGCACTTACGAATTTCAGGTCCTCCTAAAGTTGCTTGATCCGTGTACGTCATCTCCTTCAAATCACACTACGAGCGAATTGGGAAACTCATTATCTCAGGCAGGTAAGTCTTTGTTCTTCCTCCTTGAGTATTGAATCTCGTTGAATTATGCGAGGTTTGGTCACGTGAAGCAAATCCTTAAGAATATAGGTCTTGGTTCCTCCATATAAGAATCTAGTTTCCGTTTCTTCGCTCCTAGGGTTCTTCCTGTAATCGCATTGATTTGGACTTTTTGAGGGGAATCTGAGTGAGTGCGTTTGGGGATTTGTTAGAGCATAATGAGACGAGTAATTTGAAGTTTAGATTAGGGATTTTGAGCCTCTATTGTCGCCAGATGCGATTTTCGGTGCAACGAAGAGTTTTATGTTTCGGTCATGTTTTGTGAGCGAGTGTCGAGCTTCATGAGCGCTGGAGTTTGGTTCTAAGATGACTTGGTCTTAACTTGGACTTGGGTTGGGCTTGAGCCCAAGCGGATCTCATATCATTCCCATTGCACCCATTGTCTGCCCTGAAAGGGAATATTGGGCCTTGCAATAGGGCATGCGCCCCATTTGCTCAAGCAGGCCCTGATCTGCTTGCTGCCCCCTAGGTTCAGGGCCATACCCCTAAAACAGGGCCCATTCTTTTATTTTAGTTCTTTTGTTAATTGTTTTAATTGGTTAGTTATTGTTTTAGCCTTTTAATTGTTGTTAATTGGGCTAATTAGAGTTTTAATTAGGTTTTAACTTGATTAAAATTTCAGGGATATTAGAATTAGGATATCAACATGATTAGAATTAATTGTGTTAGTTACAAAATTAGAAACAATTAGTTTAATTTTAAAATTTATTTTCTAATTGATCACCCATATAATCTGTCAATTTTAACCATGGGGTTTAATTGTAAATAACATGCTCCTTTAGGAATTTTGTCTTAGAATTTTTAATCAATCATTGATTAACAATTGCATGCTCCCTTAGCAATAGTCTGTGAATATAATTCTAACCTTTAGATTAGGATTAATCATGAGTTTCAAGCCAATTCAAACCATACGATTCAAATTGATCAACGACAATTTTGATCAATTAAACCCTTTGATCATGTATAACCCCACAGTCCCTTCAAGTGATCAAAAGTCACTTGATCACTTGATAAGACTAATTCTAACATTGTGGATCTCCAAGCTTCAAGACCAGTCTTTCATGCAAGATATCCCAGTCACATCGAGCAGCGGATTATACAAGATAAATCAAAGGTCAACACTTGGTAAATACGATTCAAATCGTATGACACGAGCCTTAAGTAATAAGGAATGATGAGAAGGAGTTTCTCCTATCCTCGTCTAGAGTGACTTTGTGTACGGGGCTTAGGCCCTATCTATTCAAAGCATTCTCCCTTATTCATAGACTTTAGTGCAATACGAATCGAGTAAATTACCAAGTCTTCTTCATACAAAGTAAAATCAACTCAAGGAGCAACAATGAGGATTCTTCTCCAACAACTTGTCAGTTATGATAAGTATCATACGCCATGACCCTTAAGTAATAGGAATGATGAGAGGGAGTTTCTCCTACCCTTGTCTAGAGTGACTTTGTGTACGGGGCGTAGGCCCTAGCTATTTAAAGCATTCACCCTTATGCATAGACTATAGTGTGATTCTTATCAATCAACTGTCAAGCATCTTCATATTCCAGTATCAACCAATCACTTCTTTTGTGTCGATCATCTTGCGGTCAGCCCTAGTGGGCTGAACTACGAAAGCTCTGACTTTCTCATTGTGCTATGAGAATACGTAGGCAAGAGAATTCAGATTCTTCGCGAGCTACCCTATTTATTAATCCATCATTCTTCATTCATTCAATCAATACCATCTTTTTTAGATAAAATATACTTCTCCTTGGACTCCATATACATCCTTTTATGACGATATAACAACACTCCACCTCATGGATCAAGAGTTGTTTGGATTGTACCCAAACATTTAATTCATTCTTTTCGACTAAGACGCATGTTTACTCTTCGGTTCAGAGTCTATCTCCTCCATGGATCCAAGATACCATTCTTCTTTGATCTCAAACTATTTGTTCCACAACCATTGATATACTATTGTTCCTTGTACACAATAATACTTTCTTTTGGGGCCTCGTATATACCCTTTTAGGACGATATAGCGGAAGTCCACCTTGTGAACCTAGAGTTATTTGGATCGTACCCAGACATTTAATTCATTCTTTTTGGCTAAGACGTCGGTTTACTCTTTGGTTCAAAGTTCACTTTCCCTTTATGGGTTCCTTTGATACCATTCTGTTGGTGAAAGTTATACTTTTCATCATTTTCAATCTCCCTTTGATCTCGTAGTTCCACGAACTACGAATGCTCTTACTTTCTCATTGCATAATGAGAATACGTAGGCACGAGGATGTGAATCCTTGGCGAACATACTCCTAATTATTCCTCCTTCCGCCTTAGGGCACCACTCATATCTTTCACGGTCCATTACCTACCTTCGATCATTGAACCGTTCACCCTAGTGACATACTATTTATTTGAAATTAGATACATTTTCTTTGGAATTCCATATACACCCTTTTAGGATCATATATTGGCAAATCCGCATTTGTATCCATAGTTGTTTGGCTTGTACACAAACATTTAATTCCTTCTTTTGGCTAAGATGTCATTCCCTCTATGGTACAAATTCCATTTCTTATATGGACTCCAATATATATCCTTATATTTGGTTTCAAATTATACCTCTTCAGTCACTTGTCACCAAATTATTCAATTATTTGACTTTGGTCATTCATTATGTTCATCTCCATGATGCATCCATATTCTACCTTCATTCACTTCATGTGATATACCCTATCTTTGAGCCAAATACACTACCTCTTTGAGCTCCATCTTGTGTCACCTTGTGAACCAAGAGTTGTTTGGCTCGTACCCAAACACTTAATTCCCTTTGTTTTCGGCTATACCATATAGTGGCAGACGCTTCCGGCTAGTCCACATATTGGTCAACTCCAGTTTTACTCTTGGGTTCATATTTCACCCCTTGTTGGAGTTCAAACAACATTATCCTTTGTTTTAGACCATACTTTGATCACAACTTCTTTTTCATCTCCCACTACTAGTTCTTTGAACTACGGAACTCTGAATTCCTCATTGCACTATGAGGATATGTAGGCATGAGGGTCCCAATCCTCACCAAGCACTTTATCTATCTCTTTCTTTTCCCTTATTCTTTTGCGAGTATCTTTAGATATCACACCTATTCGAGTAAGAACAATCAAAATGGTTCCTATGGATGTAAGAGGTGCTAATACCTTCCCCTTACATAACCGACTTTCTTACTCAGCATATCTCTTTCCCCCGAGTTTTATCGATGTTTTCCCTTTCCTTCGGAAATTAATAAAGTCTGATGACGAATTTGTTGTATGTTCGAGCATTTGATAAAATCTCTTTGGTATTTCAAAATGAGTTATCACAAGCATTGCAAAAGAAAGATCCATACATCATCAAAGTTATGTACTTGGTTAACATAAAAAAAAAACAATTACAAACTCAAAGAAATGATGGATGAGAACCTTTATTGGAGGATATAAGTTTATTTATCATTTAACGTGATCCTCATGTTCCAAATATGGATGATATATTTTTTCATGAAAAATCAAAACGTGGAGGTAATCCTCAATTTATCAAAATAAAGCATCACAATTGCATTGAATTAGTATACATTAGTGTGGACATGCACCTTCAAAACTTAGCAATCGTTTTAATGAGACAAACAATCGATTGCTCATTTGTATGACTTATTTGTGTGCAAGTATCTTGTTCAAATAAATTTTATCTAACTAATTTGGTGATACTTGATAATCATTTTGAAATTACATCAATAATATGCATACAAGCGTTGAATTTGCATCCTTTTGAAAGGGATAAGTGAACTTTAAAAAAAATTAGTTGAAACTAGATAGGAGTAGCAATTTATTTATGAATTACATTACAAGTTTTTTAAATTAGCATTGATTATGCCTGTCGCCACAACAACTATTGAACAATCATTTTTGCTATAAAGATTTTGAAACACTAGATAATTTTCTTGTGTCTTAAATATGCAATTCAACATAGGCGGCTTAGGGGTAGATAGAAGGCCATATACGTAGTTATTGGTGCACACGTGTAATGTGCTATGCATTAATCATAACTTGGCATTTTCGTAGTTTCCTCTCATCATTATGGTCATTTTCTAAAACAACAATCAATAAATACCTAGAAAGAGACCTAGATATTTTCATCAAGAAACAAAGTAAAGGTGTGAACGTGAAGTGAAAATGATGAAGAAGAATTCAGTGGTTTCTATGATGCTTTTAGTATTTCTTATAGTATTTTCTCAAATGGATAACGTTGTTCCAGATGCTTCTGATTGCTTAGATGGTTGCTCCACTGCATGCGTTTCAAGAGACTGTTTGTTACTCTTCTCAACCTTTTATTTATACTTAATTAATTAATTAATTAATTAATTAATTTTCTTCTTCTATGTTTTTTATTTTCATTTTCTTACTACTAATTAAAATTTATGTGACATGCAGCAAGGCTTACGGCAAGGTGTGAGAGAAAGTGCCAGATTAGATGCGGTCCAGGTAACTGAACCTTACCCAAGGTTACTTCTTTTTGTTGCTGAAGTAAATTTACGGTTGTATTAAATTTCTTGAAGAAGTTTCAACAACAAGGTCTGGGTGGTGTAGTCGGTTATCACGCTAGTCTCACACACTAGAGGTCCCCAGTTCGAACCTGGGCTCAGACATAATACTTTTTCTGATATATTTTTGTTTCTTTGTAATTTTGCAGATTCTATGTTGGAGAAAGGCATGGATTAAGCAAGCAATATTTGATGTTATATAAGTACACCTTGTATGGTGAAGAGATGCTGCTGATAAGGATATATTGATTGAAATAAAAAGTTGGTTGTGAAATTGAATACTACCATCTATCACAATTAATTGCTATCTATGCTTAGGATTTGTACACTTTCATATTAGAAAATGAAGGATGAAGTTGTATCCAAAAAAGTTTTTTTTTTGAAGGTGTACTACATGGTAGAAGTATTTTTACAACTCTCTTTACTTGCTTGCTTATGTGTAGTCTATTTTTTTTGTTACATTCATACACTTTTAATATATGAATTTTCTCAATTTGAATTTCTACATTCTTGGTAACTTTAGGCCGAGAGTGTGCAAGGAATATGCGTATCAGATTTATTTACTCATTAAATAGGATATAGTTAGTAAATTTGAATTTGAATTTGAATTCTATTAGACATAGTTTTTAAGTGTTAATTTTTTAAAATATATGGATGATAGGGTAATTAATGAGATTTCATTTGAATTTACAAAAAAATTGATTGAATGGAATGGAGCACGATGAAAATTTTTATTCAATTTTTTATTTTTCATTCGATCTAATTTGATTTGAGGTGTATGTGGTAGAATGAAAATATTATTTATTTTTATTTTTAAATAGAAAACTAACAAAAATATTTATTATAAAATTATAATTATTTTTTTACCTATCTTTTATATATATATATATATATATATATATATATATATATATATATATATATATATATATATATATATATATATATATATAATCACACTAAGAGATCATAAATGAAGTTATAATAAAATAAATCTTTAAATTTATAAAAGTATATTTTATTTTATTTTCAATTAATGAGTCAATCTCTTATTTTCTAGGAATCAATCATAATCCCAAAACGTTACCCAAATATATAGAATAATAAATTCTATAAATTTTTTAAATTTTTCTCTTAAAATTCCACTCTCCTTGCAAAAAAAAGTAATAAGAATGTAGATTAAGAATTACTAGTACATGGGAAGTGAGGCACGCGCCAACTTGCCTTGATTACATAGAACTTCATTCAAAGCGTAATTGGAATTTTGATGATCCAATAGGTTTGATGCATCGCAGACCTAAGTTTAAACATTAAATCACTATAAGTAAGATCTAACATAAATGATTCTTTATCCTTTATTTATTTCACTTCATATTCTTTATTTTTATTTTTAAAATTGTTTTGAATATCTTTATTTATCAAATAATTTTTAATTGGACATCATTTTTAAACTCACACAATTTATCCCCTCTTGGGTTTGGAGACACTTATTCAATGAGTGACACCAAAGCTTAACTCTTGTTATAAGACTAATCATCTCATGCGAAAGAATGATGAATGCAAATACTTTTGTTTTTAACAAAGATCTTTTCATGAATACATATCCCCTGTTTGATGGTGAAAGGTTTGAATCATGGAAAGCCATAATGAAATTTTTTGTTGAAGCAAATGATTTTGTAATGACGGATTTATTATCAATGGTATGTGCATTCCTACTTATTGTGTTGATAATAAGGTAGTAAATAAACCTAATTTTCTTTAGATCGAAGAATATAAGTGAAAAGTGAAACTCGGTTTTAAAGATAATTAATTGATGATGAATACTCTAAGCACCATAGAGTACCTTTATGTTTTTAATTGTATTTCGGATAAAGAAGCATGAGAGACTCTTGAGATGATTCATGGAGATTTTCCTAAGATCGTACATGAGAGAATGAACATACATATCCAAGAAAATGAAACACCAAATGAATATTAAGGTCATCTTCATAGATGGTGCTCAAATATTGGAATCTTTGGAGGTTGTGTTAAAAGATTTATCTAACATATATCTCACATTCAAGAATTGGGGTCAGAATATGATCTAATATTTGATTCAAAAGAGAGAAATGTGTTTATTGAGTTTTAAAAGAAAACCAAGAAGAATTAGATCATTGAGAAGCTCGATAAATTAATCTAGATTTTGAAAGATTCAAGAACATTAGAAGATTCATCTTCTTCATCACCAATAGAAATAATTGAAGGATCAACCTTAAATGTGTGTTTTGAAAGAACAATCATGATAAATGAATGATCATCCTAAGAGTCATCGTCCGATGGAAATGATAAAGAAGCTTCATCCATTTTAATCTTTAAGATAAGAAATAAAGAAGCTTCATCCAGTAGAATATTTTAATCTATGAGAGAAGAAATGATGAAGATACTTCATCAAGAAGAATCTTTTAAAGGTCATCATCAAAACATATGGAGATTCACATGAACAAGATATAAAATGAAGAAACTTATGCAAAATGTCTTTAACAATATTCCTGATAGTACATAAGATTCTCACGTAGTATCCTCTAAAATAAGGGAATCTAACAAAGAAGAACATGTGTGCATCAAAACCACAAAAGAAGACAACGATATTATGGTAAAAAATGAAAGCTATAAGCAAATGTTTTAGTTAAGTGTTAAGCGTACTAAAGATAATGAAAAATTAGAAAGAAATATCGTTGAAGATAAAAATAAAATTTTTGGTGAAGAAATAGATGATATTAGTGTGAAACCTGTGAATATTTAAAATCATATAAGGGTAAAGATAAGTTAGATTTAAGTGTGAAACATGTGAATCTTTAAGAAATGAGGTAATCGGTTTGCATGAAACTGTAGAAAAATTTACTAAGGGTAAAGATAAGTTAGATTTAATTTCTTTCTTATCAAAGAGCTTCGTACAATAAAATGGCTTAGGTTATAAATCGAATAGATGATTTAGTAATATCTATCATGCAAGGAAGAAATATAATCGCCTGACTTTTAAATGTAATTTTTGTAATAAGCTCAGTCATTTGGAAACTTTTTGTTATACAAAATTAAATTAATCAAGATGGTCTAAAGTAAATAACTCTAGAACTCTTAAACTCACTAATGCACCAAAAACCAAGAATATTTGGGTACCAAAGATGAAAAACTAATGTAGTTTGCATGAATACTTTGCAGCTTTATAAGGACTAATTGAAATTTTAGACAAGTTGTGCAAAGAATCGGTATACTTTGAGTATACTAAAAAAAGATGGACTTGATAATTTTTGTCAATATGATGTTTGGTGGTCTTAATGGTCTTTGATCAAGATATTATGGCTTTGATGATCAAGATGTTCTTGGAACTTCTTGAAAGTTTGAGGTGAATGATCTTTAATGATCTTGTCACCCATGAAGAATTTGAGATAACTCTCGTGATTCGACAATATCATATCGCTCCCTTATAATAAGTGAGTTTCTCAATATTCCTTGAGATGTCTCAAGGAAAAACACTTGATAAAGATTAAATAAGAAAGCTCTGATCAAATCCTCTAGCAAGTGGTCTTATATATACTTAGTGAATTTATTTCATTATTACTAAAATTCCTATTTAAAGATAAATATGCAATTTTAGCAAATTTGTGAATAAAAAATGAGAAATCAAGCAAAGAGGTACAAACTTGGTGAGAAAGGGGTGCAAAAAAGTAAGGAGACAAGCCTATTTCCATCAAAGGCCCAAAATTCCAAGGAAGATGAAAAAGGGTGATTTAATCGATTAGCCCTAAAGATCTAACTGATTAGGCACTTTTTAAAATTCAGAATTTATGCCTATAATCGATTTAACCTAATGGCTTAGTCGATTATAACCTTAATATGTGTGTGACGCCATCAATCAATCATCATTATTAACGATATTAATTGCTTTAATCGATTATAAGGCCATATAACCGATTATTTTGGACCTATGTAAGTGGTATTTCTCTTTCCCTTCTTCTTATATTTTCCTACATTCTTTTCTTCTCTTTCTTGATCTCTAGTGGTTGTGTTTTTATAAGTTCGTATGAGTAATAATCTTCTTCTTAATTCATCATCATGGCATCAAAAAGATTTAGAACATCTACAAGTTCTTATGCTCTAGCATATTTCTCCAAAGACTTCTCACCTCTAGAGCAAGAAAATAAATTCAACAGGGAATATGCTACCAGAGAGATCTTAACATCAAACTTTTTGGATGTGAGTGTTTTAAAAGGATGTGAGTTCTTCAAGATGTTCGATGAGGTAAATATGAAAAGCTTCATCAACGACGTGTCGGGGGAGATCTTTCTGACTCTAATAAGGATGTTTTTTTGCCAACCTTAGATATGCATACGGTATTATTACCTCTAAAGTTTGAAAGCATCATATTTCTATATATTTTGAATTATTTTCCAAGATCATCAATCTTCCTTGCTCTAGATCCCTCTATAATGAATTAAATCAAGGTGAATAAATTTTTGTTACTCTTTCTCATTCCTTCATGCTATATCCAACTGGTGGTGTTCCTTCTCATTTTCTTATGGGTAATGTGCGCCCATACATTCATCTCATTCACTATGTGGGGAACCTCATTCTCGTTCCAAGAAAACATAACTTGGGGCAATTGTCAAAAGTTGATGTTGGCATATCTTGGTTATTGGTCAACAAAGTTAATACAAATTAGGCCAATGCAGTGATTCATTACATGACGGGGAACAAAATAAAATGGATTATATGGTTACCATATGGTCACTTGATAATAATAATCTTGCAGCATATTGGCTTCAAGGTCGAGGATGAGGAATCTTCGGAAAACTCTGCCATGATAGGAAATGATGTAGTGGGAAAAATGAATATTGAGATCAACAATAGATTGTTGACTCAAAATCCTCACAAATTCATAAGATCCTCTCAAAGTCAACAAGCTCAATAGTAAGCACCTCATGAAAAAGGACCTTCAACTCTGGACGATTTCGACTACAAAATCCCTCAAACTCCTCCGACCAAAGCTCTCATTCAAACTCTAATCAAAGAACAAATAATGACCAACAACAATATTAGATTTCTGGTGCACCAGGTCTCTCAAATTTTGTTGCCATCAATTTTTCAGTGATGATGATGAGTACACTAAGTAATCTTCACTTGCTTGCTTGCTTGTTTTCTTTACTTGTCTTTTGATTTCTCTTTCAGTACCTTTTCCCTCTGTAACAGTATTATCCTTTTGTTTAATAACTTATTTGTTTATGGAAATTGAATCTATATTTTATATCCCTTATTTGAAATTTTTGATCTATGTGCTTGAATATGTTTCTTTCTTTGTTTATTATTCCTTCATTTTTATTAATACTAAAGGGAAGAAGTATACTCTCAAAAGGAATATAATATACCCTTCATATTTGTCATGGGGAGTTTAACCACTCTAATTTGTTATCTATTTCTTTGTTTTCTCCACCTCTCTAAGAGAATTGTTGTCATCCTAAAAAACGAGGGAGAATGTGGACCTATGTGCTTTCAGGTATATGTGTTGCATCACTCAAATGATCATAATGTTTAGACGATGAAATACTACGATGTGAAGTATTTATCTAAAGTAATCATCAAGATGATCAATATGTTCTGCTTGTGAGATCAAGATGTCAAAACCAATCTCTTAAAGATAACACCTAATGTAAAGCGACGTTTGGAGGAATCCTTGACGATCTCTGCTAATAAATCTCTTATTATGGTATCTATAAAGAAGCTCAATCATGTCTCATCAGTTAGAAGAAACCAAGTTCCTTATGAAGTTTTGAATCTATGATGAATTTAGCAAGTGATCTTGAAACTTTAAATATTATAAAAGAGAGGAAGTGTGAAAGTTCATCGGATCCTTTTCCGAGTGATCGGAGTATTGTAAAGATATTAGAGTAATTCCTAAAGTACTAAGGAAATGCTTACACTTATCTAAAAGTGTTTTAAACCTCTCTAAATTTTCTAAAAGGCCTTAAAACCTATATAGGAACCATCAAAGTGCTTGTGGGATTGACCAAAAGTGGTCTTAGTCATTTAAGAAGCCTTTATACACTACTTAATCGATTAAGGACCTTAGCTAATCTATTAGAGAAGGACATCAATATTTTTAATCGATTATGAACACTCATAATCGATAAGACACTAGATTTTATAGGGTTTCCTATTTGGGAATAAGGGTTGTCATATTTTGAAGCTCATAATCGATTAACCATATAGTTTAATCGATTATGTCATTTAAAGGCCCATGGATCTTTTTCCATTTTGAGATAAAATTTTCTCCTATAAACATAGGGCTTCTCCTCACTTTTAAAACGCACCACAAAACACATTTTTATATACTTTCTTACTTTCTACTCTCTCTATCTCTTTTTTTCCCACTAAATTGCCTTAGTGCTTTGAGAGTGAAAAATATTAGTGAAGGCTTTTGTTCTAGTATTTTGGTTATTCTTGTAATTTACTCAATAGGACTTTTGTCGCTTGTGTAATATCTCTTGTGAGAAGTTGTTGTTTGGTTCATGAGTTAAACTAGTAATAGATTTTGTTTGGTTTTTGAGATTATCTGTGAAAATCTCTGTTTGGTTTGTGAGATTAGTCAAGTGTAAAAGATCTTGCTTGGTTCATGAGATTTTCTATCAAAATCTCAGTTTGGTTCCTGAGCTCGGCCAGGGGTAAAAGCCATCTCTCGTTCTCAAGTTGTTCTATTGTAAAATCTTGTGTTTGGTTCGGAGGATATCCATTATAAAACTCCTGATATGGTTGTAAGAACGTTCATGGATATAACATGTAAAAATCCCCCATATAGTAGAAACTCTTAAGAAGAAGTTCTTAGGGACAATAATAGAACAAGTGATTAGGTCGATCGTGTATAAATCTTGGTGCATTTCTCTCAACCCTTATCTTTTTATATTTTTTTCTATTTACTCTAATTTTCGATTCTTTATTTATTCCATTGCATATTCTTTGTTTTATAAAATTCTTTCTTGTATTTGAAGTCACTTGTCCATCATTCTTATTTCCCTTTTTCTATAACCTTTTGTTCGATAATGGACTCATTATATCACTGGTCCAACGTCAATCTTTTCATGAATATCAATGCCTTTTGAGATTGAACGATCTTCCTCTTGTGGGGACTGAGACCCTTTTCATAAATATCAATGCCTTTTGAGATTGAACGATCTTCCTCTTGTGGAAACCGAGACCAAATCTAATCGGCCGTGATCCAAATCCATGAATTACCATACTAATGGATTGGTTTCAACCCCTACCTTAGCCCAAATAAAAATACTAAATAATAATAAAAGACCAAAGTACATTTACTAAAATAAAATGTAATAAATATATGATAACATAATCAGTAATTATATTATATAACATATTTAAACTTATCCATTAAAATTATGAAAGTCAAACTATTAAAATTTTAACAACTACGTGACAAAACTGTTCACTATATCAAAGTTACCTCAACACATTTCCCTAAAATTACAATCCAAAGTTGAAGATTACCATCATGTGCCTTGGTCTAAAATCATTTGAAATCAAGCTGTATCGACATCAAGAATATTTGATATCATTGGACACTAGTTTGAACTTGCTATAATATCTTTTTTTTTATATTCATTGTGTGACTTTTCCTATTAATTCTATTTTCTAAAGAAAATGTAAGGTCAGTTAAGTAGCAACGTGTGTTAGTGTTACTTTAAAAGCTTGCATAATAATGATAAGGGAGCGTCAATAAAGTCAGAGTTTGACACTAGAACTCCAACTACTTGTAGTACTGGCTAGTAGCTAGCATTCAATGAAAGTTCAACACATAGAAAAATATAAGGGAATGGGAAGAAAGATACCCTAATAAGGATGCTTCAAAACCATTAAAATTGAGTCATTGTCAAGATAGTTTATAGAAATTAAAGACACAATAGTTGGACTTGCTAAAAAAAACACTTTGTAAAAGGACATATTACCAAGTGGGGGATTTATCTTGCCAAACCCCATTTGATAAATCCAGCAGGACAATTGAAAAATCCAGTAGGACAATTGAAAAATCCAGTAAGAATTGAATTTTTTTTGTAATGTATTTTTAAAAGTATGTATTTTTATCGGTTTAAAAAAAAGTAAATTTAATACTTTGGATCTTTTTTATAAATTTGATAAGTTGTATAATTTTTTGAATTTTTTGAAAAATCCGATAATTCATTTTTAATAGATAAAAAAATCAAAATAAACACTACATGAATTTTTGAAAAATTTAGTATAATACTGGATTATTTGAAAATCTGATAAAAATGTATAGATTTTTGAAAAATTCGATAGTATATTTGAAAAATCTGATAAAAATTCATAGATTTTTCGAACAATCCAACAAAATCTGATAGACTTTTTGTAAAATCTAATAAAATTGTGATTTTTGTAAAATCCGATAAAAATTCATATAGATCCCCCAAAATCCGGTAAAAATTCATAGAACCCTCAAAAGTCCGATAAAAACTCGTAAAATTCTCCAAAAGTCTGATAAAAATTCAGAAAATTTCTTTAAATCCAAAAAACACGTTATGTTTTAAAAACATAAAAAATCACAAAAGGATAATATGGTAAAGATACCCTTCATGTTGAGGTGTCAAGTCAAACTCAGGAGTAGTAGGATCAATCCCCTAACAAGTGTTGGTCTGTGTATGTTGAGCCCTAAACATTGAGGTCTTGTAAATGAAATATTAAAAATATTATATTGTTGTTTTGGACAAGGCAACAATCACATGGGCAATCGACGATTATGATTTCAGTCTTAGTGTCAATATACTTTGAAAGCCCATAGAAGAGTTTTAAAATTATAGAAAATTGTACACAATAGTTTATATCATATATTTTTAATTTCTTTGTCATTCGTTGACTTGAAAGTTGTAGTGTTTGAAGGTAACACTCTTTATATCAAGAATTTGGAGTCACTTGTTTGCTTATCGTCCTATAGAACTATTATCTCAATCAAATTAAGATTAATGGCATGTCTGGTAAAGGCGTGTGGTTCTCTTTGTAAAAAACAAGCAATTTTCTCAAATACTCCTAGGAAACAACACTCATCCCTTGATGGAGCGACAAATTTTATGTCACATGAACCAACGAGTCAACACCAAAACGGTGTTTCAACAATGGTCGTTAAAGAAGATGCTGTAACACCCCGATAATAATACGATAATTATTAAATTAAGTTAATAATATATTTATTAATTTAATTAGATAATTGGATTACTATTATTATTATTTTTGGAATTATCGAATTATTATTGTTGGGATAATAATATAAATTGGAAAATTATATAAGTGTGAAATAAGGAAAAGGAATCCCATTTGGTAAAAAGAGTTCTACGTGAAACAGAGAAGCGGCTGAAAAGTGGAAAGAGGAAGAGCAAGGGCAAAGGTTGGAGAAGAGAAAAGCTTGGAGCTCAAAGATTTGCCGGATTAATCAGGTAAGGGGGGTTTATCGTCGTTTAATGGGTATTATAGATTAACATGTAATGGGTAGTGATAAACCGTTGATTTGACCCTAATTGGGATGTTGAATGCTGAGAGATTATGTTGGATAAGTGTGTTAAAGTTGTACTTAAATTTGTATTTGAGTGTATTGTGATTTTCCGAACGTATCGCTTCTTACGGAATTGGAATCGGAGGTCCGGAAGTCCTCCAACGGCGGAAAATGCGGAGAATTCTGCATTCTGCTTCGTGTTAGCGCAGGAACAGCTTTCTGTCTTGCGTTAACCGGTTAACCCAGGGTGTTAACCGGTTAACACTGTTGTAAATTGTGAAAATTGTTGTTCTGTCTGCGTTAACCGGTTAACCCAGGGCGTTAACCGGTTAACACTGTTGTAAATGGCCAGAAAGCGTGTTCTGTCCTGCGTTAACCGGTTAACCCAGGGCGTTAACCGGTTAACACTGTTGGAAAAGTGATAAATCGAATTTTGCTCAGAATTTAATGAAATTCGTCGGGGTGAGTCGGGTGATATTATCGTTAATTGTGATGAGTAATTTTGTTGAGTTTATGTTATGAAGTGTCGATACAAGTATGTTGCTGAGTTGTTCCGTGTACGGAAAATTGTTAAGGATACTGAGTTGTAGGCTTGGTGAACCAAAGTTGATTATAAGTTGCTTATGTTGAAACCATTGTTGTGTTGCTATTATTATCATGTTGTCGAAATTTTTAAGTCGGATATGTCATGTAAATCCATATGCATTAAGTCGGAGCTTTGCTCACACCACGTTGGCCTGGATTGGCAAAAGTTGAAAGTTGAAGGCTTATGCCTTGATGCCCAATAAAATGGCAATGATTTTAAGTTGGGAGTTTTACTCTGAATGGTACCACATGCATGACGAGTCGAGTCTCATTAGAGTTGCATTTTGTTGGTTTGTTGTATGGAATATAATATGAATGGATGTATTCCAGTATTATATGTGTGTTGTGTGTTGTGTTGATGTTGAGTATGATTGAGTTGATATTGCCGTTGCTGAATGTGTAATCTGATTTGGGTGATGAAACGTGTTAAATTACTTGACATTGCATGATATTTTATAATGCTTATTATATCGATTGAGGAACTCACCCTTACAACTATTTTTCAGGTAACGAGCAGTGATTGAGTAGAAGCTAGTGCTTGGAGTCTAGTGTAGTCTCCTTAGTGGGTCATGCTCTGATAGATGTAACATCGGGACGGGATGTCTTTAATTGTTTTATTGTTGGTTGTGAACCAATTTACATGTAATATATTATATGTTTTGATTGGTTGATTTGATTTCTATCCGCTGCGAATTATGCAAAAATGTTATTTTGATTAAATAAAGAGCATGACAGTTATTATGGTGTGAAGTAGTCGTGTGACACCCTTGATTGCATATTTACTCTGATTGATATGTTGTTATTTTAATTATATACTCGGGGTATTTTAGAAGGGTGTTACATTAGTGGTATCAGAGCAGGTTGGTCTGTCCGGCCAGTTGTCGTGTCGTTACTGTCTAACAATTGTGTATTGTTACTAATCTAACTTTTAAGTTGTGTTGTGGTGATAAGTTGAAATGGCTGGAAGGAATGACGCTGCAATGGCTGCCGCAATGCAAGCGATGGCACAAGCTGTGCAGAACTTGCCAAATGCTGGTGGAGATGCTGGATCACGTAGCTTGGCGACTTTTCAAAGAGAGAATCCGCCGGTGTTTAAAGGGAAGCATGATCCAGATGCAGCCTTGGGATGGTTGAAAGAGATCGAGAGAATCTTCCGTGTTATGGATTGCACTCCAGCTCAGAAGGTTCGGTATGGTACTCACATGCTAGCAGTCGAAGCTGATGACTGGTGGCTAGAGACTCACGAGAGGTTGACCGTGGCAGGTGAAGTCATTACTTGGGATGTATTCCGTAGGGAATTCATGAGAAAGTATTATCCGGAAGATGTCCGTGGTAAGAAAGAAATTGAGTTCCTTGAACTGAAGCAAGGAAACATGTCTGTCACTGATTATGCTGCAAAATTTGTGGAGCTGTCCAAATTTTATCCTCATTACACTGGTGCTGGTGCCGAGTTTTCAAAGTGCATCAAGTTTGAAAACGGACTGCGCTCTGAAATTAAGAAGGCTGTTGGGTATCAGAAGATACGCATTTTTACTGAATTGGTTGATAGCTGCAGGATATTTGAAGAAGACAATAATGCTCATTACAAGATTGTCAGTGACCGCAGGGGAAAGCAACATCAAAATCGTGGCAAGCCGTATGATGCTCCAGTGGGAAAAGGGAAACAAGGAGCTGCTCCGGCTCAGAGGACTAGTAGGGGAGGTGCTCCTGCTGGTATAGTTTGTTTCAAATGTGGTCAGGCTGGTCATAAGAGTAATGTATGCACTGCTGAAGTAAAGAGGTGTTTTCGCTGTGGTAAGACTGGCCATGCAATAGCTGATTGCAAGCACAAGGAAATGATTTGTTTTAATTGTGGCGAAGAAGGGAATATTGGAAGTCAGTGTCAGAAGCCAAAGAAATCTCAAACTGGAAAAGTGTTCGCATTGACCGGAACTCAAACCTCCAGTGAGGACAGACTTATCCGAGGTACATGTTTCATAAATGGTACTCCTTTAATTACTATTATTGATACCGGTGCTACACACTGTTTTATTTCGGCTAACTGTGCTCGAAGACTGGGTTTAAAATTGTCCGCTTTGGATGGTGAATTGATTGTTGAGACCCCAGCTAAGGGATCAATAACTACTTCCTTGGTATGTTTAAATTGTCCTTTGTCGATCTTCGATAAAGATTTCTATGTTGATTTAGTATGTTTGCCGTTGGGTGAGATGGATGTAATTCTTGGTATGAACTGGTTGAAGTATAATTATGTTCATATAAATTGTCATCATAAGTCGGTGAGGTTTTCCACTCCTGAAGAAGAAGGAGTTGACTTATTACCTTTCAGAGAATTGCGAAAATTGATGAAAGAGGGAGCTCAGATGTTTTCTTTGATGGCGACGTTGTCGGTTGAGAGTAAAGCTAAGATAGAGGAACTGTTAGTGGTGAAAGAATTCCCTGAGGTTTTTCCTGATGAAATTCCTAGTGTGCCGCCAGAGAGGGAAGTTAAATTTACTATTGATCTGGTGCCTGGTACTAGGCCTGTTTCGATGGCACCGTATAGAATGTCGGCATCTGAATTGTGTGAATTAAAGAAGCAATTGGAAGACTTACTTGAGAAGAAGTTTATAAGACCAAGTGTGTCACCGTGGGGAGCTCCAGTGTTGCTAGTAAAGAAGAAAGATGGTAGTATGAGGCTTTGTATCGATTATAGACAATTGAATAAAGTAACGATCAAGAATAAGTATCCACTACCGAGAATAGATGATTTGATGGATCAATTAGTGGGTGCTTGTGTGTTCAGTAAAATTGATTTGAGATCGGGCTATCATCAGATTGTCGCATTACGCGAAAAACCGGCGGGAAAACAAGAACAACAGAGCCGCCACCGTGCGTTATTTATCCCAAAAGAGGGAAAGGAAACGCTCAGAGTAAACCTAGGAAAGAACATGGTCTCGCGACCAAAGAGAATGGGTTCGGGAGTCGGTTATGCGAAGGGAAGGTATTAGCACCCTTACGCATCCGTAGTACTCTACGGGATCCACGCACAATAGAAAGGAAAAATGGTTGCTAAAACGCTGCTCAAACACACACACACTGGCTGAAAGAGACACAAGAAAACAGACTGAAACTGACTCGGCAGGATACCGCATCCTGGGCCTACTTAGTCTATCAGGCATAGACATCAGAGTCGAAGTAGTTCGGACTGGGGAAACGACACATGCTCGCTAGGATATCGCATCCTATGCATACGTATCTCCTTTGGACGAAGGAGAATCAGAGCATTCGTAGCTCGGCTGACACGCACACAAACAAACACACGCAAAGGCAAACATGGAGCCCGAATGCCAATCACTGGACTTACATCAGCATCCGAACCAACAAACACACACAAGGGTGGTTAAGACACAAAGGGTTGAAAAAGAAAAAGGGCGGAAAAGAAAAAAGGCGCCCGGAGAGATCAGCTCATCTCCTGCCTACGTACCTCATCTGGTATGAGGATCAGGGCGACGTAGTTCCCCTACGCAGGGAAAAGGACTAGCCTAACCAGATAACAGAGGGAGACACAACACTAGGGAGACTACGACTCGAGCCTAGATGTTGTCATGCAAAATCGTCCCTAAGTTAAGGTTTCTAGCTAACTTGCACAGGAAGCAAGCCTATCCTAAACATGACTTGCACAGGAAGCAAGCCACACCAAACCTAACTTGCACAGGAAGCAAGGGTCTCGATTGCAACTAGGGCAAGAGAAAGGGGAGGTCTCAATCGCAACGAGGGCGAGAGAAAAGCATTAGTGTTAGTTGTTAGTCAAACTCGACAAGACATCGCATCTCGTGCCTACGTATCTCATCTGGACATGAGAATCAGAGTTGCCGTAGTTCGGCTAAACTATTCCCGTTGGTTTGTGTTTTTTAAGTGGACAACGTCACTGCGCAATCTACCTGATGCTCGACCTTTGGAGACTTACTCACCTGTAGTAGAAGGAGTTAACGTATCCTTAAGAGGGGATAATGTTTGTTTGTGTTTTAGGAAAGCTCAAGCAAGAAAGGAAGTCCTATACGAAGGAACCGTGCTACCTTAATTGACATGCAAACGAGACTACGCGGAGTCTAGCAAACCTAGGGGATACAATCACACCACACAAGCACATACAGCATGAAATAAACACACCAACAAGGGGCTCAAACATCAAGGCTAGGTTTTAGTCGAGGGGTCATATCAACCTCAACAAACAAACCACTGGAACTGGGTAGTGTTAGCTCTTAACCTTGCCATTGAGGGGCTAAGGTGAAGCAGATGAAAGGAGATGAGGTGTGTGCCTCATTGCTCTTATCCCTGGTCAGGGAGAGCTCAAGACAAGAATGTGTGGGTTCAGAAAGTGGGAACCCTTCTACACATTTGATACTGACTCAACTGTACAATTGTACAAGATCTTGGGTTTGTATCTGCAATGCATCAACACAGTGGTGTGAGCAAAGCAGATGACACACAGAATAGCAGGGGATAGGTTGCATATCCCTTGGGTTCTGCCAATTGCCTCTTCACTTAGGAGGTCTTTGACTATGTACAGGGACAAGATTTAAACATACACAAACATTGCCTCTTAAGGAGGACTTCAGACAGTTGCCTGGCCAAGTAACAGGCCAGGTCTTCCAGACTACATGAAGATTAGAAGTATACCTCAATGCAAATTGCTTATACAAGCAAAGCAAAGCAAAAGTTCACAAGGAACTGAGCAACTAAAAACACCTGTAATAGTCAAGCAGACATTAGTATGCAACTTCAAAACAAAGCAAAAGGAAACAGACATCAACAGTTAATCATAAGCAAGTGAATGTGCAAGGCACAAGGCTCAAGGCATGTGAGCCAAGCCACCTACAAAACAAACAAGTTAATCAATGATATTCAAGCAAACTCAATCAAAAAGAATTGGTCTCATTGGTCATTTGTTGATCAACCTGAAAACATAAGCTCAAAGGTGAGTAACAGGACCACTAGGGCAAGCCTAGGGTCAAAATGGGATGAAAAGATCAAGACAGCAAAGTTCAAGTATCCAAAATCATGTTTAAACAATCCAGAAACAATCCCAATTGGATTCATATTCATATCAATCATCACCATCATTTCATGAACAATTTAGGTCAAAGCATTGCAAACAGAAACTCATAGTAGTCAACAGAAAGACTTGCATCAAAAGCAAACTCAAACATTTCCAAAAGTCACCAAATAAATCATGATCAATCACAACACATAGCATGGTAAGCATGTCAAATCTCATCTCATTTGGACAAGTGGAAGGCAGTCAATGAAAATCAGAAAGTCAAAGCAATTTTGAACATGCTCAAAGAAGTCAACCAATCATGCATCAACTTAGAAAAATCATAAATCAGAGATGGCATAAGATAAATGAATGAGACTAAAACCATGGCAAAGCTTAGGATGTCTAGTTATCTCATGTAAAATTTCATGTCCATCTAATAAAGTATGAGCATTTCACAAAACAAATGGGCACATGCATCACATAAGGTCAACATTTTGGTCAAACAGGGGAGAAAATCTCAAACAAATGGAAAATGCCATGAACAATTCCACAAAAAATCACATACAAACTAGACATATAAGAGTAGGTTCATGCAAAAAATCAATCCATTTGGAGGTCAATAGGCATGGCTATAAAAATCAACAAGTTGCACATCAATGGTGTGACACAAATTGTCACACCTTACTTCAAAAATTCACAACTCACAATCCAGAAATGAGAAATTCACAAACTCTACATCAAAATAAACATGAATGTGTCTAGTTTGTGCTCAAAAAGTTTCAAGTCCATAGGATAAGTCATGACTATTTCACAAAGGTTTTGGTGGAATGTGCAAGAAATGGATACATGTTACAAACCAATATGCCAAATAAAATCCAATGATCACAAAATTCTGGAAAAAATATGATAAAAAAGTAGAGATCATGATGAAGATAATGCAAAAATTCCCACGAAATTTGGATCAAAGATGATGATGATATGATTTTTGTAAGATGTTGAATCAAAATGAAATAAATAAATAAAACAACATGGATTTAATGGGACATGGGGCACGGGAATGGCAAACTTGTAAATACCAGGGCCACTTATCAAAACGCGGCGCTTAAGGCAGAACAACGAAATGTTCTGATTGGCCCATGCCAATGAAACAGTAGCGAAGCCATGCAAAAACGTGAACAGTTCTGGGCAGCAAAATGAATTTAGGGTTTTAGTGCACAGTGTTGTCTTCTTCACCATCAAGAAATCGTGAAAATGAAATTGCACAGAAACATGAAATCAAGCACACTATTAAACTCAGCAAAACACACACATCATGAATCCAAGTACCATTTTCACTAAATCATCTCAAACAAAGTGAATCGAGCAAGAACAAGTTCATACATCAAACTTAAAAACAGCATAACTCAAGAAATAATCAACCATTTTCAAAAGCAAGACCATCATGAAGTTCAGCATGGAAAAACCTTTCTAAAGCATGTATTGATTTGAAGAAATAAGGAGATCAAAAATTTACTTGTTTTTGAGGCAACTAGTGAAACAGTGATGTTTGGATGTTGTAAGCTCGAAACAGATGAAGCTTATAGTTGGTATTGATGAATGGTTGAAGAAGTTTAGCTCAACAAACCCAAATCCAGCTTAAATCGAAACTTGCCATTGATGTAGCTTGAAGAAGCAGAACGGGAAACGAGCTTCCAGTTGGTGTTTTTGGTTTTCAAAGAGCTCAAGATTGATGGTAGATGATAAAGCAACAAAGCTGGCTCGTGGTTCTTTGCAATTTTTCCAGAAATTTCAAGATGGGAGAAAAATGCCAAATCTTGAGAGAGTGATATTTTTTCTGTTATGGAGGCAGCTAGGGCTTCACAATGGTCAGAAAATAAGTATATATTGTCTGTTTAAGTTTTAATCCATGTATGTTAATCACCATTTTGCTTAATGAATCAAATTGCTAAGTTGCCACATTTGTTCAAATGGTGAGGTGTAATGGTAAAGGCCACGAATTTGGGCTTGTAACACAACCAATTTAACATGTCTGAACATATTTGAATGGCAAAGTGGATTAAAAATGGTTAAATCAAAAGTTCATAATTTCACTTCACTTAAAAATAATTCAAGTGAGTCAAAAAAGTCCATTTTGATCCATGAGGTTTTGGTGCATGAGAGTCACATTTTTGGAAAGAGGAGGTTAAATATGACTTGTTGGAAAAAACCTCACCAAATTTGGCCAAATGGTTTGAGAGATATGGCCTTTTGAAGTTCAAGAATTTTTGAAAATGAATTGATCATATCTTGCCAACCATACATGGGAATTGAGAGTTCTTGGACTTTTTGGAAATGGGAGAACAAGATCTTCAACTTTCATGTTGGGCAAAAATTCATTTGAAGCTTGTATCATGATGTAAGTTTAGGCTCAAGAAGTTTCCATTTTTGGCAATTAAAATTACAGGTCCAGTTTCTATTTTTGGAAATTTTCTGTTTGGCTTCAAATTCTTCAATGATGTTGTTTGCCATGATACATGAGGCCTATTTGGACATGAATAAGCCCTCTCAAACCAAATCCATCCATCAAAACCATAAAATCAGTCACAGTTGACCAAGTTTGACTTTTTAGGGTTTCTGACTGATTGTGCATTGACTGATGGCTTCTGAGCGTCCAATCCTTGACCAAAACACTTCAAATGGATCCCCAAGTCATGTGAACATGTTGGACCAACCCCAGGGCCTTGGCTCAATGAGAAACACACTTGCTTGCTTGGTTGACTGATCTCCTGATCAGTTTGACCTAATTCTTCTGACTGGCTTGCACTTGGGCAAAAGGGACAATGCAATGCTATGCAGTGGACCATGTTATGTTATGACCTAGTATGAGAATGTATGTACAATGATAGGTGCAAATTTGAGGTGCTACAGCTGCCCCTATTCAATCAGCTGGGAACCCGAATGGATGATAGCAATGGCTATCAGACTTTCAGGGTAAACAGGGATTGAATACTAAGAACCGTAGAATTTGCACAATGCAGGGATCCAATAATGGAAACGTCCACTGGGATTTGATACTTATTACTGGGTTTTTTTTTTTTTTGTTTTTTTTTTTTTTTGTTTTTTTTGTTTTTTTTAAGGATACGGCCACATCCAGACATCACAACGATGATGAATGGGAATAAAAATCACAACTAGATGCCGACGGACAACTAGGAAAAACTCAACGTTTACCAAGACCAACGGAGAGGTAACCAGACATTAATGAATGACTGGAAGAGATACAACCATACGTCAACGGACGTAATGGGAAAAACTCAACGTTTACCAAGACCAACGGAGAGGTAACCAGACATTAATGAATGACTGGAAGAGATACAACCATACGTCAACGGACGTAATGGGAAAAACTCAACGTTTATCGAAACCAACGGAGAGGTAACTCTGCATGGAGAGGGGTACAACTAGACATCATCGGATGACTAGGAAAAACTTGACGTTTATCGACACCAACGGAGAGGAGGAAACTCTACTGGGGAGAGTGAACACAACCAAATCATCAACGGATGATCGGGAAAAACTCGACGTTTATCGACACCAACGGAGAGGAGTAATCTTCACTGGGGAGAGTGAACACAACCAAATCATCAACGGAGAGGAGTAATCTTCACTAGGGAAGGGAGAGCGACGTTATGAACATCGAAAGAGGATGTTTACCGACATCAAAAGAAGACCAGACACTTACGCATGACTGGAAATCACCGAAAGATGGTGTTTACCGACACCAAAGAAGACCAGACACTTACGCATGACTGGAAATCACCGACGGATGGTGTTTACCGACACCAAAGAAGACCAGACACTTACGCATGACTGGAAATCACCGAAGGATGGTGTTTACCGACACCAAAGAAGACCAGACACTTACGCATGACTAGAAATCACCGACGGATGGTGTTTACCGACACCAAAGAAGACCAGACACTTACGCATGACTGGAAATCACCGACGGATGGTGTTTACCGACACCAAAGAAGACCAGACACTTACGCATGACTGGAAATCACCGACGGATGGTGTTTACCGACACCAAAGAAGACCAGACACTTACGCATGACTGGAAATCACCGACGGATGGTGTTTACCGACACCAAAGAAGACCAGACACTTATGCATGACTGGAAATCACCGACGGATGGTGTTTACCGACACCAAAGAAGACCAGACACTTACGCATGACTGGAAATCACCGAAAGATGGTGTTTACCGACACCAAAGAAACAACACACGCGGGTGCTGACGGGACACTAACATCCACAAGATGACAGGGCAAGGCTGAACACTTGCAGGGGATCTCACTGGGGAACAAGGTCACTACAGCGAGCAAACAGGAAGGAACACCAAAGATACCGGGTTGTAGGTATGAAACGGGTGACCGACCACATGTGAATTAGTTTATGTTCAAAAACACTCAACATCCTGAAGAGGGCTAGAAAAGCAGTCTTGTTAAAGGATGGTCATTCGATTCCACAAGGAATACGAATCTTACTCGACTGGAGATAACAATTGAAAGATTGACCAAAGAGTGCATGAGATACATTATCTATAGCCGTCAAAACGTAGATAATACACTCGCATGGAAGATTATCCATAACCGGGTTGTAGGTTGTTAGATGGATAAACGACCGAAAACATCCTGAAGAGAGCGAAGGCAAACTTGTTAAAGGATGAACATTCGATTCCACAAGGAATACGAATCTTACTCCGCTGGAGATAATAATCGAAAGATTGACCAAAGAGTGCATGAGATATATTATCTATAGCCGTCAGAACGTAGATAATAACCTCGCATGGAAGATTATCCATAACCAGGTTGCAGGTTGTTAAATGAATAATCGACCGAAAAGAAAGGCATCAGGGTACCAGGACTAGGTATGCAAAAGATGACCAATCAAAAGAGGATAAAGTTGCTAACTCGGAGCAAATACCCAAAGGCAGGGGAAGACCCAATGGGGACAATACTGCTTGATCAAGGCAAGTATCCAGAGGGGAAAGAATATCAATACCGCAAAGAGGGGATTACATCTACCGGTTCGTAGGTAGAAAACCACGGAAAAGTAACCAGTCATCGATAGGATGAGCACACAGGGTTAACTCCAACAAGGGGAGGAAAGTGGGATTTTACAACTACCAGCTAGTAGGTAGAAAACCACAAAGATAGGACTTACAACTACCGGTTTGTAGGTAGAAGCCAACAAACAGTCTACTGAGAGACAGAGTGAGAAAAAGGATTTACAACTACCGGGTAGTGGGTAGAAGACCGTAAAGAAAGGACTTACAGCTACCGGTTCGTAGGTAGAAGCCAACAAATTCCGCTGAGGATAAGATGAATGAGTGCCGGTTAGTGAGCAACTATTCATTTATGCCCCAGGGAAGCATAGGAGACAGCCAACAGGGAAGCCAGTTTAGGATCAATCCAAAAAGGCAAACTGAAACAAGACTCATCCTAATGAGGAAAGAACTCAATAGGGAAAACCCATCCCAATGTGTGTTGGGAGGGAACGGAAACAACCGTCATCCACGAGGATGTATCTCAGTGGGGAAATGGCAGGAAAGGATAGACACTTTCTGCTTAAGGGGTTGGCTCTACATGGAGAGATCAGACACACCCACATCTGCTAGGGGAAAAACTACTAGGGAGATCTGTATTACCAAATAGCAGGAGGCAAATATCAACAGATACACGGCAACAGCTGCAACATGAGTATCCAAATGCCATGATTATGCATGTATGCATTCTACCTAAAATGTATGATGAATGCTGACAAACAGACATGCTCAACACGCAGGTCCAGGGATCAACCACCCGGTACTACTCTTCTTCCATAGGGAAGGCCAAAAACACCAGAGAGAAAACGCGATCTGCTGGAAACCGGGATATCAGGGAACAACACCATCCTGCGGGGAGAGGAGAAGACTGCTCTGCTGGATAGAGGAACGCTAACGTCTTCAGTAAACACTCTGCTTGGGGAACTGCCCCATAAAAGTATTTCAACAGCAACCTTGCTGGGAGTGCCCCACGGTAGGGCTCGAACAATCCTATACTGGAAATGCCCCACAATAGGGCTAACAGGGACTTGGAGGAAGAATGTTGTACTGCCGGGAACGTGAAGATAAACAACTTCAACCAACACTGCACTGAGCAACCTTGCTGAGGAGAAACCAAAAGAGGTTCGACAGGAGAAAGATAAAGTTATGCTCGAGATACGAACAATTGTCTTACCCGTTGGTAATCATACCGCCCTTGGGAGAGCACTGTGGATCTCCCAAGTATCCTTCCATCATCGTGAATGTTCACTTTGTTTAAGAACAATTTTGAAAAATTTGTTTATTTTGAAAACAATGATACTTTATCAATGAAAACATGCAAAACATTTGTTGAGTTGAAACAAATAAGAGTGCAAATAACTGGATAAAAAGCTCAAATTGATGTGATGGAATGGTAGTCTGCAAAGGGCGAGACTCCATAGATCTGTACAAGTTTTGAAATCAGTGATATATATTGGAGAGGGCTACATTGAACATAATGACCTTTCCTCTACCATTCCGAATTTTCGATGTATTCGGAGCTTCAGTCGACGACGAATCGAGAATCCCTGACGGATGACAGATATAGAGCGTAGTCTTGTCAAGATGCAGTTACTTGCCAAATCCCTAATTTTTGCCTAGATTGCCCCAGTGTGAGGTGATCAATCTAGCGGGATGCAAATTCTTTTTTTTTTCAAATGTCTCTAACTTTTGCCTGGATCGCCCTTTCGGGTTTTCGATCCACCGAGACGCTCCTTTTTGCCTAAGTCGCCCTTGCGGGTGTTCGACTTAGCGAGCTATTCTGCTTTTTTTCTTAGGCGAAGTATTTCTTGACTGCATCAGAATTCACAGGACGAGTGAACTTCTCCATCCATTGTTGTAAGTGTCAAAACATTGCCTGAAAAGGCTCTCTTGACAACATATGAACATTCATAGCTTGGGGGTTCACTTGCCCCTGGAATCGGGCACGAAAGACAAGACCTTCTTGAGCACAAGGTCACCTTCTCGGAACACACGAGACTTGACCTTCTTGTCGAATGCTTTTTCACTCTCTGCTGATATGACTGACCATGACACATGGCAGTTGATCTCTTCCTTTCGATCGGATTCACTTGGTCATAGTGACTCTGAATCCATTCAGCATCAGTCAACTTGGGACTTTGAGGGTGCTATTTTTCTTTTGTTTCTTTCTTCTTTTCTTTCTTTTGATTTCTTTTGATTTTTTTTGATTTCTTTTGATTTCTTTTGATTGTGCACCCTCTCTTTCTTTGTTTTTTTTTTTTTTTTTTTTTGATTAATGCCCCAGTTGGCTGTTCTGCTGATTCTCGAGATGCAGCTGAGTGTGATCTTCTTTTCTTGCTCAAGAAGTCGGGAAATCTCGTCAGGAATTCCTTCAACATCATCTTCTTCCGCTTCGAATACAGGGAATTCACAATTGGGAGATGACGTCCGATCATTATGTTCAATGGGTTTGAGAAACAACCTGCATAAAGATTTTGAGTATAAAAAGCACTTTGAAAATCAAACAAGACAATCGTTATGCAGATGAAAAGATTGCTTTAATTCTTGTTTTTTAGGGTTTTTTGTGATCACCAATTTCATGCAAAAAGCAAAAAGGGAAAACAAATGGAAAAACAAATGTTTTAACATGAATTTATTTGAATGAAAATATCATTGCACAAAATGTTGCCAACAATGTCATCACTTCTCCTTTTGGCATGGGAGAAGGGTTTTTAAACAAAGTGATTATTGCTCTGACTTATGAACAACTGTAGGAAAGCCCACAGTGACCCAATTGTGATAGATCCCACCGGGGATGACAACTGTCAATATCTCTTGCATCAGCAGCTTCTGTCTTCTGAACAACCCTTCTGAAGAAAAGTCGGCGCCAGCCCAGGACTTGTTATCTTCAAGCTTGATTAACATGGGGACCCAAGTCCTCAAAGTTCAGCATACCTGACCTCACGAGGTCTTGAACCTTCATCTTCAGCTGGAAACAACTATCCACATCATGACCAGGAGCACCCGAATGATACACACAATGCTGTTCAGGCCTATACCACCACCGAGGGTTGACGGGTATAGCCGGCGGGTCTCTGGGAGTAATCAAGTTCCGCTCTAACAGAGAGGGATACAGTTCGGCGTAGGACATGGGGATTGGATCAAAAATGATCTTCTTCCTCTCATTACTCGTACTGGCTTGCTGGGAAGCCTGCTGCTGAGGACGATGTTGTTGATGCTGATATTGCTGAGTTGGCCTTCTCTGCTGTTGGGGTTGAGTAGCTGGAATAGTCACAGCAGCAACCTGACGATTCTGTCCGCTTTTTGCACTCCTCCGACGGTGCACAACATTTGTTTCACTCTCTCCCCTTTTGGGTGCCTTAGAGAATGTTTTCTTAGAACTGGAAGAACTTGAAGAGCCAGGATGGCGAACCGGAGCGCGGGTTGCTCTGACATTAACAGTCTCTGCAGCAAGAGGCTGTTCACTGATTCTGATCCTCCTCAATTCATCACTCACGGCATAATCATCGACGAGAATAGTGACAGCAGCATTCTCATGAACGGGTACACCCACTGGTGAAGCACGGTGGGCTGGTGGAATCATGGCTTCCAGTCTCTGGGCTAAGGCACGCAGCTCCTCTTGCCCCTGAACAACTACTTGCATCATTGTCATGAACTGGGCCATGTTTGCCCTCATCTCGGCCAATTCTGCTTGAACCTGATCCATACTCCTCTGTTGATTCAATCTGGTTGAGTAGCGGTGCGGACGATGATCAGCAATCCTGTCTCAGTCAGGAACCAAAGTGAGAAGTCTCTCCCAAACATGTCTGCAATGCAAGGATGTTATGTGCATGATATGCATGATGCGGATGCGGATGCTATTTTATCATGAATGATCCTGATAAAGGATATGCGTATGCGAGTTAACTTTTTTCTTTTTTTTTCATGCGTTATTATTTTTTTTGAAAATAAACATGCTATGATGCAAATGATGCAACATGACCGGCAGGAACTGGCATCTGAGGAACCATCTGAAACCCCAAAGTCATCTGAGGAGCTGGCATTTGAACCCAAGTCTGGAGCACTGAGTCACCATCTGAGCGAGTACCCTCAAATTCAGCCCAGGGATCCGAAATAAACGGAACCCTCTGATCAATACCAGGGTCAAACCTCCGGCGTCCAGAAATATAACTCGTAGTCACTATCAGTACCAGGAGTCACCAACTGTACCTGTTAAAATGATCAATCCCCCCCACTCACGGGTGTCATCTAGGCCAGGGTAAGGTCGAGAGAAACGCAGCATAAATAACCTTTCGCAGAATATCATCCTGTGCACACCCGATGTATGCACCGATAATATCCCACCAGGGTCTGAACTGCTCGTGATATCAATGTTCCGCTAAGTGGCGTACACCACCCGCTTCCCATGAATCACTTTATTCCTAGGTTTCCTAGATTTCACTCATAGCCTGGGTATTGGGCCTTTTACCTCGAGTAACTCCCACCCCAAACAGAGAAACACAGCACAGTCAGCAAATGAATATGAATGAATGCAAACATTAATGCAAACAATAAATGCAAACAGTAAATGCAAATATATACAAATGAATGCAATAAATAAAGCAGCACAAAGCAACCAAAACCCTAACCTAGAGAGCGCTAGGAGAGACTCGCTTAGGGAAGATGGACCAGCAGAGGTCAACTTCTCTATTTCCCCAGCAGAGTCGCCAGCTGTCGCATTACGCGAAAAACCGGCGGGAAAACAAGAACAACAGAGCCGCCACCGTGCGTTATTTATCCCAAAAGAGGGAAAGGAAACGCTCAGAGTAAACCTAGGAAAGAACATGGTCTCGCGACCAAAGAGAATGGGTTCGGGAGTCGGTTATGTGAAGGGAAGGTATTAGCACCCCTACGCATCCGTAGTACTCTACGGGATCCACGCACAATAGAAAGGAAAAATGGTTGCTAAAACGCTGCTCAAACACACACACACTGGCTGAAAGAGACACAAGAAAACAGACTGAAACTGACTCGGCAGGATACCGCATCCTGGGCCTACTTAGTCTATCAGGCATAGACATCAGAGTCGAAGTAGTTCGGACTGGGGAAACGACACATGCTCGCTAGGATATCGCATCCTATGCATACGTATCTCCTTTGGACGAAGGAGAATCAGAGCATTCGTAGCTCGGCTGACACGCACACAAACAAACACACGCAAAGGCAAACATGGAGCCCGAATGCCAATCACTGGACTTACATCAGCATCCGAACCAACAAACACACACAAGGGTGGTTAAGACACAAAGGGTTGAAAAAGAAAAAGGGCGGAAAAGAAAAAAGGCGCCCGGAGAGATCAGCTCATCTCCTGCCTACGTACCTCATCTGGTATGAGGATCAGGGCGACGTAGTTCCCCTACGCAGGGAAAAGGACTAGCCTAACCAGATAACAGAGGGAGACACAACACTAGGGAGACTACGACTCGAGCCTAGATGTTGTCATGCAAAATCGTCCCTAAGTTAAGGTTTCTAGCTAACTTGCACAGGAAGCAAGCCTATCCTAAACATGACTTGCACAGGAAGCAAGCCACACCAAACCTAACTTGCACAGGAAGCAAGGGTCTCGATTGCAACTAGGGCAAGAGAAAGGGGAGGTCTCAATCGCAACGAGGGCGAGAGAAAAGCATTAGTGTTAGTTGTTAGTCAAACTCGACAAGACATCGCATCTCGTGCCTACGTATCTCATCTGGACATGAGAATCAGAGTTGCCGTAGTTCGGCTAAACTATTCCCGTTGGTTTGTGTTTTTTAAGTGGACAACGTCACTGCGCAATCTACCTGATGCTCGACCTTTGGAGACTTACTCACCTGTAGTAGAAGGAGTTAACGTATCCTTAAGAGGGGATAATGTTTGTTTGTGTTTTAGGAAAGCTCAAGCAAGAAAGGAAGTCCTATACGAAGGAACCGTGCTACCTTAATTGACATGCAAACGAGACTACGCGGAGTCTAGCAAACCTAGGGGATACAATCACACCACACAAGCACATACAGCATGAAATAAACACACCAACAAGGGGCTCAAACATCAAGGCTAGGTTTTAGTCGAGGGGTCATATCAACCTCAACAAACAAACCACTGGAACTGGGTAGTGTTAGCTCTTAACCTTGCCATTGAGGGGCTAAGGTGAAGCAGATGAAAGGAGATGAGGTGTGTGCCTCATTGCTCTTATCCCTGGTCAGGGAGAGCTCAAGACAAGAATGTGTGGGTTCAGAAAGTGGGAACCCTTCTACACATTTGATACTGACTCAACTGTACAATTGTACAAGATCTTGGGTTTGTATCTGCAATGCATCAACACAGTGGTGTGAGCAAAGCAGATGACACACAGAATAGCAGGGGATAGGTTGCATATCCCTTGGGTTCTGCCAATTGCCTCTTCACTTAGGAGGTCTTTGACTATGTACAGGGACAAGATTTAAACATACACAAACATTGCCTCTTAAGGAGGACTTCAGACAGTTGCCTGGCCAAGTAACAGGCCAGGTCTTCCAGACTACATGAAGATTAGAAGTATACCTCAATGCAAATTGCTTATACAAGCAAAGCAAAGCAAAAGTTCACAAGGAACTGAGCAACTAAAAACACCTGTAATAGTCAAGCAGACATTAGTATGCAACTTCAAAACAAAGCAAAAGGAAACAGACATCAACAGTTAATCATAAGCAAGTGAATGTGCAAGGCACAAGGCTCAAGGCATGTGAGCCAAGCCACCTACAAAACAAACAAGTTAATCAATGATATTCAAGCAAACTCAATCAAAAAGAATTGGTCTCATTGGTCATTTGTTGATCAACCTGAAAACATAAGCTCAAAGGTGAGTAACAGGACCACTAGGGCAAGCCTAGGGTCAAAATGGGATGAAAAGATCAAGACAGCAAAGTTCAAGTATCCAAAATCATGTTTAAACAATCCAGAAACAATCCCAATTGGATTCATATTCATATCAATCATCACCATCATTTCATGAACAGTTTAGGTCAAAGCATTGCAAACAGAAACTCATAGTAGTCAACAGAAAGACTTGCATCAAAAGCAAACTCAAACATTTCCAAAAATCACCAAATAAATCATGATCAATCACAACACATAGCATGGTAAGCATGTCAAATCTCATCTCATTTGGACAAGTGGAAGGCAGTCAATGAAAATCAGAAAGTCAAAGCAATTTTGAACATGCTCAAAGAAGTCAACCAATCATGCATCAACTTAGAAAAATCATAAATCAGAGATGGCATAAGATAAATGAATGAGACTAAAACCATGGCAAAGCTTAGGATGTCTAGTTATCTCATGTAAAATTTCATGTCCATCTAATAAAGTATGAGCATTTCACAAAACAAATGGGCACATGCATCACATAAGGTCAACATTTTGGTCAAACAGGGGAGAAAATCTCAAACAAATGGAAAATGCCATGAACAATTCCACAAAAAATCACATACAAACTAGACATATAAGAGTAGGTTCATGCAAAAAATCAATCCATTTGGAGGTCAATAGGCATGGCTATAAAAATCAACAAGTTGCACATCAATGGTGTGACACAAATTGTCACACCTTACTTCAAAAATTCACAACTCACAATCCAGAAATGAGAAATTCACAAACTCTACATCAAAATAAACATGAATGTGTCTAGTTTGTGCTCAAAAAGTTTCAAGTCCATAGGATAAGTCATGACTATTTCACAAAGGTTTTGGTGGAATGTGCAAGAAATGGATACATGTTACAAACCAATATGCCAAATAAAATCCAATGATCACAAAATTCTGGAAAAAATATGATAAAAAAGTAGAGATCATGATGAAGATAATGCAAAAATTCCCACGAAATTTGGATCAAAGATGATGATGATATGATTTTTGTAAGATGTTGAATCAAAATGAAATAAATAAATAAAACAACATGGATTTAATGGGACATGGGGCACGGGAATGGCAAACTTGTAAATACCAGGGCCACTTATCAAAACGCGGCGCTTAAGGCAGAACAACGAAATGTTCTGATTGGCCCATGCCAATGAAACAGTAGTGAAGCCATGCAAAAACGTGAACAGTTCTGGGCAGCAAAATGAATTTAGGGTTTTAGTGCACAGTGTTGTCTTCTTCACCATCAAGAAATCGTGAAAATGAAATTGCACAGAAACATGAAATCAAGCACACTATTAAACTCAGCAAAACACACACATCATGAATCCAAGTACCATTTTCACTAAATCATCTCAAACAAAGTGAATCGAGCAAGAACAAGTTCATACATCAAACTTAAAAATAGCATAACTCAAGAAATAATCAACCATTTTCAAAAGCAAGACCATCATGAAGTTCAGCATGGAAAAACCTTTCTAAAGCATGTATTGATTTGAAGAAATAAGGAGATCGAAAATTTACTTGTTTTTGAGGCAACTAGTGAAACAGTGATGTTTGGATGTTGTAAGCTCGAAACAGATGAAGCTTATAGTTGGTATTGATGAATGGTTGAAGAAGTTTAGCTCAACAAACCCAAATCCAGCTTAAATCGAAACTTGCCATTGATGTAGCTTGAAGAAGCAGAACGGGAAACGAGCTTCCAGTTGGTGTTTTTGGTTTTCAAAGAGCTCAAGATTGATGGTAGATGATAAAGCAACAAAGCTGGCTCGTGGTTCTTTGCAATTTTTCCAGAAATTTCAAGATGGGAGAAAAATGCCAAATCTTGAGAGAGTGATATTTTTTCTGTTATGGAGGCAGCTAGGGCTTCACAATGGTCAGAAAATAAGTATATATTGTCTGTTTAAGTTTTAATCCATGTATGTTAATCACCATTTTGCTTAATGAATCAAATTGCTAAGTTGCCACATTTGTTCAAATGGTGAGGTGTAATGGTAAAGGCCACGAATTTGGGCTTGTAACACAACCAATTTAACATGTCTGAACATATTTGAATGGCAAAGTGGATTAAAAATGGTTAAATCAAAAGTTCATAATTTCACTTCACTTAAAAATAATTCAAGTGAGTCAAAAAAGTCCATTTTGATCCATGAGGTTTTGGTGCATGAGAGTCACATTTTTGGAAAGAGGAGGTTAAATATGACTTGTTGGAAAAAACCTCACCAAATTTGGCCAAATGGTTTGAGAGATATGGCCTTTTGAAGTTCAAGAATTTTTGAAAATGAATTGATCATATCTTGCCAACCATACATGGGAATTGAGAGTTCTTGGACTTTTTGGAAATGGGAGAACAAGATCTTCAACTTTCATGTTGGGCAAAAATTCATTTGAAGCTTGTATCATGATGTAAGTTTAGGCTCAAGAAGTTTCCATTTTTGGCAGTTAAAATTACAGGTCCAGTTTCTATTTTTGGAAATTTTCTGTTTGGCTTCAAATTCTTCAATGATGTTGTTTGCCATGATACATGAGGCCTATTTGGACATGAATAAGCCCTCTCAAACCAAATCCATCCATCAAAACCATAAAATCAGTCACAGTTGACCAAGTTTGACTTTTTAGGGTTTCTGACTGATTGTGCATTGACTGATGGCTTCTGAGCGTCCAATCCTTGACCAAAACACTTCAAATGGATCCCCAAGTCATGTGAACATGTTGGACCAACCCCAGGGCCTTGGCTCAATGAGAAACACACTTGCTTGCTTGGTTGACTGATCTCCTGATCAGTTTGACCTAATTCTTCTGACTGGCTTGCACTTGGGCAAAAGGGACAATGCAATGCTATGCAGTGGACCATGTTATGTTATGACCTAGTATGAGAATGTATGTACAATGATAGGTGCAAATTTGAGGTGCTACAGCTGCCCCTATTCAATCAGCTGGGAACCCGAATGGATGATAGCAATGGCTGTCAGACTTTCAGGGTAAACAGGGATTGAATACTAAGAACCGTAGAATTTGCACAATGCAGGGATCCAATAATGGAAACGTCCACTGGGATTTGATACTTATTACTGGGTTTTTTTTTTTTTTTTTTTTTTTTTTTTTTTTTTTTTAAGGATACGGCCACATCCAGACATCACAACGATGATGAATGGGAATAAAAATCACAACTAGATGCCGACGGACAACTAGGAAAAACTCAACGTTTACCAAGACCAACGGAGAGGTAACCAGACATTAATGAATGACTGGAAGAGATACAACCATACGTCAACGGACGTAATGGGAAAAACTCAACGTTTACCAAGACCAACGGAGAGGTAACCAGACATTAATGAATGAATGGAAGAGATACAACCATACGTCAACGGACGTAATGGGAAAAACTCAACGTTTATCGAAACCAACGGAGAGGTAACTCTGCATGGAGAGGGGTACAACTAGACATCATCGGATGACTAGGAAAAACTTGACGTTTATCGACACCAACGGAGAGGAGGAAACTCTACTGGGGAGAGTGAACACAACCAAATCATCAACGGATGATCGGGAAAAACTCGACGTTTATCGACACCAACGGAGAGGAGTAATCTTCACTGGGGAGAGTGAACACAACCAAATCATCAACGGAGAGGAGTAATCTTCACTAGGGAAGGGAGAGCGACGTTATGAACATCGAAAGAGGATGTTTACCGACATCAAAAGAAGACCAGACACTTACGCATGACTGGAAATCACCGAAAGATGGTGTTTACCGACACCAAAGAAGACCAGACACTTACGCATGACTGGAAATCACCGACGGATGGTGTTTACCGACACCAAAGAAGACCAGACACTTACGCATGACTGGAAATCACCGAAGGATGGTGTTTACCGACACCAAAGAAGACCAGACACTTACGCATGACTAGAAATCACCGACGGATGGTGTTTACCGACACCAAAGAAGACCAGACACTTACGCATGACTGGAAATCACCGACGGATGGTGTTTACCGACACCAAAGAAGACCAGACACTTACGCATGACTGGAAATCACCGACGGATGGTGTTTACCGACACCAAAGAAGACCAGACACTTACGCATGACTGGAAATCACCGACGGATGGTGTTTACCGACACCAAAGAAGACCAGACACTTACGCATGACTGGAAATCACCGACGGATGGTGTTTACCGACACCAAAGAAGACCAGACACTTACGCATGACTGGAAATCACCGAAAGATGGTGTTTACCGACACCAAAGAAACAACACACGCGGGTGCTGACGGGACACTAACATCCACAAGATGACAGGGCAAGGCTGAACACTTGTAGGGGATCTCACTGGGGAACAAGGTCACTACAGCGAGCAAACAGGAAGGAACACCAAAGATACCGGGTTGTAGGTATGAAACGGGTGACCGACCACATGTGAATTAGTTTATGTTCAAAAACACTCAACATCCTGAAGAGGGCTAGAAAAGCAGTCTTGTTAAAGGATGGTCATTCGATTCCACAAGGAATACGAATCTTACTCGACTGGAGATAACAATTGAAAGATTGACCAAAGAGTGCATGAGATACATTATCTATAGCCGTCAAAACGTAGATAATACACTCGCATGGAAGATTATCCATAACCGGGTTGTAGGTTGTTAGATGGATAAACGACCGAAAACATCCTGAAGAGAGCGAAGGCAAACTTGTTAAAGGATGAACATTCGATTCCACAAGGAATACGAATCTTACTCCGCTGGAGATAACAATCGAAAGATTGACCAAAGAGTGCATGAGATATATTATCTATAGCCGTCAGAACGTAGATAATAACCTCGCATGGAAGATTATCCATAATCAGGTTGCAGGTTGTTAAATGAATAATCGACCGAAAAGAAAGGCATCAGGGTACCAGGACTAGGTATGCAAAAGATGACCAATCAAAAGAGGATAAAGTTGCTAACTCGGAGCAAATACCCAAAGGCAGGGGTTTGAGAGATATGGCCTTTTGAAGTTCAAGAATTTTTGAAAATGAATTGATCATAGCTTGCCAACCATACATGGGAATTGAGAGTTCTTGGACTTTTTGGAAATGGGAGAACAAGATCTTCAACTTTCATGTTGGGCAAAAATTCATTTGAAGCTTGTATCATGATGTAAGTTTAGGCTCAAGAAGTTTCCATTTTTGGCAGTTAAAATTACAGGTCCAGTTTCTATTTTTGGAAATTTTCTGTTTGGCTTCAAATTCTTCAATGATGTTGTTTGCCATGATACATGAGGCCTATTTGGACATGAATAAGCCCTCTCAAACCAAATCCATCCATCAAAACCATAAAATCAGTCACAGTTGACCAAGTTTGACTTTTTAGGGTTTCTGACTGATTGTGCATTGACTGATGGCTTCTGAGCGTCCAATCCTTGACCAAAACACTTCAAATGGATCCCCAAGTCATGTGAACATGTTGGACCAACCCCAGGGCCTTGGCTCAATGAGAAACACACTTGCTTGCTTGGTTGACTGATCTCCTGATCAGTTTGACCTAATTCTTCTGACTGGCTTGCACTTGGGCAAAAGGGACAATGCAATGCTATGCAGTGGACCATGTTATGTTATGACCTAGTATGAGAATGTATGTACAATGATAGGTGCAAATTTGAGGTGCTACACAGATCAAAGTGAAAGATGAAGACATCCAGAAGACAGCGTTCAGAACTCGGTATGGACATTATGAGTATTCTGTGATGCCTTTCGGTGTGACTAATGCGCCGGGAGTATTTATGGAATACATGAATCGTATTTTCCATACTTATCTGGATCATTTTGTGGTAGTATTTATTGATGATATTTTGATTTACTCTAAGTCCGAAGAAGAGCACAAGGAACATTTGAGATTAGTGTTGGATGTTTTGAAAGATAAGAAATTGTATGCGAAGCTGTCCAAGTGTGAATTTTGGTTAAGAGAAGTCAGTTTTCTCGGCCATGTAATTTCAGGAAAAGGTATTGCTGTAGATCCTTCCAAGGTAGAAGTTGTATTGCAATGGGAGACTCCTAAGTCGGTTACCGAGATTAGAAGCTTTTTGGGGTTAGCTGGATATTATAGAAGGTTTATTGAAGGATTTTCTAAGTTAGCACTTCCGTTGACTAAATTAACTTGTAAGGGTAAAGCTTTCGTGTGGGATGTTCAGTGCGAAGAGAGTTTTAATGAATTAAAAAGGAGATTGACGTCGGCGCCGGTTTTGACTTTGCCAAATCCGGAGGAACCGTTTATAATCTACTGTGATGCTTCATTGATGGGCTTGGGAGGTGTGCTCATGCAAAATAATAAAGTAATTGCTTATGTGTCGCGACAGTTAAGAATTCATGAAAAGAACTATCCTACGCATGATCTTGAACTTGCTGCTGTGGTGTTTGTGCTAAAAATCTGGAGGCATTACCTTTATGGTTCCAGATTTGAAGTTTTCAGCGATCATAAAAGTTTAAAGTATCTATTTGATCAGAAAGAGCTGAACATGAGACAACGTAGGTGGTTAGAATTGCTTAAGGATTATGATTTCGGTTTGAATTATCATCCAGGAAAAGCAAATGTTGTGGCCGATGCTTTAAGTAGAAAGACCTTGCATGTGTCGGCAATGATGATTAAGGAGTTGGAATTAATTGAGCAATTTCGTGATATGAGTTTGGTTTGCGAAGTAACCCCGCAGAGTGTAATGCTAGGAATGCTAAAGATTAATAATGATTTTATGGATAGTATCCGAGAGGCACAGAAATTGGATGTGAAATTAGTAGATATCCTTAATCGTTGTGGTCAATCAGAGAAGAGTGACTTTAAGATTGATGCGAGAGGTGTGTGGAAATTAGGGGAAAGAATTTGTATTCCTGATGACGCGATTTTGAAAAGAAGCATTCTAGAAGAGGGTCATAGAAGCAGTTTGAGTATTCATCCAGGAGCTACTAAAATGTATCAAGATTTAAAGAAAATATTTTGATGGCCCGGAATGAAAGAAGATGTGGCTCGTTTTGTGTATGCGTGCTTAACTTGTCAGAAGTCAAAGATTGAGCATCAGAAGCCTGCTGGGTTGATGCAACCGTTGGAAGTTCTAGAGTGGAAATGGGATAGCATTTCTATGGACTTTGTAACGGGATTGCCTGCTACCTTAAGAGGGCATGATTCGATTTGGGTGATCGTTGATAGGCTCACGAAGTCGGCTCACTTCATACCTATTAACATCACTTACCCAATTGCGAAGTTGGCAGAGGTTTACATCCGGGTAGTTGTAAAGTTGCATGGTGTTCCTCTGTGTATTGTGTCGGACAGAGATCCGAGGTTTACATCGGGATTTTGGAAAAGTCTGCAAGATTCGTTGGGCTCTAAGTTGAGGTTGAGTTTGGCATATCATCCTCAAACTGATGGCCAAACAGAGAGAACTATTCAGTCATTGGAGGATTTACTGAGAGCTTGTGTTCTGGAACAAGGAGGTTCGTGGGACACTTATCTTCCATTGATCGAGTTCACATATAATAATAGTTACCACTCTAGTATCGGAATGGCGCCTTTTGAAGCATTGTTTGGTCGTAGATGTAGAACTCCGTTGTGTTGGCACGAATCTGGTGAGGGTGTAGTACTGGGACCAGAGTTAGTTCGAGAAACTACCGAGAAAGTGAAGTTTATCCGAGAGAAGATGAAAGCTTCTCAGAGTAGGCAGAAGAGTTACCATGACAAGCGGAAGAAGGAATTAGAATTTCAAGCTGGTGACCATGTGTTTTTGAGAGTCACGCCTGTGACCGGTGTTGGGAGGGCTTTGAAGTCTAAAAAGCTCACTCCTCGCTTCATTGGTCTGTATCAAATCTTAGAACGGGTTGGAAAAGTTGCTTATCGGATGGCATTACCACCTAATCTTTCGAATTTGCATGATGTATTCCATGTGTCGCAGCTTCGGAAGTATGTCTCAGATCCGTCTCATGTGGTTAGTATGGATGATGTGCAAGTGCGGGATAATTTAACAATGGAGACAAAGCCTGTACGAGTTGAAGATCGTGAAACAAAGACTCTTCGAGGAAAAGAGATTGTGTTGGTTAAAGTCGTTTGGTTGGGAGCTGCGGGCGAAAGCATGACATGGGAACTTGAGAGTCAGATGAAGGAGTCTTATCCGGAGCTGTTCGCTTGAGGTATGTTTTCGAGGACGAAAACTCTTTTAGTAGGGGAGAGTTGTAACACCCCGATAATAATACGATAATTATTAAATTAAGTTAATAATATATTTATTAATTTAATTAGATAATTGGATTATTATTATTATTATTTTTGGAATTATCGAATTATTATTGTTGGGATAATAATATAAATTGGAAAATTATATAAGTGTGAAATAAGGAAAAGGAATCCCATTTGGTAAAAAGAGTTCTACGTGAAACAGAGAAGCGGCTGAAAAGTGGAAAGAGGAAGAGCAAGGGCAAAGGTTGGAGAAGAGAAAAGCTTGGAGCTCAAAGATTTGCCGGATTAATCAGGTAAGGGGGGTTTATCGTCGTTTAATGGGTATTATAGATTAACATGTAATGGGTAGTGATAAACCGTTGATTTGACCCTAATTGGGATGTTGAATGCTGAGAGATTATGTTGGATAAGTGTGTTAAAGTTGTACTTAAATTTGTATTTGAGTGTATTGTGATTTTCCGAACGTATCGCTTCTTACGGAATTGGAATCGGAGGTCCGGAAGTCCTCCCACGGCGGAAAATGCGGAGAATTCTGCATTCTGCTTCGTGTTAGCGCAGGAACAGCTTTCTGTCTTGCGTTAACCGGTTAACCCAGGGTGTTAATCGGTTAACACTGTTGTAAATTGTGAAAATTGTTGTTCTGTCTGCGTTAACCGGTTAACTCAGGGCGTTAACCGGTTAACACTGTTGTAAATGGCCAGAAAGCGTGTTCTGTCCTGCGTTAACCGGTTAACCCAGGGCGTTAACCGGTTAACACTGTTGGAAAAGTGATAAATCGAATTTTGCTCAGAATTTAATGGAATTCGTCGGGGTGAGTCGGGTGATATTATCGTTAATTGTGATGAGTAATTTTGTTGAGTTTATGTTATGAAGTGTCGATACAAGTATGTTGCTGAGTTGTTCCGTGTACGGAAAATTGTTAAGGATACTGAGTTGTAGGCTTGGTGAACCAAAGTTGATTATAAGTTGCTTATGTTGAAACCATTGTTGTGTTGCTATTATTATCATGTTGTCGAAATTTTTAAGTCGGATATGTCATGTAAATCCATATGCATTAAGTCTGAGCTTTGCTCACACCACGTTGGCCTGGATTGGCAAAAGTTGAAAGTTGAAGGCTTATGCCTTGATGCCCAATAAAATGGCAATGATTTTAAGTTGGGAGTTTTACTCCGAATGGTACCACATGCATGACGAGTCGAGTCTCATTAGAGTTGCATTTTGTTGGTTTGTTGTATGGAATATAATATGAATGGATGTATTCCAGTATTATATGTGTGTTGTGTGTTGTGTGTTGTGTTGATGTTGAGTATGATTGAGTTGATATTGCCGTTGCTGAATGTGTAATCTGATTTGGGTGATGAAACGTGTTAAATTACTTGACATTGCATGATATTTTATAATGCTTATTATATCGATTGAGGAACTCACCCTTACAACTATTTTTCAGGTAACGAGCAGTGATTGAGTAGAAGCTAGTGCTTGGAGTCTAGTGTAGTCTCCTTAGTGGGTCATGCTCTGATAGATGTAACATCGGGACGGGATGTCTTTAATTGTTTTATTGTTGGTTGTGAACCAATTTACATGTAATATATTATATGTTTTGATTGGTTGATTTGATTTCTATCCGCTGCGAATTATGCAAAAATGTTATTTTGATTAAATAAAGAGCATGACAGTTATTATGGTGTGAAGTAGTCGTGTGACACCCTTGATTGCATATTTACTCTGATTGATATGTTGTTATTTTAATTATATACTCGGGGTATTTTAGAAGGGTGTTACAGATGCCACGATCCAAAACCTGATGATGTTGGTGTAAGACCCCAATTTTGACCCTAAAATCCCTCATGCAATTTCATCATAAGCATTATCATTGGGATCATGCCTTGGCATCCTCCTTACCCCTCCTTCATTCGGTTTGTTTTGAGAGAGATCACCAAGCACTTTGTGATTATATCATACTTACATTTTATCATTTTTACTAACCAAAATACCAAAAATATGTCTTTGTATTTGCCTAACTCTTTGTAGATAGGGCATGATCTCATTGATTCATCAAGTTCGCATCTAGGGTTTGAGACCCTCATGAACAAAGAGCACAACCAAGAATTGATTCAAGAATGGTTATGAGCATCATATATGAGTCCCAATGATATCTACATGTTATATTGATCAAGTTTTCTTCAAGAGTTTGAGGGTGATTTGCCTTGGAAACCCTAGTTTGACTGGGTATCTTGAGTAACTTCTCCAACAAGCTATCTCACTAATTGATCAAATTTCCCAAGGGACACCTCAAATTTCATCATATTATGCATATATGATCTACCATGAGCCAAGAAAGTCAAGAGAATTGGAAATTAGCAAGTTGGTTGATGGTGGTTGGCCAAATGGATTCATCTGATCAAAACTGGGTCTCCCTAGACCCTATATCCTACAATTTTCACCATATAAAAATTATTCCAATATAAAACTTACTCTAAATGACATTCCAAACAACTTTCATGTTGAGACCTAGAGCTATTTTTGCTTGGAAAATCATTTTCTATGTTGAAACATTATAGGTCATTTTGTCTAAACCCTAATTTGAAAGTCAACTTCCCAAGGCCATAACTTGCTCAATTTTTATGAGATGAAAGATTTCCAAGTTGCACCACCAAATTCAATGTGTATACTTCAACTTTTATGTTTTGAGTGGGAGCTAATTCAACTTTTTTGAGCATGTGATATGAGGCTACATTATAGGTCACTTTTGACCTATACCATTGATCAAGTGATTTTTCCAAACTTCAAAAATGAATAACTCTATCATTTAAAATCCAAATGACATGAAATTGGTGACCACGTTTAAGGTCTTTGAGATAGCTACAACTTTGATTAAGACACTTTTCTCATTTGAAGCTCATAGGAAAAGTTAAGCAAGGTGGAATATTGAGACATATGGCTTGACACTTAGAAAAAATTTGATATGTCAAAATTTTCCAAACTTCCACCTCAAATTTCTCCAAGTTCTAAGCTTCAAATGAAAAAGTGTTGAACATGAAAGTTGTTCCTCTTGATCTCAACTTTCTAAAGAGCTCAAATTCATTCATTTTGGACAAGAAATGCATAGGTTGCACATGGCTTAAACAAGGTGACATCACTTGGAAAGGATCAAGCTTCAAGCATCAATGTGCATTTGCCTTGCAATCCAAGCTTACTTCAGAGCATCTGATATTCAATTATGGACCTCAAACAATATTTTCATGGGCATATGCACGCCCATGCACCATTACATCACCATTTGCCAAAATTGCAAAGTGAATGTGAGTGTGCAATTATCAACCATTTCAGCTATACATAGAGCTTCAATTGCTCAGAATTTCACACACAACCGCGCCAACTTTGATCCCTCATTTCAAACCCTCAATTCTCAAAGGATAAGCCTGAAAAATTCTCTTGAATTTGAGCTTGAATCTCCACTGTTTTGGAATTCAATTCTCCAGGAATCCATAACTTTTTAACCATTCAATCCTTCTCCTGCAAGCAAGTGGAGTGAGTCCAAGCACAAGCAAGATCAAGACCAGTTGAATCCAGACCTCCATTGAAGGTATTTTCCAGAAATTTTGAACTCTTCGATTCTCTCAAAATCTTGCTCAATTCTATTGATTCTTTGGTTGTCTGAAGTCCTACCAATGTAGGCAAGAAGATTGAGTTGCTTTGAGGTTAAATCGAAGCAACTCAGTTCATGCACCTCAAATTTCAATTCCATGTATCTCTCAATATACTTGGAATTGGAGTGAATGGAGGTCAAATTCGAGCTAAGTGTCATTTTTTCTTTAAGATCATGTCCTTGTTTTTCTTTTTGGTGATGGTTCATGGTGGACCAGTCCGGTGAGGTCCACCGGAGAAGACGGACGAAGCTCTGGCTTCGGCGATGACTTGGCAAGGCTTTGAATCACATGATCAGTCCCTCACGTTTTAATCTTGATTGTTGGTGTTGATTACCCAAGTTGCAGCGCTGTTGACGAATGACTATGTGGAACGCGCGTTTAGGACCATCTGATCTGCCACCTCAATTAATGAGGGAGATCTGATGATCCACGTATTTTTGATTTTCTGAATTTTTATTTTAATTGCATTATTTTTAATAATTCATATTAAATTCAATATTGATCCAAAAAATATGGGACTTTCACCAAATATTTCCAAATATTTTTCTCTTTCATATTCTAAATTAAAATTATTTTTTGAATCATTATTAATATTTTTCATGAATTAATTGATTTTGCATTTGTTTTTTAATTGTTTAAAAATATTTTTAAATGTTCAAAAATTATCAATTTTTTCTCCAAGGTCCTTTGACCTTGTTTGACCTATGATAAATCTCATGGCCATTTCTTTGGTGTTTTGATGAGATTTTAGGAATTGGACAAAACATATTTGATTTAAATGCACTATTTTATTATTTTTAATTGAATAAATGCCAATTATTTTTGTTGACCATTTGTATTGACTTGTTTGGATTTGCTTATTGTTGTTGGGCCTTGGTCAAGGTTGATTTGACTTTGTCAAATTAATATCATTGGATTTAGGGGATTGATGAAATGTACATTCCATCTCCCAAAATGAATGAATGATATTAATTTGGTAAAAGTCCTCCTTTGACCAATTTGTGATTTTATTCATCCCCCTCCCACTTCATCTCATTCCTCTTCTTAATCCATTCATTCCATTTGGTCTATGACATCTCAAAGTCCTAATGCTAGTTGATTGAAAAATTTACATGAGTATGGATGAGATTAAGCCACACCTTTTGCATATTCTTTTTGTGTGTGGTATGTTTCATGAGCATAGTCCATTATACTATGTCTCTAACATGCATTAACACCAAAATTCTATTGCCCGACCTCAAATAATTGTGACTTCTACATAAGTCCAATTACGATTGTTTAACATAGCGCTAAATTTGTGACATAAAAGGCATAAGCATTCTAGTTAGTGAGATTGTAAGTCTCCCCTCTTTCATGGTATTGTGTGGAAACTTGGCCTTCTTTCCTTCCTTTGGAAGATGTTTTGGTTCAAAGATTCATGCTTGTGATAAGTGGGTTGAGTGTCCTCCAAAGAATGTCTTGAAAAACAAAAGCAAAACAAAACTAACTTTTAACCTACTAACTACTAACTTTTAATATCAAGCTTTTTACTTTAATGCAATTTACCTTTAGCACTTTATTTCATTTGTCATTGTTCATATCATTCTAATTGTTTATGTTAATATAATTTTCACTTTGTCCATTTGGACCATATTGTGTGATATATTTTGCTTGTGTACTTTGCTTGTTTGTGTGGTCTTTGACCATTAATGTACATAATAATAACAAAAACCTTAAAAAAAACTTTTGAGTGGACTGTTGGTTTGATCTTGGACAAATGGACTTAGAATCTAGGCAACCTCCCTAAGATAAAGGACTTGGCCAATGCCAACTTGTTGAAGAACCAAGTGCTTTCAATTTGAACTTCATCTGATACATCTTTGAAGACCTCTCTAGGATTCATCTGCAACATGATCATTATGAAGCTGTTATTTTGAACCTGTGACTGGTGGAATTCATCTGTTGCCTAGGCTATTTTGAAGAAGATCATGGAATGGATAAGCTTGGATGAGACCATCTTTATTTGATGCCTTGCTCTTAAAGATGATATAATTGTACATTTATGTGTTGTTTGATTCTAAAAGTCCAAGGGAATTCTGGGTTTCTATTGACATTTTTGTCTATTGGATTGCTACCCACTTGGTCAGATCTTTTCAACTCTAAACTTTTAAATTTTATGCATAGGATAGTCTCTTCATCTTCTCCCCATTTCTTTAATTTCAAAATTTCTCCCTCCATTTTCAAAATCTTCTTTGTGTGAACTATTTTTGTGTTCTAAACTTTGACCACTTTTGCAAAAAGATAGAAACTTTGGCCTTATGCCATTGTATTTTCAAACTTATTTTCTTAAATCAAACTTGTAAATAAATTTAACTATACTTGACTTAAACTTTCAAAAAGCCAAAAAGAACTAACTCATTCAAACCATTTTAGGCCTTTGTGCCTTTCAAACTTAAATTTTGTTAAAATCAATGCATCCACTTTGAAATTTGTATCACGAACTACGAGGTTTTGATCCCTCATTTTTATGTTGGTACGTAGGCACAAGTCCGAAGGTCTTGTCAAACACAAAAATATAATTAATGAATTCTTTTCTCATCCCCCCATTCTATTTGTTTGTAAACATCACTTTGTACAAAATACATATGCACACAAAAAGGGCTCCCTAGGAGTACCTAGGACACTTTGGGAGCTAACACCTTCCCTCTGTGTAACCAACCCCCTTACCTGTTATTAGTTTTTATTTGAAAACTTCTTACTTTTGGGTTTTGTTCGTACTTTTTCCCTTTTTCCTTGGAAACAATAAAAGCGCGGTGGCGACTCTTGTTAATTGATCTCTAGCTTGTCAATAGCTTGTTGATCATGAATTTCCCGCTATAGTTGGTACAACTAATTATGAATACTTATCGATCCTAATTGTTATATGCCTTCGTTTTTAGAATGACCGCCCATCTCTCAAGCCTTCCAAAGAAGTAATCAAACACTAGAATGATCATACTTTTATTGGTCTTTCCAGAATAATCATTACCTTGCATCCCTTAGAGTTATAGAAAAATACATATCACTCGCATGGGATGTTCACCGGTAAAATCATAAATTTTCTCATATTCAAATCCTTGGATAAACCTCATCATACGAAGACATGTAACAAAACTACTGGTCCATACAAGCATGTTGAAAAGATCCAAGGCATTCTCGATTATCAAGGAGTACAATACCCGATAAAATGAAGGTTATTTGTCTTTACTCTTAAGGAGAGAGCTAGAAAATGGTTCAAGAGTGATGACATGTAAAATATTCACTATTTATCTTTATATTTGTTAGATATATTTGCTAGTTTAAGTATAGTTTTAGATGATTTTTAGTACATTTCTGTTTACGCTAAAAAAAATGGTAAACAACCGTTGATCTCCAAATTAAGGGTTACTTGCAGGATCGACCAGTGAATCCTAAGACATAGTGTCAGATAACCACTTTGTTTTTTATTCTCTTATGTTAAAATGATTGTTTTTGACTTGGTCGAAAAAATAGGGTCTTAGGCGACCGTAAAAACAAAAGACGTCGACTTCGACTACTTCAAAAGTGTATAAAAGAAACAATAAAGACTGGAAATGCTGAACGAAATTACTTGGATAATACTGAAAATAAATTAAATAAGTCAAAGTGAAACATTAAGACTAGAAACTTTGCATCGAAAGTAAAAGGTTGGTAATTCATCAGTTCTTACATTCTCTGAGTCATTCACTCGTTTCTCTATACGCTGATACTTTGAGTTTTCAGTGAGATTTTTGTAATACCATGAACACCCTGAATTCAACGTAATGAACTCTTATATATACAAGTATGAAATAACTACCCCTAATGTTTCTATCTTCAGAGTTTGCCACGTAAAGCTTTGCATGCAGTATGTCTTTGTGTTTTCTCCATGTGTCTCTTTAGAAGGAAACCTACGGGCAATTATTGATACTCAAACGTAACATTGCACGCCTAAATAATCTCCTTGTCGACCGATTTTCCACTATCGTAATACCTACACAATCGATGCTATTACTTAGTAGAAATGTCTCTTGCAACATCCAAAAAATTTACTAAGTCCAGATTCTGGTCGAACCAAGATTTTTCGTCTTTGCCCTTGTTTGTTGAGGCTTTTCCTCCTGTCGAAAATCCCATGTAAGAATTTCATGCATAATTTATTTTTATAGCAAAAAGAAGAAACATAATCATATTTAGGCCAAAAGTCAAACATGTGAAAGTCTTTGGATGTATTGCTTGAAGTTTGGAGTGAAACAGAGTCCAAAAGTCGGAAAATTGGGGAGGATTAGAGAGAAACACATACAAATCATGTTGGAAAACATGACTGTGTTACGGGGCAAATAAGGATATGAAGAATCCTAAAAGTCGGGCTAAAATAAGCAATCTATGAGGCAACATGACCAACCTTTGTTGACAACACGACAATGTTGCCCTTTCTTTTTTCAAAAGCATCGCTTTAAAGCACAATTATGTAGTTTCCTCTGCATAATAGATCATTAATGCTCCTTTATTATATAAATAACTTGAAGTTCTCATATTAATACATAATTCCATCATAATTTACATAGCTTTCTTGCGATCTTTCATTCTTAATTTTATTCTTAAAACTAGTTTTTGGTTCTTACTTTTGTTCTTTGTTGTTATATGATTTCTACAATCCTTTTATTTGAATCAAGTTGGATATCTCTAATTACCTTTGTACTTGTTTTCTTTATGTGCTTTCCATTATTCACATTCCTTTATCCGTTGTATTTACATTATTCGTATATTTCAATTTACACGTTATTATAATCATTACCATGTCCAGGTTGAGGTTCTTCATTGAAGAGTTTTATCAAAGATTTTGATAATGACAAAGATATCAAAGCAAAAGTCATAAATATCATCTAACAAAGAAGAAATTTTGAAATAAATAAATAAAAAGTTTCTGGTGATTGGTGCAGAAATGTCAAAAGACAAAGAACATCATCTAGAAATAGTGCCAACTACTAAAAGCTTGCATGTGATCTTGTGTTTTGTTTCTTATTTATTTTATAAAGGATCAATAGTATAAAATTAAGTGTATGCTCTCAAAGTACTAAGGTTTTTCCATAAAGACACACACACGCACGCACACAAACTAAAATATGTTTTCAAACTTCATATATTTTCAAAACCTCTCCTATAAATATATTGATGTGGGAAAAGCTTTTGAAAATTGAAGCTTAACCGATTATAATGCTTATTTTATTGATTATACAGAAAAATCCACTTCCTCATAAATTATGACACTTTTGTAATCGATTATGGGACAAACTAGCTCAATAATTAGTTAAAGAAACCTTTTAATCAATTATGGTTCAGTTCCAGTAAAAACGTTTCTATTTTGCTAAGTCATAATCCATTATGGCTGCCTTCTAATTAATTAAGATGTGGATCTGATCCTAAAAAATTTCCTTTCTTTGTTATATGCTTTACTATAAAAGAAGGACTTGTGGTCATTTGAAAATACATAAGAAATATAACAATAACAAGGGTCAATCCTTAGGGACAGAACATAGGCCTTGTGGTATTGGACCAAGCCAAGCTAAAATTTGGTTTGTTCTTCTATGATCTCCTATCTATTTATTATTGTATCTTTATTTACTTGTCTTTATTTTCATCTTCTATCCATCTTATTAAAATCAAACTTAAAATTGATTTATTTTTAAAATTTATAAAAACATTTTATATCACAATTAACATCTCTCTCTCTCTCTCTCTCTCTCTCTCTCTCTCTCTCTCTCTCTCTCTCTCTCTCTCTCTCTCTCTCTCTCTCTCTCTCTCTCTCTCTCTCTCTCTCTCTCTCTCTCTCTCTCTCTCTCTCTCTCTCTACCACTTGGGTAACATATGTAGTCCCACATTTTGGAATAGTGGGGACTTCAATGATGGGTCATATATGAACAATTTATAAATTTAGTTATTATTGAGTAAAATAATATTAATTTAGCTTTATCGTTATTCACTCTTGCAATTACGCAATCTTTCATCACAATATAAAATTGGACAATGGCGTGAAAATAAAAGTCCATTATCTAAACCACAAGATATAATTAGATGAGAAAGTTGAAGTTTGTATATGTATTATCGATTTTCAATATTATAAAAAAATAGTGACATGACATCATAATAACCAGAGGAAGTTGAAAAAAGTGAAGTCTAATAATCAAATATACAAGGCTAGACATGATGTCTTCTTAAAATTTCGTTTCAAAAACAAATACAACACTTGTAATGAATGGATCTTTGATAATTCGTGAAAGTGTAACTAGTTATAATTGAAGAATACTAAACACAAAATATAGTCTTAATCTTTGACGAATATTTACCCATAATAACAAGAACATAACAATAGTATATGATCAACCGTTATGAGAAATCATCACTCAAATGTTTTATAATTATTGTTATTACAATTAAAACAAACCAGACATTTTATCAACTTGGCTAATCACCACACAAATTGATACTTGCATTGACAAAGTCTCTGTGAAATCAATCTTATTTTATTACGCAACATAATCATGCACTTACAGACATGTCAAGTTGTTGGCATCAACGTTGGAGACTTATGTTGATTTTTATTTTTCTCCCTTTAACTTTCTTGTTTTTATTTTTTGTTTGTTTTTATTTTATGGGAAAAACTAGAAGTCTTTGGGACATTGTTTCACAAGCATGCGAGATCAAAAATCTCGTTCATAGACGTTCTTCCTTTTGATTGGTTGCTTTAGGTAAAACAATATATGTACAATATGTATTTTCTACAGAGGTAACATGTGGAATAAGATGTTCCAACATTTGGCATCGATCTTCAGAGCAAGCCTTGTGAGTGAAATTGTGTGCATTGATGTTTGATTCCTAAAAGTTTTTTGTTGTTGTATCTTTTAGCACATATTATTCAGTAAGATTTGCTAAAAATATTTTACTAACCCATAAGCTTGAAGAAGATTTCATTAGATATGGATTACATAAAAAGATTTGGAGTTGGAAGATTTGATTGGATTTGCATTGAAACAAAGATTTAATTGGACATGCATTAAAGGCTGATTTGTTCAGTTTTATCTAAGATTGTGTTGAAGATTTAATGGAAATTGTTTTAATTACAAGATATGGATTTGCACTTAACGAGAAGTTCTTCAATCCAAGATTTAAGTGTGGTTTAGTTTTCAACAAGATATTTATTTTGAATCATTTACTTGAGAAATTGAAATAGTGATTTATATCCAGTAAAAAATTTATTTGAATTGTTCAAGATTCAAAATTTTGTCACGAGGACACATGTGAGACCCGATATTCCAGCATGTGTGCAACATTTGAACCTTGTCAGCAGGCCAATGTTGTAGCTATTTGGAGCGTGATTTTCTGATTAGATCTTAATCAGATTTATTGCTATTTGTTTCTATCTTTTAGAAATGCATTTATGTAGATTTGTTTGACTGAATTGTACATAATCAAATCAATTTAAATTAAGATTTAAATTTAAATTTTAATAAAAAATAAATCATATATTTTGGAGACTTTTGTGGAACAAATCAAAATAGAATCTCCTATATTTCTGGACGAGATCAAAACTGCTTATGGCCATTGGAAAAATCCCAAAAGAAGCATTGTTATTTGTCATACCCTAATTTTATCCCTAAGGTTCCACCTATCATATCATTTGTATTTCAACCAAGATCAGAAGCAGGGTATTCTCCTAACTTTCATCTCTTTGGGTTTTACTTTTTGGGAGATCATCAAGCACCATTTGTGTTTTCTTTTTACCTTTTTGCTTTCTTGCATTTTAACTTTGCTAACCTTATTCAAAATATACAAATATGTGTTCCTTTTCCTTCTTGTACAAGGTAGGGACTTGCAATTAAAGGATCAAACTTGGTTTCTAAATTAGGGTTTTTGATTCCCAAAGTCAATGTTTGGTCAAAAAGTGGTCCACATGCGCTTTTACTACAAGGCATGACCTATAATCTTAGGTCATATTCATGTAAATATTCATTCAACATCATTTGATCAAGAGAAGTTCAAGTTTGGTTCCTAATTTCAAAGATGATTCAAATATGGTTCATGTGTTTATTTCCATGCCATCTCCATCCAATTTTCAAGCAATTATCAAGATTCTTCAAAGTATAATCAAGTTTCCTTCATTTGGTATTCAAGTGTTCATCATTGGACCTTTGGATGCAAGAAAAGGGAAAGATATCACAAGTTGGCACATGTTTGGGTGGCCTAAAATCATGTATGGCATGTCACTTGGTCCAAACACCATAACTATCTCATTTCTCGACATTTTTGGAATCTACTTTGATCCAAATGTCACATTTGAACTCCTCTACAACTTTTATTCAAGGATCAAACATCAATTTTTCCTCTAAGTCCATCAATTTTGGAATTTTCCAAGATGCCTATATGTTCACAAAAGTAGGCCCAAGACCTGGTCGACCTAATGCCTGACCTAGAATTTCAGGTCACGACCCCAACTTTCCATCCATGTCATTTTCAACCCAAGCATCCTTTTGATTTGATTCTTTTTGCATCTGATTCTTTACCATGAGGAGATCATTTGGCACAAGGAACATCTTAAAATGCACGAGTGAATCTCATTTGGCCTAAGCTCAAACATGGTGCCATGGACTCTGCATTTCACGCCTGACTTGTAACTTGTAATCATCCAAATCTTCACTTGGGACCACAAGCACATGTGCAAACCTGTTTGTATGTTGAAACGCATACGAACAAGTGCAAAACGACTTGGTTTCGTCACAAACTCACACATTTCATGTTTCATTTCACACGGATTGCAAAACACTAAAACTCAACCCTAATTCACACGAATTTGCCTCCATTTCACATGTACCATGACCTCACTCTATAAATAGAGGAAGCATTTTCCTTCATTTCCAAGCTTGGATAACCAAAGAAACTCTGAAACCATTTGAACCTGATACCTCAAAAAACCAGTTAACATTTTCTTTGATTCAAGCTCTTTTAGCTTCGTTTCTTCGCCTAGAATCACTCATCGACTTCATATGAAGCTGACTGAATCATTTTTGTGTGCTGAAGCTTCCCAAATTAAGCTCGCCATTTCCACCATTGTGACCTCTGAAGCTTCAACTGAAAATGTAGTTACAAGTAACATTTTTGAGCAAACAAGTTATCAGTGTGTTCATCTTCATTCACTCATCAAAATCCCTTAACTATGTTAAATTTATTCTTCCTATTTATCATTTTATTTTACTTTGAAGAACTAGGGTTCATCATTTTCTTGAGCAAATTCTCTTTGTTCAGAGTCAATCAATGACTCTGAAGTAAAGAGACATGGACGATGATGGATGTTGAAGTTGAATCCTTGACTGATTCATGCTAAAAACACCTAGTTCGTGATTTGCAGAAATCGAACCAAGGTTGTAGATGAAATGGACTTACACACGCTTTTTCAAATAAAGTAGTCGTTGGCGCCCTAATTCAAACATTTTTTATTTTATTTTTATTTTATTTTCACTTTACTTTCTTTTTCTTTTTTGATTTTATTTTGATTGATTTTTAATACATTTTGATCCAAATTTTTTACAGAAATTTTATAAAAATATTTTGTATCAGATATATTTTTTGCATAATTTTTAAAATCAGTTTTGCATTTTATTGATATTTTCCTTTATTTTTTATTTTTCATTTTCATTTTTGACCATTTTAAAACATTTTTGCACCCAACTTTTGAGATCCAATTATTCAGTTTTTTTACTTCTCATAATTTTCTCAACCATTCCTTTTAGGTTTTGGTGTTTGGTTTGGAATTTTCTCTTTAATTTCCCATTTTTAATCATTTTTATTTCATTTTTAATTCAATTTTTGTCATTCTTTTGACTTTGCTTGAGCAATTACTTGATTGATGAGATCTTCAATATTTCAAATCATTGATAGATGGTCTATTGGTTGGTTCAATCTTCTCTAAGTCAATATGTTGATAGATGATCATTTGATCATATTTTTGACACTATGAGTTAATGATAGTTTATCCATTGATGTGACACATGTTTGAGTTCTTTGACTTGTTGATAGATGATCCCAATATGATGACTTGAATTTTTATTTCTAACACCTAACACCTAACTTTACATTTATGTCATTTACATTCATATCGTATACATTCTTGGGTTTTACTTGTTGCTTTTTTGCTTTCTTATTCCAAAAGGAACAAAAACATTATAAAAAAGGCTAAAACCCTAAAAGCTTTAATCTGATCTTATGGACTTTGTGTTACTATCCCTTGCTTGAGGAGTATTTTGGACTATGGACCTTAAGACTTATTGCTTTTCCTTGCTTGGAGTGGTAGATGAGACCTTGTGATCCCTCTGGACCCTTTGATCTTCAATTCAAGACTTGAATGTTTCTTTGTGGCTTTGTTGTTCATCTGGATCTTTTGATATTCATCTTCTTATGTGCTTTTTCATCTTGTGGCTCAATTCAAAGGGAAAGGAATGCTTGTTTTCACCAATGTCAAATGCTTGCTCCATCTCGTGGTTAGTACACTTGCACACACAAAGGCTCTCTATTGGGCTACCTTAGAATAAGACCTTTTATTTCATGTCATTTACTTTATGCTTTAGGTAGTCTCTTCTACTCCCTCCCACTTATTCAATTTTCAAAATTTCTCCCTATTTCAAAAAACTCTTGTTTTCAAACTTCACACATTTTCTTAATAAACCTTGACTTTGTCAAGTGATCCAGAAATTTTTTTTCTCAATAAATGCTAAAACATTTAACCATACTTAAACTTTTTTTCAAACTTCTAAAAAAGATAAACCTCATTAAACTTCTTGTTGTGCCTTTGTGCACTTTCCTTTAAGAGCCTTTTTTCAAAGATTGGATATTAATATATTATTGTAGTGATACAAACCACTATACTTCTACAATATGTTGAGAAATGATTAACATTTTCCACTTGAATATTAAAATGTGCTTGTGAGAAAGTCCAAGTAAAAGTTCTCCATATCAAGATGATGCAAATGCTCATTTCCTCATACTTGTGGGTAGTAAGCTGGGTTTTCCACTCGAATACGATAAAATGTATTTTCAAGTTAAAATCAATCAGTAAATAACCCAACTTTTTTTAAACACCGATTTACAAGTGGTTCATATGAAGTACCATAGATGTGAGGGGTGCTAATAACTCCCCATTGCATAACCAACCCCTATATCTAAATTTCTCTTTTGTTTTACCTTTTTGTGGGTTTTGTTCGACCTTTTTCCCATTCCTCTTGGAAATAATAAAGTTCAGTGGCGACTCTTTATTTTTCTGACTTAAGTTAATCAATAGCTTAATCTCAAATTTCTCACGCTGCGACACTACTTAAGAATACTCAAACGTCTCTTAAGAGGGTGTGCGTGTTTCAAAGACTTTTTGTGTTAGGGTTTCTATTTTTGAGTCTTTGTTTGACTTATTGTTGTATACCACTCTAGCACCTGAATTCATATCTTAAGGCATGTAGTTTGGTTTGTTAGTTGAGCTGCAATACTTTGTTCCTAAATACTAATTTTATAAGCTTGAGAAAAAAGTATTTGTATGGTACAGTTGTTTCATATGTTTGATCATATTGTAATTGTCTAAATACTTGGGAGAGTGTTTGAGTCAAAGTGAGAGGGTTCTCGTGTTTATGGCGAGTGTAGAATGAAGCTTCACAGGTAGTATTAGAAAAGTGGACTCGAACTGGGAGAGTTCAGAGTAAGCTCATTTATACTTCTGCTATTGGGAGTGAAATATTTCTATTGGGAGTCCTAAATAGAAATACACTGAGTATAGAATTAAGAAGATGGGCATTACAAAAGGGCTTGTTCATTTAATGCACTTTATAATAATTCTATAAAAAAGAAATGGATTTACTTTTTTGGGTGTAGTGTCCCCCAAATGTAGGTGTTGTTTACACTGAACAGGGTTAACATTTCTATTGTATTATTTATTTACTTTTTGCATTCATCATAACTTGGTAGTATAAACTAGTTTTTATTCTGGTATACAACGTCTCAAACATTGTCTCTGACATATGTCCTCATGATTTGTTATTTGTCATAAATCAATTGTACATGTTATCCAAGGCATCTAGTCTAACATTGGTCCCTGGATGAACAAAATTTCAAGTGGCATCAGAGTAGGAATCCTATTCTGTTTGGGTGTGTTCCAGGGTTCTTATTATGTTAAAGATGGATAATTTCAATGAAGGATGAGCATTTCATCAACCAAAGATTCTATATGGTATTAAGAATCATCCAAAGAATAGAGCCAAAGGAAATTATGAAGATTGTGAGGACCAAGTAGATTATGATTCTGAAGAAAATATTAGGCTTGCTAAAATCTTTAGTAAAGTCATGAGAAAACTAGACAAGAGATTTGGGAATAATGTCCCTACCAATGTCAAGAATATTCAGCATAAAGAAAAAATGGTGAAAGACAATCTTAATTATTCTTATAGGTGCAAAGGGATCCAATGTCTTAATACAAAGATTTTGGACATATTCAAGCTAAATGCTTAATTTTTCTAAGAAAGCAAAGAAAAGTCTATCATGTCACTAAGGATAAGATATATGAAGAAGTTGGATCTAATTAAGCAAACAATGTTGTGACATTCAAAGACATGAAATATGTTATACATACCGGTGAGCCATCAACTTCAAAGAAAATGTGTATTACTCCTATTCACAAAACAAATTTCAAAATGTCAGACAACAAGTCTCAACATCATGTTAAACATGTTTACTAGAAAACATAATGTAGAATGTCAGGTAACATGTCTCAACATCATGTCAGAAATGTGTACCATAAAACCGAATGCAAAATGTCAGGTAATATGTCTCAACATCTGGTCAAACATGATTACCATTACATTAATTTTGTCTTATCCATTCCCCTATATTATTGTAAGTTGTATGGTAGAAAACCACATAATCAACATATGTATCTCCAATGGAATGAGATGTCTTAAAGGCATCATTAACAAGTTTGTCATGGAATGCCTAATATTCTTGTTCATATTACTTGTTACTCCCACTAGTTATTTTCTTGTGAAGGTTGTTATTTTGAAAGTAGTTGCAATAGACAATTGATGGAGAAATAAACTATGTTACATATTATGATAACTACAAGATAAATAAATTTGTAAAGATGAAGATGATTGATGCCTTATGAATTTGCAATTAGAGTTATGAAGGTAAGGGATAAAGAAGGGTAAAATATAAGGAGGTGTATCTTAAGAAGATTGAATGATTATCACCTCTTACAATGTTAGAAGGTGTGAGAATTCTTTTAAAAAGACAAGAAATCAATAGATTCTAGCAAAAGGAAAACCGGGTGTCTGTTTCATTCAAGAGACGAAAAAGGCTAAATTCGATGAAGTTGGTATTAAGAGTATTTGGAGCAACGATGATGTGGGTTGGACGATAACAGGAGCATCGAGCAATTTAGGTGGCTTGCTTGTACTATGTAAGGAATAATCAATAAGTCCTATATATAGCTTTTATAGATAATGCTTTTTGGAATTATAACATTATGGAAAAACAAGGTATGCCATTTATTAACATTTATTCGGCTTATAATATAGGTAGTAAAATAAAATCATGGTCAGAACCATTAAATTTGAAACATAAATTAGGGTAAGGAGAATGATGTATATGAAGGGATTTTAATTGGAGAGGGGTATTAATTGGAGAATTGGAGAAATTGAGGAATTCAATAGTTTTATAAATTAGTTGGAATTAACATAGTTTCCAATAATAGGTAGCAAGTTCACATGGTCTAATATAGAGGGTAGTGTAATGAGTAGATTAGACAGGTTATTCATTTTTGAAAAATTTAGTAGAATGATGGAAGATAATGTAGGAGAAGGGCGATCCAAAATGCAGCGGAATTTAAAATTTTATCCTTTAGTGTTCCTTACGAATGAGCATGATCAGTGATAGAATCGTTACCTCTTGTGACGATTGAAACCTTTGATGCAGATCTACGGAGCGATCACGAACGTTGAACGATGACAACGCCTCTACTCAGTCCACACGAACGGATACCTTCAATCTCAGTGCTAGCTATTACGAATGAAGGCTTTGAGTGAGTGAGTGAGAGAGAAAACGAAATTGCAACTGCTACAATGCTTCTACACAAGGGTTCTATTTATAGAACCACTTGTGTGGGTTGCAAGCTAAAAAGCCCACTCAAGTGTATATGGCCCATATCTTATAATATGCCAAAATCACTTAAGCGCGTGGTACCTTACCATATTTCGTATTCTACTTAAGTACACCGTACCTTACGATGTTCTATAATTCACTTAAGGGCACCGTACTTTACGGTATTCCTTAATTACTCTATCTCTCATCAATCCGTCCTTTGTATGTGACCCTATAGGTTTTCCCGGCATTGGCAATTATATTAAATCACGTATTTAACATAATAAACAGTGAGCGGTATCTAGCAACACATCACTGCTACCCAAGACACGAAAATGTCATGTGATCTGACAAATACATCTATGATAATAATTATGTGTATAATTACCCTTTTGCCCTTATGTCTATATTGAACACAAGGCATAGACTGTGTCATCCTTGTCCAATTCAATATTGGGACCATAGACATTTATCCTGTTACGCAGGATGGGCAAATTCCATCTAGGTCACTCATGTCCCTTAGCATGCTCCGTGGAGTACCCATCAACTGTCTTTATGGTCATCCAATTACGGACAACGTTTGATCAACAATAAGGCCCTCGACTCTACATCTAGGGTCCATAGTGGTTTCAGATCGAAGGGTGGTATACACCATTATCACCATGAGAATAACTTATGACACTTTGCATAACATTCTATATAGTATTCTCATAGTGGGTCATTCCAATATAAATATTACTCTTAATATTCATACCTATGTTTAAGACTTGATAACTCCTTATCCATGATCTGTGAGATGTGATCATCAGTCTATATACATAATAGTCTTAATGCTTTAATGTTATCCCACTTCACAATAAAGCTCGACTACAGATACTTTAAGAATAGTGTCCTTATGTTTAATGTGATCTCATGATTAAGTCACACTTGATACATTAAACGGAATATCTAATCTAGGGACTTTATTAAATAAACATAATAAAGAAAAAGCCTTTTATTATTAATAAATAATTCGATATAAGTACCAAAAGTATTGGCCTCTAGGGCTTACACCAACAATCTCCCACTAGCATTAAAGCCAATCAGGCATACCCCTAATGCCCATAGATCTAGTATGACCATCATGTTTCTGCTGCGCAAAAGGCTTTGTCAGTAGGTCAGCAATATTGTCAAGTGTAGGTACTCTGTATATTTTCACATCTCCTCTATCTATTATCTCTCGAATGAGGTGATAACGCCTAAGAATGTGTTTGGATCGTTGGTAAGATCTAGGCTCCTTAGCTTGTGCAATAGCACCATTGTTATCACAATAGAGACCAATGGAATCCACAATGCTAGGAACTATACCAAGTTCACTAATGAACTTTTTGATCCAAATAGCTTCCTTTGCTGCACTTGAGGTAGCAATATACTCGGCCTCGGTTGTAGAATCAGCAATTGTATCTTGTTTTGAACTTTTCCAGCTCACAGCGCCACCGTTTAAGCAAAACACATAACCAGATTGTGATCTAAAGTCATCCTTATCTGTCTGGAAGCTAGCATCGATGTATCCAATTACATCAAACTCTTCCTGACCTCCATATATCAAGAATGAGTCCTTAGTCCTTCTCAAATACTTAAGGATATTCTTGACATCTACCCAATGGGCATCACCATGATCAGATTGGTATCTACTCGTTGCACTTAAAGCATACGAGACATCGGGTCAAGTACATAACATGGCATCCATGATAAATCCTATTGCAGATGCATATGGAATCTTATTCATGTGATCCCTTTCTTCCTTAGTTGAAGGGGATTGTGTTTTTGATAGACACATGTCATGTTGCATAGGTATGAATCCTTTCTTGGAATCATGCATATTAAAGCGTCTCAGCACTTTGTCTATGTACGTACTCTGACTTAGGCCAAGCAGTTTTTGTGATCTATCTCTATAGATTTTGATTCCTAATATATAGGCTGCTTCACCTAGGTCCTTCATAGAAAAACATTTCCCCAACCAAGACTTTACTTGTTGCAGGGTAGGGACATTGTTTCCAATGAGTAATATGTCATCTACATATAATACCAGGAAAACGATCATGCTCCCACTAACCTTCTTGTAGACACAAGGCTCATCTTTGTTCTTGATGAATCCATATTGTTTTACCGTTTCATCAAAACGAAGATTCCAGCTTCTGGAAGCTTGCTTCAATCCATAGATTGATCTTTGTAACTTACATATCTTTTGGGCTTCTTCTGGTATGTCAAATCCTTTAGGTTGTGTCATGTACACATCCTCAAGAAGATTCCCATTAAGGAAAGTAGTTTTGACATCCATCTGCCATATTTCATAATCATGATATGCAGCGATAGCAAGTAAAATCCGAACAGGTTTAAGCATTGCAACTGGTGAAAAGGTTTCATCATAGTCAACCCCATGAATTTGTTTATATCCTTTTGCAACCAGTCTTGCCTTATAGGTATGTACCTTACCATCCATGTCACTCTTCTTTTTGAAGACCCACTTGCATCCTATAGGGTTAACTCCTACAGGATCCTCTACCAAGGTCCAAACTTGGTTTGTGTACATGGAATCCATTTCAGATTTCATGGCTTCTAGCCACTTCTCAGACTCGGGACCAGTTATGGCCTCTTGGTAGGTCACAAGCTCATCTTGATCCATGAGTAATACATCACCTTGATCAGTTATGAGATATCCATATCTCTCAGGTTGGTGACGTATCCTGCTTGACCTACGCGGGTCTTGTTCTACTTGAGCAGGTTGCTCTTCCACAACTACTTGTGTTTCCTGCTCTAATTCCTCCATAGGTGTATCGATGCTTTGTGATTCTTGAATTTCTTCAAGCTCTACTTTCCTCCCACTTATTCCTTTGGAAATAAAATCCTTTTCTAGGAAAACTCCAGTTCGAGCGACAAACACTTTGCCCTCAGAAGGATTGTAGAAGTAATACCCTCTTGTTTCTTTAGGATACCCCACAAATAAGAATTTGTCAGATTTAGGCTCAAGCTTAGTTGAAATTTGTCGTTTCACATAAACTTCGTAACCCCAAATCTTCATGTAAGACATATGTGGTTTCTTACCACTCCATATCTCATATGCTGTCTTCTCAACCTTTTTGGATGGAACACGGTTAAGTGTGTAAGCTGCTGGCAATAGTGCATGTCCCCAAAAGGAGTTTGGAAGATCGGCGTGACTCATCATGGATCGGACCATGTCTAACAGGGTTCGATTTCTTCTCTCAGATACACCATTCCATTGGGGTGTCCAAGGAGGAGTAAGTTGGGATAGGATCCCACACTCTTTCAGATGGTCATCAAACTCTAGGCTTAAATACTCACCACCTCGATCTGATCGAAGAGTTTTAATATTCTTACCTAGTTGGTTTTGTACTTCATTCTTGAATTCCTTGAACTTTTCAAAGGACTCTGATTTGTGTTTCATTAAATACATATAACCATATCTACTTAAATCATCAGTAAATGTGATGAAGTACTGAAAACCTCCTCTGGCTGGTATGCTCAGTGGTCCACATACATCAGTATGTATGAGGGCCAAAAGATCATTAGCTCTTTCACCTTTTCCTGTGAATGGAGACTTTGTCATCTTTCCAATTAAACAAGATCTGCATGTCTCATATGATTCATAATCAAAAGAGTCCAATAATCCATCTTTATGGAGTTTGGAAATGCGTTTCTCATTTATGTGGCCTAATCGAAAATGCCAAAGGTAAGTTGGATTTAACTCATTAGGTTTCATCCTTTTATTATTAATGTTATAAATAGGTATTTCAAGATCAAGGACATATAGTCAATTGTTCATTTGTGCAGTAGCATAGAATATATCATTCAACTAAATTGAGCAACAATTGTTCTTTATTATAAATGAAAAACCAAACTTATCCAAACAAGAAACGGAAATAATATTCCTGCTAATTGCAGGTACATAATAACAGTTCTCTAACTGAATTATTAAACCACTAGGTAAAATCAATACATAAGTTCCTACGGCTAAAGCAGCAACCTTTGCTCCATTGCCAACTCGTAGGTCGACTTCACCTTTTGCCAAATCTCTACTCCTTTTTAGTCCCTGCACATTGGTACAAATGTGAGAACCGCATCTAGTATCTAATACCCATGATGCAGAAGTAGATAAATTAATTTCAATAACAAAAATACCTGAAGTTGAAGTCTCTACTCCATTTTTCTTATCTTCCAGGTACTTTGGGCAGTTTCTCTTCCAGTGTCCAGTCTTACCGCAATGGAAGCAGGTGCCTTCTTTTGATATGCCTCCACTAGGCTTCAAAGCAGCAACAGTGGGTTTGGGTTTGGCAACTTCCTTGACTTTCCCTTTATCACCCTGCTTGGTGGGCCTTTTGTTCTGTCTCTTTCCATTTCCGATCATCAGAATGGACTTCCCTTTTGACTTCAGATTCTGCACAACAGTTCTTAACATGGTTAGCAGTTCAGGAAGAGATTTGTCCATATCATTCATATTGAAATTTAGGACAAATTGACTGAATCTATCTGGCAACGATTGCAAGATCAAATCAGTCGCAAGTTCCTATCCGAGGGGAAAACCCAACCTCTCAAGGTTTTCCACATACCCAATCATCTTGAGCACATGGGGACCTACAGGGGCTCCCTCAGCTAACTTGCCTTGAAAAAGGGCTTTTGAAACTTCAAACCTTTCATGCCTTGCTTGCTCTTGATAGAGCATCTTCAGGTGTTAGATCATATCGAACACTGCCATGTTCTCATGTTGCTTTTGCAACTCTGAGTTCATGGTAGCTAGCATGAGACAAGCAGTTTCATTGGCATCATTGACATGCTTCTTATAAGCATCTCTTTCTGCCTTAGGTGCAAAAATATGAGGTTTCTCTTCAGGAACAGGTTTCTCCAAGACGTACAGCTTTCTATCATGTTTGAGGATAATCCTCAGATTTCGGTGCCAATCCAGAAAATTTGTCCCAAACAATTTTTCCTTGTCAAGGATTGATCGCAAAATGTTGTTAGAGGTGTTTGTTGTCATGGTAATCTACATGAAAATAATGAAAATATAAGTATCAATAACATATTTAATTAGGCCTTTAATTAAATATGCTCCCACTATTTTACTCAAAACAAATGACCCTCACCATTTGATTTGGAAAATCCCGTTGGAAGATTTTCTAGTGGGTCGAGATCCATATTTCACTTTGTTTTAAGTCCACGTAGGCGGATTACACAAAACTAGGTTATTTAGGTAGGAACTCCTTCCAATTGTATCTAATACAACTCTCGAATATTTTATTTGGGTGAATAACTCCTTATTCCAATCCATCACATGGATCATTTCCAACTCTTGCTTCTAAACATATATAATATTATTATAATTTGTTTATTTAAGTTTGACCCATTGTTTTAACAATTGGATATTACAATTATCCCATCGCACCTTATTAATATAGAACATGCACCTCGCGTAGGCGAAACCTATATTATCCGATACTAGTCTTGATGAGTGCTAAAACTTAGAAAGCATAAACTTAATATTTAATTTGAAAGGATTTGCAATTATTCTGATCTCACTGGCTTATTTATCATATAAATCGTCTCTCACATGCATCAACATACATTCACATGCATCAACATACATACATAATGAAACAGTTATGGCCCCTAGCGCAATTGTTGTCCCAAGCCAATGAGAGAACCTAAGTTAACCTAATAACGATCTAAGCTTCTCCAAGCAAGATCTTCAAGGTTATCCTCCTTTGATATTGAATTCTTCTATTTCTTCATAATATTACATTACATAAAAGAAACTCGTTTTACATACGAGGGATTGAGATGAGAAAAGAAGTTACATTAAGAGATTAAAAGAGAGGCACGACACGCAGGTCATATTTTAAAACCCAAAACAAAATAAGGAAAACTAAAGCCATAACCGATCACCACAAGATAATAATAATAAACACATTATTATTATTATTATTAATTTTAATTCTTTTAATTAATTAAAACCAAATTAAATTTTGGCGACCGATCACACTACGCAGAGTTAGCCGGGGTCCGCTGCCCGGTCAGCGGACGGTGGTTCCGCTGATCAGTCAGCGGACGGGGGTCAAGGGGGCAGCGCCCCTGGCCGAAATTTTTAATGAATAATTCATTTGAAATCGACGTCGTTTTTTGCATCAACACTTGATACTTTAAAGCACAACTCTTGCGCAGTCACAACCCTAATCACATAACTCTTTGACAACACAACCCTTGTGCCGTTATTAACCCTAATGCATAACTCTTTGACAACACAACCCTTGTGTCGTCATTAACCCTAATGCATAACTCTTTGACAACACAACCCTTGTGCCGTCATTAACCCTAATGCACTAATTTCAGACTGTCAAACACATTTCGATTGTTGATTAAGTATGATTGATCAACACGTCATTGTTTCACCATACTAATGTCGGATCAAGAAGCAAACAACCATTGATCGCTCAAAGGAAAACAACCATTAAGTGTTTGAATGAATGAAACAGAAACAGTATATCATATATACCGTATTTTGCATCAGGATTACTTATATTATATATATAACTTGATCGATCTTAATTTAATTACTCTTTTATTCTTTGATTCATTATGTCTTTTGATCGTATTAATATAGAAAATAAACAGCTATCAGATGCATGGTTTCGTAAGTGGCTCTGATACCACTGTAGGAGAAGGGCGATCCAAAACGCAGCGGAATTTAAAATTTTCTCCTTTAGTGATCCTTACGAATGGGCATGATCAGTGATAGAATCGTTACCTCTTGTGACGATTGAAACCTTTGATGCAGATCTACGGAGCGATCACGAACGTTGAACGATGACAACGCCTTTACTCAGTCCACACGAACGGATTCCTTCAATCTCAGTGCTAGCTGCTAGGAATGAAGGCTTTGAGTGAGTGTGTGTGTGTGTGTGTGAGAGAGAGAGAGAGAGAGAGAGAGAGAGAGAGAGAGAACGAAATTACAACTGCTACAATGCTTCTACACAAGGGTTCTATTTATAGAACCACTTGTGTGGGCTGCAAGCTAAAAAGCCCACTCAAGTGTATATGGCCCATATCTTATAATATGCCAAAATCACTTAAGTGCGTGATACCTTACCATATTTCGTATTCTACTTAAGTACATCGTATCTTACGATGTTCTATAATTCACTTAAGGGCACCGTACATTACGGTATTCCTTAATTACTCTATCTCTCATCAATCCGTCCTTTGTGTGTGACCCTATAGGTTTTTCCGACATTGGCAATTATATTAAATCACGTATTTAACATAATAAACAGTGAGCGGTATCTAGCAATACATCACTGCTACCCAAGACACGAAAATGTCATGTGATTTGACAAATCCTTCTGTGATAATAATTATGTGTATAATTACCCTTTTGCCCTTATGTCTATATTTAACACAAGGCATAAACCGTGTCATCCTTGTCCAGTTCAATATTGGGCCCATAGACATTTATCCTGTTACGCAGGATGGGCAAATTCCATCTAGGTCACTCATGTCCCTTAACATGCTTCGTGGAGTACCCATCAACTGTCTTTATGGTCATCCAATTACGGACAATGTTTGATCAGCAATAAGGCACTCGACTCTACATCTATGGTCCATAGTGGTTTCAGGTCGAAGGGTGGTATACACCATTATCACCATGAGAATAACTTATGACACTTTGCATAACATTCTATATAGTATTCTCATAGCGGGTCAATCCAGTATAAATATTACTCTTAATATTCATACCTATGTTTAAGACTTGATAACTCCTTATCCATGATCCATGAGATGTGATCATCAGTCTATATACATAATAGTCTTAATGCTTTAATGTTATCCCACTTCACAATAAAGCTCGACTACGGATACTTTAAGAATAGTGTCCTTATGTTTAATGTGATCTCATGATTAAGTCACACTTGATACATTAAACGGACTATCTATTCTAGGGACTTTATTAAACAAACATAATAAAGAAAAAGCCTTTTATTATTAATAAATAATTCGATACAAGTACCAAAAGTATTGGCCTCTAGGGCTTACACCAACAGATAATGGGTCAAGAAACAGGTCAAAGGGATATTTCAGACCACTGTCCAATTTGGCTCAAGAGTAGGGATGTAAATTGGGAGACCTAACCCCTTTATAGTCATTAAGGGTTGGTTTGAGCATGAAGATTTTGGTAAATTTGTAAGTAAGCAGTTGAAAGCTTAAGAAGTTAAGGGTAAAAATGCCTTTGTTATGAAAGAGAAATTGAAAAAAATAAGAGAGAGGCTGAGATGGTGGAATAAGGAAGTGTATGGTTGGATTGGTTTACAATTTTAGGAGAATGTGAAAGAATTGAATGAGTTGGATAAGGATTTGAGTGAGGTAAAAGATGATAAGAGAGAAGATGTGATATTCATAAGGAAAAAGGTTAACAATTATATATGGAATTACTTGATGAGAATGGAGAGTTAAATTAGACAAAAAACTGGGAAAAATGAGTTAAATAAAGAGATATGAACACTAGATATTTTCACAACATCATGAAGGAAAGAAGAATGGGGAATGAGATATCATCACTTGAGACATCAGGGGGCAAAATGGAGGATGTGAAAGAGGAAATGAAGAGATACTTTGAGGATAGATTTAAGGAATAGATGCAAGACATACCTTACTTGGAGAATTTGGAATTCAAAATACTTGATGAGTGGGACATGAACAATTTAGAGGAGGATATTATAGTAGAAGAAATTCAAGAAATATCGCAGTGCGAAAAATACTCGAGAGAATGAACGCTCGAATGACAATTAAGTCTCCACCAAAGTTTATTTTTTAAAGGGAAACATCGATAAAACCCGTGAAGAACAAAAATTTGATCATCCCAACCAAATTTATGTTCGGGGGTCAATTATGTGCGGCGAATGTATTAGCACCTTGTGGCATCCGTTGTAACCAACTGGAACCATTTAATTAGTTTTGAAATAAATGTTAGTTTAAAGTATTCATTTTCTTTTAATTATTAAAAATATTTACATGAAATTAAAAAACTAAAAAAAGATTTTATTAGGGTGTTTGACGAGATATTGAGTCTTGTTTCTATGTATCCTCATGTGCGATGAGAAACTCCAATTATTTTTATTCACTTAAATTGGTCCTCTAATTATTTTTAAAATAGAAAAAACTCATAATTTAAAGATTAATTTGATAGATAGATGATAATTATGGGACTATTATATTTTTGCATATAAAAAAGACTATTATATTTTTATAGTTAAGATAAAAAAAATAGTTATTATATATAAAATAGTTTAGTGACAATAAAACTTTATTCTTATAAATTTAATTAAATCGATTTGTTAAAAGCATAATCATTATTATTTGACATTTTATATTGACTTGTTGAGTAATAAGAGTTTAACTAAATAACAAAAATTAAAAGATAATAATAATTATGTGATGAAGATCAAATTCCATTTGAAATAGCTATAAAATATTTTTTATGTAATTTTAGTTTATGATAAAATATTTTCCATTTTTTTAAATAGTAAATTATAAAAGTAAAGTTTTTAAAAAATACATAAAAAAGTAAAGTCATTTGGTAAAAGTTTAGTTGACTAAATGGAAAGGAAAATAACCTCATTTAAGTAACATCTTTTATAAAAAAATCCACACAAAACACCCAAGGAAATAGTTAACCATGTATTTAAAAACTTGTCTTAAAATAAATAAATAAAAATGATAACTTAACTATATAAATAAATAAGATAATAAACAAGTTGAGTCGGTACCGCATGCATATAGAGTTGAGTTGTGATTCTGGTTCATAGTGCAGACCGATACGAGCCTGAGTTGAGTCGATTGTTGCATTGCATTATATAATAAGTATGCAAATGAGAGGCTTGTGTACTGATGAATATTTTTATATGATTGTGAGATTTTATTGTGATATGGATGAGATGTGAATACATGATACTCAAGATGCAGTGTGTGAATCTATCATGATTATTTATGCACCATTTATTATTTGAATGTATTCTCACCACTTTTTGTATTGTTGCGTGTGCGCTCCTATGATAACAAATAATGAGATATTTGAGTATGAACTTGAGATTTAGGATGATGTTGTGCCTCTTTAGTTGATTGTCGTTTGAATCTTATAGTTGGAGTCGCTTTAATATGTAACACGGAGGGAATAAACACTACGCCAAAAAGTGCTTTTGGCAGCACAAAAAAGAAAGCGCTTTTTAAAAAAAGCGCTGTAATAGCTTGAAAAAAAATTCGCCTATGTAAAGAAAGCGCTTTTAAGGTAAAAGCGCTCTTATAGGTCTCCACTTATGAAAGCGCTTTTAAGGTAAAAGCGCTCTTATAGGTCTCAGTCTCACATCTATGAGTTTCACACTTATGAAAGCGCTTTTAAGGTAAAAGCGCTCTTATAGGTCTCATGGGTTTCACACTTATGAAAGCGCTTTTAAGGTAAAAGCGCTCTTATAGGTCTCAGTCTCACACACTTATGAAAGCGCTTTTAAGGTAAAAGCGCTCTTATAGGTCTCATGGGTTTCACACTTATGAAAGCGCTTTTGAGGTAAAAGCGCTCTTATAGGTCTCATGGGTTTCAGACTTATGAAAGCGCTTTTAAGGTAAAAGCGCTCTTATAGGTCTCAGTCTCACATCTATGAAAGCGCTTTCATGGTAAAAGCGCTCTCATAGGTCATTTATAAAAATTATAATAAATCTAATTTAAAAAATAGATAGAATCATGATTACTTTAAAAATTTAATTGAAAATATTGATTTTAAAAATCTTATTTCTTAATAAATCGTGTTTTTATCTTTTAAAAATTAATGTAAAAAAAAGGCGAATTCTTAAATACTTATATAATTAATTGAGTACTGTTACCTTCAATAAAAGTTGATTTAAAATATTGATTTGTTTTTCTTAAAAGTAAATATAAAAAGTGACGTACGTTCAATGTTATTGTTTAATTGGACGAGGTATGATATCCAACTAAATCCCAAGTTATCGAAGTGTTCACCATAAAAATTATCGAACCTGCGTTTGATTAGGGTTTACACTTCGGAACTCTGAATTCTGAGCGGCATGGGAAAGAAGGAGAAGTCGAAAGCCAATGCAAGAGAGCACGAACAAGTCGGCGAAGCAACCGACAATCTCGACGGCGCTTCCACGCCATCACTCGTGTTCAGTAGCGATGATGATGATGACGAAGCCAATCAAGATCTGAGTCTCAGAATCGTTGAAAAGGCCCTACGAGCGCGAGAGGCAAAGCTTGCAACAAACGACGCCGTTTTAAACGGCGTTGATTCTTCTCTTGTTTCGCCATCGCAGCAATCTGAATTCAAGGTGATGCAAAGCGACGGCGTTTTGGATGGGTCGAGTGGGATCACTGCTTGGGAAATGATGGAAGAGAAGAAAACGACGAAGCTAATGGTGGACTCTGGGTTTTCAAGTGTACGTCTTATGCTGTGTTTGGTTTCTTCTAATTTCTGAAAAAGTGTTCTATTTTCTTCTGTTTTTATTGATTTTATATAGAATTGAATTTTCTTAGCGTATTTTGATAAATTGGAATAGACACACAAACTACTCCTTTGGAAATCAATTAGATTATGATTGTACTGAAAATGGGAAATTAGTTCAAAAATTGCATTGTATAAGTTTTTAATTTAAGTTTTGAGGTTTTTTAGTTTCTAGGATTTGGGTGAGATACATTGGATATTTTGTAATGCTTTTCTTTTTTCTGTAGGTTATTGTAGCTGCAGATCAAGAGGTGGAAGAGATAATCAAAACTACAGAGAACCGTGAGTCCGTGGATCTGGAAGCAAGTTCGGGTCAGATAGGCGACAATGTGGTTCTGCGAAAGCTGCTTGTGAGTTGATATATTTGATCTGAAATGTGATTGATTGATTTTCAAAATACTGTAAGCTGAGGAATGCTTAGTTGGGTATATCACTTCATGTTTCTTTTCTATCAGCGGGGTCCAAGATATTTTGACCCTCCAGATAGTAGTTGGGGAGCATGCTATAATTGTGGCGAGGAAGGTCATGCTGCTGTAAACTGTACAGAAGCGAAGCGGATGAAACCGTGCTATGTATGTGGTGGTTTGGGACACATTGCAAAGCAATGTACTAAGGTATGTTTGCTTGCCTATTGGCTTCCGAAGGTTTAAAAGTGTTTATACTGAGATCTGCTTGATGTTTCTGTAGACGAATTGCTATATCTGTAAGAAAGGTGGCCACCGTGCCAAAGATTGTCCAGAGAAGCACATGTCGGCACGTGTTCCTAAAAGCTTAACGGTGTGCTTGAAGTGTGGGAATTCTGGGCATGATATGTTTTCATGCAGGAATGATTATTCACCGGATGATCTCAAGGTTGTTCTTTTCTTTTTTGTCATATATTACAAATTTGCTAGAGGTTTTTGGTTTAGTTTTCATTAGAATAGTGCCTTACATTGGATATGAATGGCTCAGTCAGTGATTCTTTTCTTTCTTTCTTTCTTTCTTCTGTTTGATTAGGAGATTCAATGTTATCTCTGCAAGACATTTGGCCATTTGTGCTGTGTCAATACTGCTGATGCAATACTGGGAGAAATTTCTTGTTACAAATGTGGTCAGATGGGTCATACTGGTTTGGTAAGTTATATTTAATAAATTATATTGTTATTTACGCGCCTTTCCTAATGTTTTTACAAGGGAGATTTTATCTGTCCTTTTGATCAGTGCCAGCTTCCACACAATTACATATTCATAATTTGAGAATAATTTAATAAAAACTAAAAAATATACTGAAAATCTCTTTCAATCACTACCCTTAAATTTCTTGGTGGCATTTATGGTATAACATTAGGAGTGCATATTGAGAACTATAAGCTGAAGTGCTGAACCCTTGAGAACTTGAAGTTAAATGGGTCATTTTATGCATAACTAATTATATGATATTAATAGTTCACAATTAGATATTCCCTAAAATGAATGGATGCTGCATCATAACTAGCAAGTAGCAAATGCATGTACATCTTGTAAGGAAGGACATGGTAAACATGGGAATGAGAACTGAATTGGGACCCGTGAAGATGGTGAATGGACAAATTATCCGGATATGAAGCAATTAGTTGATACGTAAGTGAGACTGTTCTAAATATTCGTGTATATTTATGTGAGATTGTTCTAAATATATGTTTTTATTTTGTTAGATCAATAAAAGTGTTCCGATCTCAAAGACAAGCTCGAGTACCACGTACTAAATCCAGCAACATTACGTGGATAAAAGTGCAGGTACTTTAATTTTCACAATTTTGCTTATAATAGTGATGCTACTTGATAAGAAAAGATAACTATACATTCTTATTTATTTTTCTATGTAGTGTCCTCTACAGCGCAACGGTATCGATTGCGGATACTTTGTAATGAGGTTTATGAGGGAAATCATTAATATGAATCAAATAGAGATTCCAATCACGGTATGGATTTATAACTTAGGATTTGTTTTAATATTTATCGAATATTTCATATTATTTATTACTTTTAACTAAATCATGCATATTATGTTTTGTTATGTAGTACTTTGATGAATACAAGTGTGCTCATTACACGAGACTGCAGTTGGAACAAATCAAGGAGGAATTGTGTCAATATTTTATTGAGAAAAGATTAATTAGTATATAATGGTTTCAAAATAACATGAATACTTTGATGAAGAATGGTTTCTGGTTGGCAAGTGTATAGTTCTTTATATTTTTAACAGATTAGTTATGACTCCAAATAGGCCGTATAACATATTAGTTTTGACTTGTGTATAGTTCTTTATAATTTTAGTGATATCTTTAATTTCATGGATAGATTAATGTGTTCATTCTTGTGTTGGTTTGCTTTAAAAAATTACAAATGCTTGAATTATGACTCCAAATGTGTTCAGTGCCTATCTATCCTTGTGTTGGTTTGCTTGAATTATGACTCCAAATGTGTTCATTCTTGTGTTGGTTTGCTTGTGTTGGTTTAAAAAATTACAAATGCTTGAATTATGACTCCAAATGCTTGAATTAGAGAGGCTTGATTTACAGGTTTATGGGATTATTCCCAAAAAATATTACAGGTTGAAATGGTAGGCTTAAACTGAAGGCAGCGTTTTGTTATTTTACTAGAGGAAAAGACAGCGCTTTTTAGTAAAAAGCGCTGCTAAAGGTTGTCAATAGAGAGCGCTTTTTACTAAAAAGCGCTGCTAAAGGTTGTCAATAGAGAGCGCTTTTTAGTAAAAAGCGCTGCTATAGGTTGTCAATAGAGAGCGCTTTTTACTAAAAAGCGCTGCTATAGGTTGTCAATAGAGAGCGCTTTTTAGTAAAAAGCGCTGCTATAGGTGGTATATAGACAACCTTTAAGAGCGCTTTTTACTCAAAAGCGCTGCTAAAGGTTGTCAATAGAGAGCGCTTTTTAGTAAAAAGCGCTCTTAAAGGTTGTCTATATACCACCTTTAGCAGCGCTTTTTACTAAAAAGCGCTCTCTATTGACAACCTTTAGCAGCGCTTTTTAGTAAACAAAAAGCGCTGCTAAAACCTATAGCAGCGCCACCTACGGCAGCGCTTTTAAGCGCTTTTAAAGGCCAAAAAAAGCGCTCTCATAGGTCTTTTTTGGCGTAGTGAAATTATTCTTTAGTTGTTTATGTTGTGTATATTTTCCTTTGATGTTATTTTATGATGAACCACTTTTCAAAGTAATATTATTGTTAAGGCTTTTTATGCAAAGTATTTTATAATTCCGCTGCTTATCAAATGGTTTAAATTCTTAATTATGTGGTTCAAATATGAGTTGTTTGTATGTTGAGTAACATTCTACTTAATGAATTTATATTTTATTTAATTATTTATCAAATCAGAAAGTAGGGTGTTACAACATATGCCAGGAGTTTGGTAGTATGGAACATGATATGTTTGGGCTTTCAAGTAGAATGAAGTGTTTGGAAGCTTTCCAAAGAGGAGATGAACATGAGAACATGAATCAAGATTAAAATTTGACCTTGTTGTTTACTTTCCTTTTGTTTTAGTTTAAACTTCCTTTTATTTTGTAATGTTTTTAAGACATGTTTGAGTTTTAATTTCTATGTTATACATGATTTTACTTTCATATCTCTGTGTATGTTTGGATGTGTGCGATTCTATGTTTCTATACTTTTCACCCATCTTTCGCTTCTTTTTTATAATGTCAAAAGGGGGAGAAAGATGTATGTATGCTTGTGTTTCCTTGTTTATACTCAATCAAGATATGGAGATGAAGAACCCAACAAATTCAAGGTTTCATGAACTAAAGGGGATATATTCATCTTAGGGGGAGATTTTTTCGGAAATCACAATCATCAAAGAACTTATTTGTCATCATAAAAAAAGGGAGATTGTGAAAACAAGCTTTTGTGAAGATGGTGTTTTGATGAAGACAAACCAATGGATAAAAGGAAAAGATAAGGATTGAAGTTTTCATGACAATGAATTGATCAAGTTCGGATGTTTCATGGAAATGGATCTTTGACTAAGGTAGAATATGCAATTCAATTGTTATAAACCTTAGGTGATCAAGAAATGATCCTTAACATTGATACATCTATTGTTTCAAGTTTCACTTTTTTAACGTAGAAAATTTTCAAGGTTTTTAACTCAACCGATTGACATCATTTTTGTAAAATGACAATTTTGAAAAACCAAGGCATCAATCGATCGACACCCCTGCTATAATGGATTGAACATTACAATTTTTGCCTATGTCGATCGATTGATAGCCCGTTATCAATCGATTGATTTTTTTAAAAAAAATTGAACGTCAGATGTGAAGCAATCGATTGACATCCTAGATCAATCGATTTACACTTGTAACATGTTTAAAAATTCTGAATCAACATCATACCTCTTTATTGCATATGATCACGATACCTTTCCAAAATATTCCAAATTCTCACGGTCATTTTTCTCAAACATTGCCACTAATTTCTAAAGGCATCTTGTGATTTATAAATAATAGAGGTTTTAACATTTCAAATCACCTATTTCTTCAAGTATTTTCATATAATTCATCTATGCTTTTTAAAAAACTCTTAGAAACATTATTGCATTAATTTCATTCATCAGAGAAATGTTTCTTGAGCACTTAGAGTTTGTAATTTTGAAGTTTATATTGAAAGAGAAGACTAAGTTTAAATTTTGTGGATTATAAAAAATCATATATACTTTACAAATTCATATGTAATCAATTATATGTACCAGTGTATTGTGTATCGTAACCTGTTTGTCAAGTTTGTGGAAACAAGAAAAGTTAGGAGAAAGTAGTGTTCTTCCTCCGTGTGTTGTAAAATCAGAAAATGACGTGCTTTCCTGATTGTATTAGAGAATTGAAGAAAGTCTTTGTGTGAGGTTGTATAATTTCTAACATAGTGAAATCTTTCACGGGGTGTGGAAGGACTAGACACACTCTTGTTTGGAATGGGGAACTAATATACATCCTTGTGTCATTTATTCTTTATTGCACTTTATTTTTCCCACTTTATCATTCATCTTTTCATCATAACTTTTTGAAAAAATTAAAGAACCATAACATCTGCAAAATCAGAATTTTTTTTAAAACCTAATTCACCCCCTCTTAGGTTGCACTCTATACTTACGGTGACCTGTATAAATACCAGTGCAATCTATCTATCCATAACTTTTTACTTTTTGTTATTTAATTTTCTTTTCTATCTAATTCTTTATCTTATATTCTTGAGCTAACATAAATCGTTTTAAGAAAATAATTTTTAAAATTAATATGGATTTCTAAAAATTACAATTCCCCTCTCTTGTGTTTATAGTCACTTGTTCAACACTTATAACAAAATTAGTTAAAAAAATATAGTTTAAGAAACACATACATAAAAATATATTGGTAAACTATCAATATTCAACATACATATTCATTACAATTTTTTTACCAAGGGTCAACATGGGATGAACAACTTCCTGTTTCTCCTTATCTTCCCAGAGGCCTTTCTAAATGACCCAATCACCATCAATAATCAACTTCAGTAAATTCAACCTCTTGGTGTTGAACTAAACCCATAAGTTCAAAAGCATGACCTGAGTCATAACATTCTAGAATGGTTACATTTCCATCTCTAGGATGTTGTCTTCGATTAGAACAATCTTCGAGATCAACAGTTGCCTGGTTTGTCTAACATACATCTTTGACTCATAAACACCATCTTGAAGCCTTTAGGTCATCTCCTTGTGACTCTTATTTCTTTTCTACCAAACATTTATTTGAAAATCCCTTTCATCTTCTATCTTGAGAACCTCCATAACCTTTATCTTCATGTCTTAAATGCTACTCAATGTCTCAAACAAGTTGTGTCTTTCATTCTCCATATATGTGACTCCTTGGTTTATGTAGATAACTTTATGGTCATACCTAACAATACATTTACTTTCTTATTTAGTTATGCGATTACTTGATTTTTGTTGATAACTCTATTCAAACTCAAAATGATACTCACATTTAGTATCATTCAAAATTGGGCCATAGAAGGAACTATGTCAAATATATGGATGTTTTATAATAGTGTCACTATGTTCCCTATAATGTTAGCATCACAACTACAAGCCACGTCTTCCATAAGGACTATTATATTTATTTTAGGGAAGAAAGGACCTCAATTTGATCAACAAGGAAAAACCTTAAGACATTGATTTCTAGGGATATTATCCCATACTCTACATATTTAAATCATTTTCTTCATCAAAGTGGGCACATAAGAAGAAATGTCAAGATTAGTTTCTTTCAAGATTTAACTCCTCATTTTTTTGCATTGTCATCATCAACAAAGTAACCCAATTCTATGGGGACACTATGATGTTAATATAAGATTCCATAATTATCATCAAAATATTTGAAGACGTTGTTTTGAAGGTGGATGATTTCATAAGCTTTTGCTAATTTCTTCCTATCCCCTTTTTGTTTTTGCAACTTCAGAAATCATTGTTGCAAGTTCAACATTCTACCTACAAAAAGAATAACTAAGTTCAAAACACACAAAATACTACAACATATAGTAATTTATTACAAGAAAATATACTATGAAGTTCTCCAACCTCCCATGCACACAACATATAACCGAGGCGTCAATGTCATTGAATTGTGGTTCCATCATAGCTCTACCCTTGAATCTACAATGATGTTTTGTGACTTGTCTGTATTGACATAAGGATTAAAGTTGTTGACAAATATCATCCACTTGGGAATATCTCATGTCTCATGAGCTAATAGTTGTTTTAGAGAAAAAGATTAGTTCTTTGATTTTCTTCACAAAATGGTCTTTTGACTAGAATAAGGGGAGCTGAGGAACATTCCCCAAATCATGATTTTGTCATTATCGTCTATGAGATTTCTGTTATTATTATCAATACTTCTATATTCAACTATATTTTTGACCATAACAAGAGTTGTAAGAGATATCGAGTAGAGTTTATCTTTAAACCCTAAAGAGACTCTATAAAACCCTAAAATATATTTCAAGGTTGCGTTATAAAAACCCTTGTATACCTATTGGAAGGGTCAATAACCTCAACAAATCAAAGATGTGAAGATATTAGGGGATAATAGGCAGAATGTTCAGATGCATGCTCGATAACCCGAATACTTCAAGGTTTGACCAAGAATTTTGATGCAACTAAGAAAGTGTAGCGGTAAATTCATGACCATCAAGCTATGGATAAGCTTAACGTTAATAAAACCAGAGTCTCCATCGCGCTTTTATTGTTTCCAAAGGAAAAAGGGAAAAGTACGAATAAAACCCAAAGATAAGAAGTTTTCAAATCAAAACTAATAAAATGCCAGATATTACAGGTAAGGGGTTGGTTACACAGAGGGAATGTGTTAGCACCCAAAGTGTCCTAGGTACTCCTAGGGAGCCATTTTTTGTATGCATATGTGTTTGGTATAAAATATGTTTGAGAAAAAAAGAGTGTGGGGATGAGAAAAGAATTCATTGATTATATTTTTGTGTTTGACAAGACCTTCGGTCTTGTGCCTACGTACCAACATAAAAATGAGGGATCAAAACCTCGTAGTTCGTGGTAAAAATTTCAAATAAGTTGGTGAATTGCTTTTAACAAAAATTCAAGTGAAATAGGCATAAAAAGCCAAAGATTTGAATGGGGTTGTGAGTTCTTTTTGTCTTTTGAATTTTGAGTCAATATGGTTAACTTCATTTGCAAATTTGAATTAAGAAAGAGTTTTGAAAATTCAATGGCATACGACCAAAGTTTCTAATCATTAAAACATGTCTAAGACAAGCAGAGAAAGTTTTTGAAAAGGGGGGGGAGATTTTGAAATTTAAGAAATGGGAGGAGATGAAGAGGCTATCCTAAGCACAAATTTAAAAGTTGAGAGTTGAAAAGATCTGACCAATGGGATACAATCCAACAAACAAGAATGTCATATAGAGACCCATTTTCCTTTGGACTTTTATCAAGCAATAATCAATAAGCAATGAACAATACCTAGAACTCATAAAGATCAAGGCATCAAATAAAGATAGCCACATCCAAGCAAGCAATTCCAATAGTTAGCAATCTTCATTATCTTCCCATGTATCAGATGAAACATTCCTTGATGAACTCAGAGCAAAGCATCAGACACCAGATCAAAATAACAATTAAGCATAAAGACAAAGTAGCAGATGAATTCAAATAAATCCCAATGCTTGTATAAGATGAAGGCACGATTCACAATATCCCAATCTCAAAATGTTGGTATTGGCCAAGTCCCTTTTGCACAGGGAATGTTACCTAATCCTAAGTCCAAAAGTTCAGATCAAGTTCAACAGTCCACCAGATTTTTTTAAAGGTTTTTTGTTGTTATTAGGTATTTTAAGGTCATAAGACCATAAACAAAACCAAAACACACAAATAATATATACAATCACAATATATGGCTAAAATGAGCAAAGTGAAAATGACATAAACATAAACAAGTTATATGAAGTGTAAATGACAATGAATGATAAATGACTGGAATTTAAATTGCATAAAGTATGACTTGAAAGTAAAGCAATATTAACAAGAGTTAGTCAAATGTTAGTCAAGAGTTAATGGTGATTTTTATAGATTAAGTCATTCTTTAGAGAATACTCAACCATTCATTCACAAGTATGAATCCTTAAACCAATACATCTTCCATGAGAAGGGCTCCAACTTGGATAATTCAACAAGTATGCCACTAGCTCTCATGAAAGGAAAAAAGGTCAAGTCTCCATACAATACCATGAAGAATGGGAGACTTATAATCTCACTTACTAGAATGCTATGCCTTAAGGGTCAAATTTAACTCTATGTTAAGCAATCGTAATTGGACTTATGCAGAAGTCACAACTATCTGAGGTCGGACAATAAAAATTTAGGTGTTAATGCATGTTAGAGATTTGGTATGAAGAGCTAAACTCCTAAAACATACCATACACTAAAAGAAAAAAAGATCAAGAGGGAGGGACCTATCTTAGTCACACTTGTACTGATTCATTTGACTCAAGATCATTGATGAACCAATTAGCCTTTAGACATTAGAGATTTTATTGGTCAAAAGAGGGAATGAGGAAGAATAAGGATGAAGATGAAGAGGGAGGATAAGATAGAAACACAAATTGATCATGGGAGGAATTTCATCAAACCAAAACCATTCATTCATTTTGGGAGATGAAATGCACATTTCATCAATCCTCTAAATCCAATGATTTTGATCCAACAAAAGTCAAATCAACTTTGACCAAGGCCCAAACAGAAAGTCAATCATCGCAAGACCATAAAAATGGCTCAACAATATTGTTAAATATTTAATCAATTAAAAAAATGAATTAAAAAGCATTTTAATTTGGCCAAAACCTAAAATCCCTTCAAAACACCAAATAAATGGCCAAGGGATTTATCCTAGGTCAAGCAAGGTCAAAGGACCTTAGACCAAAAATTTCAATATTTTATAAAAAGTCAGAAGTATTTTTAAACAATTAAAAATATGCACAAAAATATTAAATTCATGAAAAATATCAAAATTATTCCAAAAGATCATTTTAATTCAGAATATAGAAGAGAAAAATATTTAAATATTTTTGGTGAAAGTCTCATGTTTTTTGGATTAAAAATGAAATTAATATGAATTAAACAAAATAAAGGGATTAAATGAAAAATCAGAAAATAAAAAGAAATTCAAAAAAACAAGGTCCATCAGATCTCCCTCATTAAGTGAGGTGGCAAATCTGATGGCCAAGCGCGCGCTTCCATCCAACACCTCAGTCAACGCATGTATACGCGTGGTATGCAAAAGCAAGGGTCCTGATTATAATGTGGAACCAAGATCAGATGGTCTGGGCAAAGCCAGCACACCGCCGGAGCCCTAGCTCCGGTCATCTTCTCCGGTGGACCTCATCGGACTGGTCCACCATGAACCAAATGGAAAATGAAAAGTGATTACATGTTCTTGAAGGAAAAATGCCGAGGAGCCCGAATCTGACCTCCATTTCTTCCAATTCCAAGTATATTGAAAGATACATGGATTTGAAATTTGAGGTTTAGGATCCGAGTTGCTTCGATTTGATCTCAAAATAACTCAATCTTGTTGCCTACATTAGCAGGACTTCAGCCAACCAAAAATCAAAGAGAATGGTGAAGAATTGAGAGAGAATCGAAGAGAGAAGGTTTCTGAAAAATCACCTTCGAGTAGCTTGAATCTGGCTTGATCTTGCTTCCAATTGGCCTTGGCTCGACTCCAGAAGCTTGCAGGAAGTGAATTGGATCAAAGAAGGGCTTGGATTCTTGGAGTTTCAATCTCAAAATAGAAGGAGATTGGGAACTCGATTTCAAGTGAAATCTTCAAGTTTATCCTTTAATGGAGGTTAGGGAGGCAATGGTTCAAAGCTTGGGCAAGCAGGGATCCCCTTTCTTATCACAATGGCCTTGTATTTATAGTGTATCAAGTTGCTTTTCACACACTTTGAAATTTTTCCAATTTTAGCAACTTTGGTGCATGGATGAATGAGCAATTATTTGGGCCTAAGGTATGATGCAATCCAACTCCAATTTGTGCACATTGAGTACTGAAACCATAACATGTAAGCATGCAATAGGAAATGGTTATTTGAATTCAAATTTTACCAAAACAAACCTATGAAAGGAACCATGCGCAAGTCCCTCAATCTTGGTCCAAATGAGGTGATATTGGACTTTTTAGAAAGGTGAGATCAAGGGGAACAACTCTCATGTTGAACACTTTTACATTTGAAGTTTTGATCATGATGAATTTTTAGGTGTAAGTTTGGAAAATCAAACATAATTGAAATTTTTCTACCCAATCAAATGTTCACTTCTTCCACCTTGAATAACTTTTGCTATGGGCTTCAAATGGAAAGTGTTCCTTCATAAAAGTTGTAGATATTTCAAACCTATTCAAATTGGTTATAAATTTGACCTCATTTGGATTTGGCATGAAGGAGGTATGCATTTTAGAAGTTGAGGAAAATTGCTTGTTCAATGGTAATGACCCAAAATGACCTATAATGTTTCCTCTTAGCACATGCCCTTGCAAGTGGAATTTGAAGTTTATCAAAGAATCAAAGTTGGATAAGGAATCTTGAAATTGATCATGAAACTTAAATGAACTTCATATCATAAAAATTGAGCAAGTTATGATCCTTGGAAGTTGACCTCCTAACTAGGGCACATACAAAATGACCTATAACCTTTCACCATACAAAATGACTTTCCAAGAAAAACTAGATCTTGACTTCAACATGAAAGTTATTTGAAATGTAATAAGGAGTAACTTTTATCTTATAATCATTTTCATATGACAAAAATTGTAGGAGATAGGGTCTAGAGAACCCCAGTTTTGATCAGTTGACTTTCTCTTGTCAACCACCATGAACCAACTTGCAAACTTGAAGTTCTCTTGATCTTGTGAACTAATGGAGGATCATATATGCATAATATGATGTATAATGAAGTATCCCTTGATATATTTGATCAAATGTTGAAGAAACTTGTTAAGGACGTCACACAAGGTACCTAGATGAATTAGGGCTTCCAAGATAAACAAACTTCAAACTCTTGATGATTTCTTGATCAAAATGATAAATGAAGATCATGAGGACCCATATATGATTTATAGAGTCAATGTGAATCATCTCTTGATTGATCTCCTTGCATTGAGGGTCTCAAACCCTAGACATGAGCTTGATGAGACATTGATGGATGCACACACTACCTACAAAAGAAACAAAGCTATACATAGACATATTTTTTGGTGTTTTGATTAGTTCATAATAAAAAGAAAAGTATGATACAACCAAATATGCTTGGTGATCTCTCCCAATGCAAACCCAATGAATGAGGGGTAAGGAGGATGCCAAGGTGTGATCCAAAAGGCAATGCAAATGATGAGATAACATGAGGGATCTTAGGATCAAAATTAGGGCCTTACAGAAAGTTCCAAACCTATATGATTGACGACCACTTATTCGAAATGCAAAAAAGTCATTCAAAACTCCTTTTCTGTTAAATTCACCCCGTTTTGACGACCTTTCCTCCCCCACATCAACAAAAAGATTCTCAAGATCAAAGTTAATCGATATAATCCATAACAACTTCTCGCCTATCTAAAAAATTCCTGACAGTTTAGTGCAAAAGTCAAGTTTTGGAAACTTTTATTACCTATTTCATCATGAAACATGCAGGAAGAAAATAAATTTGACATTATCAAATCCACCATTCGAACCCATTCAAGTAAAAAAGCACACATTCTCACAAATAGCTAGAACCACTATGGTGGAGTAATGGCGTAAACACTTGCTTAAAGCGACATTAGTGACTATTTCTCAATTATAATTTTAAGAAATTACACTAAATCCTACAAATTTCTTTAAAAATTAAAATAACTATTTACTCTTTATTCACTTAAATTGATAAAGTAGAAAAAACTCATAATTTAAAGATTAATATAATAGATAGATGCTAATTCAGATACTTATATTTTTGTTTATGAAAAAAGCTATTATACTTTTATAGTTAAGATATCAAAAAAATAAAATAATAGTTATTATATATAAAATAGTTTAGTGACAATAAAATTTTATTCTTATAAATTTAATTAACTCAATTTGTTAAAAGCATAATCATTATTATTTAACATTTTATATTGACTTTTGAGTAATAAGAGTTTAACTAAATAACAAAATTTGAAAAAAAAACAATTGTGTAGTGAAGATCAAATTCCATTTGAAATAGTTATAAAATGATTTTAAATATAATTTTAGTTAATAATAATATATTTTCCATTTTCTTGAAAAATAATAAATTATAAAAGTAAATTTTTTAAAAAATACATTAAAAAGTAATGTTATTTGGTAAAAGTTTTGTTGACTAAATCGAAAGGAAAATAACCTCACTATAAGGAACATCTATAATAAAAAAATCCACACAAAACACCGGAAGAAATAGTTAACCATGTCTTTAGAAAATTGTCTTAAAATAAATAAAAAAATATGATAACTTAATTATATAAATAGATAAGGTAATAAACAAGTTGCATGACATTACATTCCTTATAGTTCGCCGCAACCTTTTCGACACCATTTTTGGTTTGGTGGTGGATAACATGTGGATACGTTACTTAAACTCTTTATAATAATAATAATAATAATAATAATAATAATAATAATAATAATAATAATAATAATAATAATAGTTATCATTATCATTATATATTCCTAAACTAAACTTCTCAACGTCAAGATTACATTAATTATATTTAATTTATGTATATGATGATAACTTGATGCTTGGTTTTCTTTCACTCATTCATAATCATTAAATTATTGTATTTGTTTGACTTTTAAAATAATTACTTACATTATCAACAAATTATCATAATTAAATTATTAAACTCATTTGATTCTAAATATAATCTACATTTAAAAATATTTAAAATAGTTATTCCCTAATTATAATTGAAATAGATAAGATATCAAAACTCGGATTCAAATCCGTAATATTTTATTTATTTATTTTTAAAAAAAATAATATTTTAATTATAAATTTTATATTGGCTATATAAGAATGAAATTCTAATAGTTTAAAGTTTGATTTGATTTTTTTTTTAAATTATAAGTTTGATTAAATATTATTCAAATTAAATATTTTTTAAATTTTGTTTTTTAGCAATTTTTTTGAAAGTAGTTTAATTAATAATAAATTCAAAATTTTTTGAAAGAATTTTTTATTTATTTATAATTTTGACAGATTAGTGCTTAGAATTTGATGCACTCAATTGTTTGTGTGTACTAAAATAAAATATTTTTTCAACATATTACAATTGTCTAAAAACATGATTTTACATATTTTTATTATAATAGTGAAATATTTTTAATTATTCAACAACTATTTAATAATATTAATTAACAAGTTGTGATTTATTTAAAACATTTTTATATCATAAAAAATAATAGAACTTGGTTTATACTTTTTCACTTAATTTCATGAACTAGATTGAATGAAATTTTGGAGTCCGGATACAAGAGTGAGAGTAAGAGAGAGAAAACAAGAGAGAGAGAGAGAGAGAGAGAGATGAGGGAGGTGTAAGAAACTGAGGATGTTAGCAATTTTCTGACCTAAAGTATATATCTTTCTATTTTGTTGCAAGATTGTATCTTTCATTTCAGCTTCATTCAATACAACTCTTCTACTTTAGATCTAAACATTCTCGGTAACTTTGTTTTCTAAATCCAACTTTTCATTTTACTCTGATATTATCTATGAATTTGTTTTTCCCTAATCTTGAAGACTTTGGTCAACTTGATTTCTGTTGAAATCACTGAGAAAAAGTTCAATTTTGTTTTCAAGCTTGTAAAAATCTCTCTTTTTTAGGTTTGTGGAATGGAAATGGTATAGGCATAGTAATGAGGCAAATTTAGTTTAGTTTAACTTTTTGTAAGATTTGGAATTTCTAGATTATTTTTGAGGTTTTGTTTTCTAACATTTGCTTATGTTTTGCAGATTAACTTGTAAGGTGGATTGTGATCTAGCTTGGGGTTTTTTATGAAGTGAGGTTAATTTACAAGTTTTTTAGAGGTAGTTTCTCTTCCTGTAACCCTTACATTATGGTCTTTCTATGTCTTAACAACGATTTTTGAATGACAATTACATGTGGTTTTTTTTTTTTTTTTGTTGTTGTTGTTTGTTTTATATATGCTATATTTGATGGTAAATGTATTAAATTTGACATATTTATTGTAGTATTTTGTTTGTCTTAGTAAGATTTTCAATTACCATATATAATCTTATAGAGTAACTAAATTAAGTTTTTTTCCCAGTAGAAGCTTTAGATGCCATTTAAGTCAGTAATCAGTCATTTCACATAAAATTGATCAGATTTAAGCTATTCTTTATGGTGGTGGGTGTTGACCAATTATCCAGCTAGCTCTGTAGCACGGTCACCTCTGAAAAAATGTGTGTCAGTGTTTGTTCAAAATTGATAGGACATTTGTGATTATGTTAAATTTATTCATTCAAATTATTGCCGGTGTCAATGTGTCGGTGTCGGTGTGTGTTTTCGGTGTATGTGCTTCGTAGCTAGCTAGTTTTAAAATGTTTAAATATCTCGTGCATTTGATTCATGACTATGTATACATAAAATGGATTGTATAATTGAAAATCAGAAGCTTTCTGATTTGGCTCGAAGTTTACTGATAGTGTTTTTCTTGGTTGGATAATAATGAATGAACAATAATCGCTAAATTCCATTAATGATAATGTGACTGCTGAGATGAACTTTACTTTGATGGCAGTCATATATATGCTCACAGTGGTTGGATATAGAATCCATCAGAAGTTTGCAGAAGAGATACTTGGGATAGTCCGGCAGAATGTCATTCCGTAGCATAGTTCGTGACGTTCGTGATAGTTTTGGGAGTTTATCTAGGCGTAGTTTTGATGTCAAACTTGCTGGTCATCATCATAGGGGAAAATCTCATGGTTCGGTACAGGATCTGCATGATCAGCCGCTTGTTATTCAAAATAGTTGCTGGGCGAGCTTACCCCCAGAATTACTATTTGATGTAATTCGACGGCTAGAGGAGAGTGAGAATACTTGGCCTTCACGAAAGCATGTAGTTGCTTGTGCTTCTGTTTGCCAGTCTTGGAGGAATATGTGCAAGGACATCGTTAAGAGCCCCGAGTTCTGCGGCAAACTTACATTCCCCGTGTCCCTGAAGCAGGTTAATCACATAATTTTTTTTCTTGCAGATTATCTTACTTTATCAACAGGTTACATTTATATTGCGATAACATAACAATGAAAATTGATATGGTAGCAATATGCTGAGTTTTTTGTTTGTTTCACTTTTCAGCCTGGGCCGCGTGATGGAATCATTCAATGCTTTATCAAAAGAGATAAATCTAACTTAACATACCACCTATTCCTTTGTCTGAGCCCCGGTAAACACTTCTCTTAAGTAACCCCTTGGGTTCTTATGGTTTTATGTTCATGTGCTTCTGCTGTGATCATGTCGATTTGTTATGATGCAATGTTTCAAATTCCAACAGTTTGGTTTTTTTAAGCTACTCGTTATGTGAATATCAATGCATTTGTTGATTGTGGCTGCACGTCTGTAAACACTTGCATTCATATTTGATTTGGGATCTACATGGGGCAGTGTTATCAAATAGCGGTGCCATGGCCGCTATAGTGGATATACATGGCGGGTTTTGGGGTCGCAGCTATGGCGGATATACATGGTGGTTTTGGGGGTCGCAGCTGTGGCAGATATACATGGCGGTTTTTGGGCTCGCTGCAATGGTAAATACCGGCTGATATTGCAGTTTTTTCCGCCATAATCCGCTATAATGGTGCCGCAAAGTGGCTGATATTGCGGGATATACATGGCGGTTTTTGGGCTCGCCGCTATGGTGGATATACATGGCGGTTTTTGGGCTCGCCGCTATGGTGGATATACATGGCGGTTTTTAGGCTCGCCGCTATGGTGGATATACATGGCGGTTTTTGGGCTCGCCGCAATGGTAAATACCGGCCGATACAGCAGGTTTTTCCGCCATATTCTGCTATAATGGCGCTGCAAGGCGGCTGATATGGCGGGTTTTTGGCTCTCTGCCATGGACTGCCATCCGCCACCGACAACACTGACATGGGGACTGGATAATACTTGTAATTGTGTAATTTATGCCGAAGCTGTTACTAGTATTAGATGGTTAAAATTTTATCAATTATGTTTACAACATTCCTTCTGAAATTTTAATGCTATGTGGGTTTCCTATAATGTAATCAACTAAGATACAATTTTCATCTGTCCTACAAGTAAATAAGTTTCATTATTTTATATTTTACAAATCATTTCCATATTCCATTAATTGCTGCCGTGGAAACACTTGAATCAGTCCATTACTTGTATATGTTGAACTCTTTAAAATTTTGTTCCTGTTTCTAACTTTGTCTTTTGCAGCTTTGTTAGTTGAAAATGGAAAATTCCTCCTCTCTGCTAAGAGGACAAGAAGAACAACCTACACTGAGTATGTTATTTCCATGGATGCTGACAACATCTCTAGATCAAGTAATACTTACATTGGAAAGCTGAGGTAAATGTACTACCTGTTAGTATATCATTTTTTTTCTCGGTTTCTTGTGTCATTGACTACGTTAAATCTTGGTTTCGTGTCTACAAAAATATATATGATCTTTGCTAAGTTGCAATGAATTTCAGTTGAAGGATTAAGTAAGATTTTCAAACTTTTTATTTCATTGCACATACGTGATAGTCTAGGATTCTTATTCCATCATTGACTTTCCACTTATGTGATGCAGATATTCTTGTTTGCTATTCATATCTTCAAGACCATTCACCGAGTTTTTTCTGTTTTATTTTATGTATCTGTCTTCTTACTTACAATATTTTATATTATTATTTTGATACACCAGATCAAACTTTCTCGGAACAAAATTTATTATATATGATACACAGCCTCCCCACACTTCTGCCCATATATGTCCTCCGGGGATTGGGAAGACGAGCCGGAGATTTTCTAAAAAGGTATCGCCTAAGGTCCCATCTGGGAGTTACAACATAGCTCAGGTAACATATGAACTGAATGTTCTCGGGACTCGTGGCCCAAGGAAGATGCACTGCATTATGCATTCAATACCAAATTCAGCCCTTGATGCGGGCGGTTCTGTTCCCGGACAGCCAGAGCTTATTCCCCGTTCCCTGGAGGACTCATTCCGTAGCATCTCATTTTCGAAGTCCCTAGATCATTCCATCGAGTTCAGCAGTTCAAGATTTTCTGAGATCGGGGGATCATGCAACGAGGATGATGATGGCAAGACAAGACCGTTGGTTCTGAAAAACAAGCCTCCAAGATGGCACGAACAATTGCAGTGCTGGTGCCTTAATTTCCGCGGACGAGTAACTGTCGCGTCTGTTAAAAACTTTCAGCTGATTGCCTCCACCCAACCACCTGCTGGCGCACCGACGCCATCTCAACCAGCTCCACCAGAACATGATAAGATTATTCTGCAATTCGGCAAAGTTGGGAAAGATATGTTCACCATGGATTATCGATATCCTTTATCTGCATTCCAAGCTTTTGCAATATGCTTGAGCAGCTTTGACACCAAGCTGGCTTGTGAATAAGTTAATCGTGAAGTCCTTAAAGCGAACTAATCAAACTTTTGTGATGGTAAATTCTCTTTATTTTTATCTCTCTCTGTCCTATTCTTATCACCAGTGTTATGGGATTAGGCCATTGTTATTGCTCAGACTCTGTATGATGACTAAATTGTAACTGATGTAATAGGGTTTAAAGCATTTTTAACTTAAAATGTTGCTGTGTTTCTTTCTCAGTAGTTTCATGCTTACCAATGCAATGTTATTATCCTTGTACCAACAAACTATCATAGGTTATGTCAAAAAGTAAATCAATCTATCATATGTTAAATATGTTTTTTTCCTCTATTATTTTCATTTAGAAACTACATTATGTTTTTCAAAAATGATCAAAGGTAACATAATGTATAACGTTCAACTAGAATTGATAATACAAATGAATAATCAAACAATTATTGGTTATCAATGAAAGAGAAATCTAAATTTCTGTTTTCATTATTTTTTTAACCTATTATGATAGTTTTAGTAGAGAGATTTTTTTTTAGATCATCATAAAGCTTTTTGTTGCAATAATGAACTATTGGAACGGGAAAGTGTTTATGAGCAATTAGAACATATTGTAAGATCAATATTTGTGTTGTAAAAATCATAAAGTAGAAAAGAACATATAATTTTGTAATACCATGACTTATTCTACATTATCAATTACCTATTTTGGCCATAACACATTCTACGGAGGTCTTTAAGGAATGAAACTTAAAACATTAGAAAATAGAAAAATTATTACAAATTAGAATTTGGAATTATTTTGTTGGTTAGGTATACATTGAGATTTATTGATTTCAAGTTGAGAAATGAAACTTGAATTTTGGTTTGACCCTACTGTAGTCAGTAATAGATTACATTTCCTACATATTCGACACTAGAGTGTTGAATTTTATTAAGTAGAGTAGGAGTAATTTGAGTTACAATTCAGATTAAATTTCTTGTCTTGCTCATGTACATGTTCACGTCCTTTAGTTAAATCGAACTAATTTATGTTGAAACAAGTTTGGTTATATATGTATTATCCTTGAGTTTTGATTTTAACAAAGTATAAAGAATAATTTTGTACTCTAATAATTTATTGAGTATGCAGAATCTGAACAAGTCAGAAGCTAGATAAATCAGACTCTAAACAAATCAAATCCTGAATAGAGCAGACTCTGAACAAATCAGACGTTGATCAAAATTAAACAAAACATATTCTGGACTCTAGACAAAGAGAGACTTTGGACTTTGGATAAGAGACTATGGACTATGGATAAGAGAGACTCTGAATAAGAAAGACTCTGGACTCTGATATAAAGACTCTAGACTCTGAACATCATCGGATTCTAAACCAAAGATAGAATATGAAGAAGTTCTAAACTTAAAGTTAAATTCTGGATATACCAGTCAACGCTTCTGAAGTAAACAACCCAGACGTACTATAATATATTCAAGCCTCATATTCACTAGACTCTGAAGTCTATTCTCAAGACTTTAAACTCTAATCAAGCTTCAAATCTATCATATACGAAGCCAATGATTTAGAGAAAATGAAGGAATGAATATTCTAAGAATATAGTACAAGTTAAGCTGCTAAATCAAAAGAAATGTACTACAAACGACTATAAAAGATTTTCTCTCCACTACCCATGATTTACGACTGAACATCGTTCTAACTATTACAGTTGCGAATTTGAATAAGTTTTCAATTCTATCATCCAACGGTCTTATTCTTCATCTATATAAAGAGAACAAAGAAATTTGAAAACAAAGTTTTTTGCAAAGCACTTGAACGTGCAACTCTATGCTAAAAGAATTTCAATAAAAGAAAAACAATATAAAGAAAGAGAAAATAGAGAGAAACACTTAGAACTTCATTTCATATATTCTTAAGTGTAAAGTCTGATTATCATTGTGTGTATCTACTTATTTAGAAGCAAATTTGTAAATAATACTTTTATTTAATAGTTGTTAAATTCCTTGAGGGACTAGGTTATAGTCAGAAGCCTCAAGAAGTCATTGACGGTTAGTCTTTGAGTTGTAATTCCTTAAGGGACTAAGTTTAGTCAGAATTCTTAAGAACTTATTGATCGATAGTCTTTAAGATTGTAATCAGTTTGATTATTGGATTAAGTCATGTTGAGAAGACAAAATGACTCTGACGAGTAGACTGGATTAACCCTGTTAACGGTGAACCAGGATAAAAATACCTTATCCTTTTTTATCAGTGATGCATATCAGACAAAAGTCACTTTCAGAAGAAGGTGAAAACTCGACCGTAATTAGTTTTTCTAGAAAAGGTGTCGAAGGAGTATTGGCTCACGAGAACGACCCAATGGTAATTAAAGTACAAATTCACGACTGGAACGTGAAGTGAGTCTTGGTAGATCCAGGAAATTCAAAAGACGTTTTGTATTGGGATGCATTCAAGGGTATGCATTTCAATATCACCGAACTGTTACCTCTTAAAGGTACCTTGGTCGATTTTTTCGGAGAACATGTGCAAGTTCTAGGGCATCTTCCCGTAATAACAACTTTTGGAAGTAGAGACAACACAAAAAGCGTCAAGGTCATATACTTGATTGTCAATGTTGCATCTCCTTGCAACATTATTATAGGCAGACCATCATTCAATGCTTTAGAGGCGACATTATCCACTTTATACCTTACACTGAAGTATCCTCTCGAAGATGATCGCGTTGGGATGATAAAAGGTGATCAAGGATTAACAAGGAAATGTTATAAAGACAGACTCAAGCTTAAAAATAAAGCTCAAGCTGATGAGCATATAAAAGATAATCATTTAAAGATGAATCTAATTGATATTGATCCAAGAGAGGATCCGATGGAGGATGACTTGACACCCATCGAAGATGTGAAGAAGGTACAAATTGGTGCCCAAATATCCCAGACAACTCAGATTGGTTCTAATTTGTCTCTGGAGGAGGAAGTCGAAATCATAAGAATATTGAAGGAGAACATATATGTGTTCGCATGGAAACCAAATGACATATCCGGAATAGATCCAAGCATAGTTTGCCACCATCTGGCGTTGGATCCAACCATCAAGCCGGTGTCTTAGAGAAAGTGGAAGGATGACGAAGAGAAGAGAAAAGCGATATAAGATGAAGTCAGAAAGCTTTTGAAGGTCGGTTTTAATTCAGGAGATTAAGTATTCAACTTGGTTAGCTAATATAGTCATGGTTAAAAAGAAATTAGGAAAATGGCGAATGTGCGTGGGTTTCACTAATTTGAATAAGGCATGTCCCAAAGATCCTTATCCGCTTCCTCACATTGATCGACTCATAGACGGGGTTTCCAGTTTCCGTCTTCCCAACTTCATGGGTGCTTACTCGGGTTACAATCAGATACGAATGAATCCGTTGGATGCTCCCAAGACAACATTCATGACACACATGCGTAATTATTATTATGAGGTGATACCTTTCAGACTGAAAAATGAAGGGGCTACATACCAAAGACAGATGGATGTGGTATTCGCTTCACAGATAGCGCGGAACCTGGAGGTATATGTGGATGATATGGTGATCAAAACCCCGAAAAACTAGAAACATATCAAAGATTTAGAAGAAACATTTACGTTAATTAGAAGTTACAACACGAGGCTTAACCCGGACAAGTGCACTTTCAGGATACAAGTCGGAAAATTCCTTATGTTTATGTTGATCAACCGAGGAATAGAAACAAATCCGGATAAATATCAAAAGATCATTGATATAAGAAGTCCATCAATAATAAAAGGGGTACTACAGTTAAGAGGACGATTATCCACTTTATCACTATTTTTTTTGTCTTATGCACATAGTTGCAATGCTCTGGAAGGTTGTCCATATGGTGCCACGTGACCAGCTCCTCTTACAGCGGGCTAAAGTTAACAATTTTCCATACTCAGTTACCCAATCTCCAACCTACATATAAATTCATTTGAGTCAATAACATTATAAAACTATATTCAAATCATATTTTAATATTCATAAAATGGTTGATTATTAATAAAAATGTACATTTATCTGTCCTTTGTGAAACCAAACTCTATATTAACCAATAATCTTGAATTTTAGGTCATGAGCTAGTTCACGAATGAGTGTTCGAGTACCTAATAATGGCACCATGGAATCTTGATCTCCATAGTCACAATATATAATTTAACACATAAATTTTTATTACAAAAAATGTAAGAATACATAATAATACTATATGAATTTCATTTGTTAAAATTAATTACCTGTAAAACTATCCGTTTCAAACTTAGAAGCATGTCAATATTAGGATCGAATAGACTATAATTTAAAAAACTATAATAAAGAAAATATGTGTATGAGATAATCAACATATATTAAGATAATACAATAAAATAATAAATTCTAAATTCTAAATCCTAAACATGAAAATATATATTATTATTTGAACTTACTCACTACACATGGACCATGAATATGGCAAACTTGTGCGGTTAGCATGAGAGCCTTTTGAACTTCTTGGAGATTAAGGTAAAAATCACTTTCATAGTCCAAACAAACATCTACACTTAAACTTATTTTAGTAGCCTACAATAATGAAATAACCAAATTAATTAACTAATAAAAACTATCATCACAAATTCATAATAACCTAGTTAACAAGAGGAAAATTGTACCATCTTTTTCATTTTGAGTTCTTGTTGAACTATGGATGGATAACAAACATCAAGAATCACATCGTAGTTTTTGGTATACTCGCCCACAATTTTATTAGCATCATTTATAGCTTTATTGCATGGTTTGGATAAATGATGAGGATTTGCATAAGTATAATCATCAAAATCACAATCATCCGTAAGAGCAAGATCAATTTCAAAAATCATTTCGTGTGACCATAAATATTCATATGTTGTTTGTGCATCACGATCCATTTTCAGAAGTGGAATTCCAATCTAATAAACTCGAGAAATATTCATATGTTGCCTGTGTCTTCAATATTGGAGAGGTCTTCTATATTTAGAATTTGGAGAGCGTATCTTTTACGGACGAAGTTGAAGGAGAATGACGATCTAAAACGCAGCGGAAATTAAAATTTTTCTCCTTTAGTGATCCTTACGAATGAGCATGATCAGCGATAGAATCGTTACTTCTTTTGGCGATTGAAACCCTTAATGCAGATCGAAGGAGTGATCACGAACGTTGAATGATGACAACGCCTCTACTCAGTCCACACGAACGAATTCCTTCAGTCTCAATGCTAGCTGCTACGAATGAAGGCTTTGAGTGAGTGAGTGAGTGAGAGAGAGAGAGAGAGAGAAAGAGAGAGAGAGAGAGAGAGAGAGAGAGAGAGAGAGAGAGAGAAACGAAATTTTCATCTGCACAAATGTTCTATTTATAGAATCACTTGTGTGGCTGTAAACTAAAAATCTCACTTAAGTGTATGTGACCCATATCTTATGATATACCAAAATCACTTAAGCGTGTGGTACCTTACCATATTTCGTATTCTACTTAAGTGCATTGTACCTTACGATGTTTTACAATTCACTTAAGTGCACCATACCTTACGGTATTCCTTATTTACTCTATCTCTCATAAATCCGTCCTTTTTGTGTGTGACCCTGTAGGTTTTCGCGACATTGACAATTATATTAAATCACGTATTTAACAGAATAAACAGTGAGCGGTATCTAGCAACACATCACTGCTACCCAAGACACGAAAATGTCATTTGATATGATAAATCCTTTTGTGATAATACTTATGTATAAAATTACCATTTTGCCCTTATGTCTACATTGAACACAAGGCATAGACCGTGTCATCCTTGTCCAGTTCAATATTGGGCCCGTAGACATTTATCCTGTTACGCAGGATGGGCAAATTCCATCTAGGTCACTCATGTCCCTCAACATGCTTCGTGAAGTACCCATCAACTGTCTTTATGGTCATCAAGTTACGCATAACGTTTGGTCAGCAATAATGCACTTGACTCTACATCTAGGGTCCATAGTGGTTTCAGGTCGAAGGGTGGTATACACCATTATCACCATGAGAATAACTTATGACACTTTGCATAACATTCTATATAGTATACTCATAATGGGTCAATCCAGTATAAATATTACTTCTAATATTCATACATATGTTTAAGACTTGATAACTCTTTATCCATGATCCATGAGATGTGATCACCAGTCTATATACATAATAGTCTTAATGCTTTAATGTTATCCTACTTCACAACAAAGCTCGACTACAAATACTTTAAGAATAATGTCCTTATGTTTAATGAGATCTCATGATTAAGTCACACTTGATACATTAAACAGACTAGCTATTCTAGGGACTTTATTAAACAAACATAATAAAGAAAAAACCTTTTATTATTAATAAATATTTCGATAAAAGTACCAAAAATATTGGCCTCTAGGGCTTACACCAACAAAAGCTAGTCTTTTTGCCCCCAGCGAATCCTTAGGCTATAGTATTAAGTGTGTTGTGTACATAGTTGTTGACCTTGCCTTGTAATGTTTCTTTCTCCTTACTGGGTACGAGATTCCCTGCATCGTCTCGCTCGTGGGAGCTAGATTTTTCTGGTCCCCGGGAGGAATCACCCTTGACATACTTTTTGAGGTGTCCCTTTTGGATCATCCTCTCAATCTCTTTCTTGAGTTTGTACAATCCTTGGTGTGGTGTTCTTTGACCATACGGAACTTGTACCATCTATATGGCTAATGACCCATTACGTATGCCTTCATAGCTTGAGGCTTAGGATTGTAGTGCAGGTGAAAAACCTCCCATCAAATCTGTTCACTGCGAGTGTTTAAAGGCGTGAAGCTCTCCGCCGTCTTGCCTACTCTCTTGAATATAGTATTGTCTTTGATGGGAGAGTTATAATTACTCTTTTCAGGGTGTGTGAATCTTCGACATTTGGAATAAGCTTCTTGATGTCTCGCGCCTTCTTCTCGATATTGGTCTCCTCGCCTTTTATGTAACATTATGCTCTGTGACCATTTCTGCTAACGAAAGTGATGGCTTATGGGGGATATACTCATTAAAGTGCCCCATCTTGAGTCCATTTTGGAACGCCCCCACAAACATTTATTGGTTTGGGGGAACGACCCTGATGGTGGGTTCGTTGAACCGGGTGAGATAGCCCCTCAACCGCTCCGATGGACTCTATCATATATTGAACAGACTGATGGTAAACATTTTCTTGACAGTGGCAGCAAACTGATGCACAAGTTTCCTTACTAGCTCATGATAACTGGTGATGGAGCCTCGGGATAGACCCATTTACCATTGTAGGGCGACATCACTGAAGGTGCCAAACAACATCTGGTAAGCGATAAACGCATAATGTTTCTTATTTATTTTATTTCCATTTTCATGAGTGGTTGCATCATTTTAGTTATATTTTATGTGTTTTTGTCTTCTTTTCATGTCTTTAGGTAATAAGAAGGTATTGGACCGAATCAGAGTGAAAAAGACCAAAGATCTCACAAAATGGGCTCTTGTCATACCAAATTTCCGTGACCAACACGGCCTGGCCGTGTCCCATGACACAGACCGTGTTGGCCCATTGGCACCCCTCCCATACAAGAAAGTTGTGGTTGACATGGCTTGACCATGTCCCCTAACGAATCGTGTCAGCTTGTTAGCAAGTTTTGATTTCATGATTTTTGAGCAGTTTTTGTGACCTTCTGGCATCCACAACATCCCACCCATTGATGAATATTGATTAGTAGTAGTTAAGCTCACAATTATTAGCTATTATGAGCCACATATGGCATAGTTTATTATAAATAGATGCTTAGGCATGTAGGAAGACCATCGCTTCTACTACCTATCATACATTAGAATTGCTATTTTTCTCTTTGTATTTTGCTTGGATTCTTAGCTTAAGTTCTTGAAAACTCTTGAAATCCTTCTGCACTTTTGGTATTTTATCTTGCCATCATTTTCATTTAAAAGTTATTTCTCTTATTTACTTTACTTTATTTATTTACTTGTAATGTCTTTATCTTATTTGATTGTTGTCCATCTCACCATGAGTGAGTATATCCATAGGGAAATGGGGTTATGAAAGTCTATCTCATGACAAACCTTAATTGAATTGTCCATTTGTAATTATAAGAATTGAAAGTTTTATCTATTTAGGATTCGAGATCTTGACCATGTCTCTGTTGGTTGCGAAAGCAAAGACAATATAGAAGTTGACCATTTATCGAAAGATATTGATTCGACTTCTGAAAGCGGATTACTAAATGGTTGAGTTCGAGGCTCCATTGATAAGGCAACTTTATCTCAATTGAGAAACAATCAAGATGCGGCGCCACGTGACAAGGTGTAACACTCTTGATTGAACCACTTAGCCGCGCCCGAAACACGTTTAGATTCCACACACCACGAAAGTGGGTGTCACACAAAATCATCTAAATTTCTATAAAAATAACTTAGAGATTCTCGTAATTCAAACATGGATGATCATAAGGGTTAGTCTAGATGGATGATTATAACCCGTAGTCAAGCTTTTAATTATTTGTTAAATTTCAATTTCTATTTGCACCAAACAAAACTCGTTTGTGATCGCTTTATATAAACAAAATTTTAGTAAAAATTATGTTATCAAACATCTCTCTGTAGGATCGATCTTTTTACTAATTGACATAACCATGCACTTTTGGTTCACACACTTCAGCAACTTTCACTTTGGGGAGTCAGACGCTACAATGATGTCTATCTATGTGTTGACGGGGGCGATATGTTCATAAGGATCAATGCGCCAATCCAACTTGGCCAAAGATGGAGGTGTGAATTCTTCAGGGACATGTGATTCCCATATCTCTACTAAGAGTGGCTAGGGATCCAACCCTTCCATATCTTATGGGGGATTATAATCCTTCTAGCGTTGTCTAATGTTATAAACATTTCTCTTTAGTGTCTGATTCCGACAACTTAGTTCTTCTATGGCGATACACATCTCCGCAAGGGCATCAACATCATTATTATTGCAGGTACCCTATGGTGTAGGGGATGAAGCTATACTTTTAACCATGGCCAATGACAAATATATGTAAGACTGGAGGGTAACAATGGGTATGGTGACTGTAGTGAATCAGGTTTGTCCCATGTTAATTTTATCAGTGCCCCACGGTGGCTGCCATTGTACTAGTCAAAAAGTATAAGTGAACATGGTATCCCTATAAAGGTAGGGGACACTCAGAAGTCTTAGTAGGTTTATAACAATTGTGGTGGTTAGGGATTGCCCACGACAGCGAGATGCCATGTACGGTGGTTTTTTGGTGGTTTGAAGGGCATGCTCACTTAAGGTGAGAGGTTCAATATACAAGTGTGTTGTGTGTAAGTTAGGCTCTGTCCCTCCCCCTTGGAGATGTGTATATATGGGCCTTTTGGAACTAGGGTTTAGGATACCCTTAGAGGCAATAATTGCTCCCCATGACTAGGGGAGTCTGTTGACTACCTATTTTTCAGGGAGTCATGTTATTAATCCATCTCATATGACTAACGAGAGATAACAATGATATACATATCATATGTACCAAGGGCAAGCCCCCATGGTCTACGAGGATGTCACCTAGGAGACAGCACTCTAGGCGAGGACCTTGAAGTTGCCCATATTTGGGATTCTCATAAAAATAACACTACACCACCTATTTCCAGAAGTTAAAGAAGATGAGAAAAATGACGATGAAATCCTTCCTTCCTAGTCACATACATGAACTCCAAATCTCAAAACCTTCAATGTTTTCCTTCACTTCTTAAGGCCAAGGCTTCAACTTCTCATTTGATGCTTTGATAAAGGAATCCAATTCAAAATGATTGTTCGAGAGATGAAACTTAGATAAGAGGATGATGATGAAGTTAAATTTCTTACAAATTCTGAGTTTGAGAGTGGAATGAGTGAAACCCCTTATCGTCTTTCAAGGGTTGTTCTTGATGATGAAGGTGGATGATGAGTTCCTCTTTCTCTCTCCCCTTTTCTCAAACGCGTTCTCTCATGTTACCAATAAATAAGCCTTTTCAATCTAAAAGACCATAACATCATCCACTTAACTAGCGAAATCTCAATTATACCCTTTTTGCTAAGTGAGTGGATTAGTTGCTCTAAATACAATTCTCACTATATTAAGTCTATACTTGACTTGGTATGTCATGTGATACTATTGGAAGTTAACCAAAATAATCTTGGTGGTAAAATGACTATTTTACCCATAGATCTATACATTCTAATAGTCGACAAATGGACTAGATTTTCAACATGTATTTTAGGTCGGGATATTACAGAAATACTTAGGTAGAAATTATTTTTATGAACTTGGAAGAATATTTTTTAACTCATCTAATAATCTCTTGTAATCTCTCGTAAAACTCTTGAAGTACAATGAATCAGAGAGCTACCCTCGCTCCATAATACATCAATTTGATTAAACTGGGTACACAAATTATTTGTGTACTCGACTTTTATTTTATTCTTGCTCGTATAGATTTGCTAACACTTGTTGCTACGAATTAATTTTACTTGAGGCTATTTATTTTGGTTGTCATTAATATTTATCTCACACATTAAAGGTTTGTGTGGTTTGACCTTTCAATTTTACTATAGTTAAAAAATTAAAATAAAAATTAAAAATTAAAAATAAACCATTGTCATTACGAGGGAAAGTGTAAAGTCCAATTGTACACAAAACTTAGAGAGTCAGGTTAGAAATTCTTAGGATTCATTATCTAAGAGCTCGCAGATCATTGGAGATATCTAAGAGGATTGAGAAAGATTTTTAAATCTATTATGTTTCTGTGATTCTTATATTGAGAGTATGAGAGATTGAGAAACACTTAGGTAAAAACTATGATATATTCTTTTGAATTTGGAATGATATTTTCTCGTAACTCATCTTATAATCTCTAGTAAAACTCTTGAAGTATAGTGATTCAGAGAGCTACTCCTATCCTATAGTAGATCATTTGATTGAAATGGATAAATAAATTATATGTGTATTTGTCTTTTATTTTATTCTTGCTCGTGCGGATTCGCTAACACTTGTTGCTACAAATTAATTTTATTTGTGTCCATTTATCTTGGTTGACATTAATCTTTGTCTTAAACATCAATTTTTCTTGTATGGTTGAACCTTTCAATTTTACAATACTTAAAAGCTTAAACTCAAACATAAATAATAAAATAAAGGATTGTGAAAACTAAGACAAAGATAAAACAAATTATTTACATATTTTTAGTTTATTTGAGTTTTCTTAGAGGTCTACCAAGTTTTCTCTTGCGCATAATACAAATTCAACAAAATAAACTTGATGACTTACCGAGTTTACTCTATTCGAATTTACATTTGATTCAACTCAAAATTTATATCTAGATTTGTGGAATCATCTGATTCTACGAGTTAACTCACGATCTTAACAAACTCAAATAAAATATATTCTTACATAAAACTTAAAGCTTTGAAGTAAAATAAAAATTATCTTTTAACTTAACCAATAAAGTTATTCTTACATGTAGGTGGATTGTTTAAAATATTGTGTGATATACACAAATTGGATGTCAACCAGAAACCTTCAAAATTTTAGAGAGAATAAGACTATTAGAATCATATTCTATGTTTCCATATCATCATCTAAGAATATAAAAAAAAAATACAGGGTACATAAAATTAGAAATAGAAAAAATATATAAAATTATAAGCCTCAGATACAATAGTTAAATGACAACTTATGTGATATTATAACAAGGATTTTGTGCAAATTACAAATTAAAGAATTTTTTAAAGAAAAAAATGGCTTACCAACAACCTGTGTCGCTGTCTGTACCGTCGCTACTGAAAGAAATAAGAAAAAATATAGACTCAAAGTATACAAAAATTTGAAAATTTCAGCCATAGTTTTTATACCTTGCATGTACAAGAACTAGAGTGATGTTTTATATCTTTATAAGGTAAATTTTTTAAAACTTCAGCCATATTTTTTATAACTTACAATTTTGATATTTATAAAATTTTTGTTTCTCTCTATAACTTATCTAGTAAGGAGGTCAAATAAAAACGAAGGGATGAATTTTAACATTGCATGAATAGTTTCTTTTTTTATCCTTTCATTATTCCTAACTTTTCTTTACTTTTTAACCTTTCATGAAAGTTTATAAATGGACAGTTTTCTTTCTATATTTTGGTAAAGTTATTTGTTGCAACAATGCATCGTTTATGCAAAAGGAGAACGTATTTCAAGGTAATTTTATAATGACATGATTATTCTATATTATGATTCACTTATTGTAAATTAATATCGTTTTTTAAAATAAATCATATTTATTATGTATTGATATTGGTTGAAAATATATTAATATTTTTTTATGGTTAAGTATGATTGTCAATGAAGACCGTTGTGAAAATAATATCAGAATTATAAAGTATAATTATTTTTTTGATCAATAAGAAATCCATAAGGTAGAAAAGAAGAAAACAATGAAATTGATTATAGACTGTTATTTTTTATTTTATCTTTGAAACAAGATTACAAGTGACACAAAATAACAAATAACCTCTCTCACCCTAATTAGGATTTGCATTATGCAATGATGAGAGACTAGAATGCTATTTATAAGAAAACTAACATACTAAATTAATGGACTTTTACACACAGATCCATTACACAAGCTAACTTAGAGAAGAAACTAACTTAAACAATTGGACATAACAAACAAGACCAATTCGACATGCTAACAATCCTAGCATACTTCGACTACAACATGCGAACAGACTTCGACGACATGCTAATGATCTTGTCGGATTGTCGAACTAAGAAGTTACCCTTCAAGCATATTAGAGTTCGATCCAATATCTCACAAATCTCCACCTTGCAACAAACTCTATAACATCAAGGGAACAAACTAGCTTTCTTTTTTCTATGTCCGTCAGCGCAACGTCCATGCCTTTGGATCCCTTCAATGCTTCTAAACAACCCTGCTGAACAAGTAGGACTTTCATCTTCAAGTGCCATAGACCAAAATCATTCACTCTGGTGAATTTTTCAATCTCATACTTTGTTGACGACATCTTCTCCACGTTCACCGTACCAATTTGTTGTGAAAATGATGGCAAAATTACAAAGTATAATTGGTTTCTTTATCGGTAAGAAACCCACAAGGGTAGAAAAGAAGAAAACAATAAGAACACAATGAAATTGGTTATAAAATATTATTCTTTACTTTCTCTTTGAAACAAGATTATAAGTGTTATAGAATAACAAATAACCTCTCTCACCCTAATTAGGATTTGCATTACGCAATGATGAGAGACTAGTATGCTATTTATAAGGAAACTAAGATACTAAACTAATGAGCTTTTACACACATGCCCATTACACAAGCTAACTTAGAGAACATGTTAACTTAAACAATTGGGAACAACAAACATGCCCAATTCGACATGCTAATAATCCTAGAATACTTCGACTACAACATTTGAACAGACTTCGACGACATGCTAAGGTTCTGTCGAATTGTCGAACCAAGAAGATACCCTTCGATCATACTAAACAAAAAACTTATGTATTATTTCCAGTCAAGGTGAAGTTTGTTGGGGTTGGTTAAAAATATACATGTTGAAGAAATGTCACATCGCTTATATTTGTAAATGAAGAGAGAGTCCAAGACTATATATATAGGATACAAGTTCTTTGAAGTCTCATATCCTTTAGTTTTGTGAAGGGATAGGGAGTCTAAGGCTATATATAGGATTCAAGTTCTTCATTCTAAGATGCACCATTCAAAAGAACTTTAAGCTTGAATTTGACTTTCTTTATTCTCTTATACTCTTGTATTATCTTATTGTGAGATGTAGTTAAATATTTGTTTTGAAGGCTGTGAGTGTATAGAGGGCATGTGTGTTATCTCAAATTTTTGACACCAACATTAAATTACAAAAATGTGGTAGGAATCATATAATAGTGGTTTGTGAGAAGTCAAAATGGTTAATGGCCATGGTGATTTCAACGAGGTAAATGTGTCAACAAGGAGTTTGCTGTTGTCGAAATTATAGTAGGATAAAAGGCCAAGGAGTTTTGGGACTTAGTGAATTTCAAAGTTTTCAAAACATTCTATATGCAGTCGAATGAGGTGTAAATGGATAAGACCAAACAATTATTGAAAAACATGAGAAAGCTTATCGAAGACAAAAGTTGCATGAAAGTAAAGACGTGACATGTTATATTTAGTTGACCGTTGTTGATGGTTGACTTATGATTAATATATAAGTAGCATTCACTTTGAGTTTTAGGGGTCCGTAATTGTACGCGAATTTTTTATAACTCAAAGTATTTGTGTGATTGAGAAAAGATTTTCAGAATGTACGTATGCGTTCCACTTTTTACAAATTAAAATTTTTATGTTCAAGCATTTTCTACAATTGAATTATTTTCAGTCGCTTTACTAAACTTCAATTATTATGGTTAAACTGCACATTTCGAAACTTATGTCAAGATTACTTAAAATTTATGATTCACGCAAATATGTTTAAGGATCTTTTCGAGTTTAATCCCTTAAGTAAATTGAAACTTTTTTTGTTTACTAAATTTCACAGTAAACAAATTGGCACGCCCAGTGGGTCTTTTTTTGTGTGAATTTTATACTTTTTGTTTATGGAAATTTTGTTTATTTTAAAGTTCTTTATTTAAAGAAACTTCTCATATCATGATATTGCATGAGATTGAGGAGTGATAGAATAACCATAAAAGAAGTTAGAAAATCAGTGAGGAATTACATTAGAAAAATGGTTACTCGCAGAAACAGCAATAAAGGAAAGCAATCATCCAATAGCACCGGGGAAGGCATGGTCACGACAAGTTCGACTGAACCATTCGCCTCTATTTCTAGCACGCCGCCATACCGTCAACAACTGTTATGCCATCCAATCCACAGGAAGGGATGTTTTCCCCTTCGATAACACAAAGTCACCTAATGACCCTTATACCTATTATGACAATAGATTTTATACCTTTTGTCACCAGTTTCACAATGCCTATGTCAAGGCGTGAACAACCTTATAGTATGCCAACATCAATGATGGCAAACCTACATACTGACCTTTCGACACTTGCTGACAATGCTGCGAATACATATTCACCAATATTGGCATATGGTTCATCCTTAAGTAACCAAAGTCGAACTATGCATCCCCAAGTAGGGATGGGATTTGGTTCCCAAGCAATGCCAACACTTACCATAAACCTAATGATGGCAATGAGACAACAAATGGATGAAAGTAACCATGATATGGTTAATACGCTTACTCAACAAATGGGTACCATATTTAATCCATTGATTCAAAAAATGAACCAGAGTTACCAACAATTGGAAACTCAAACTAATTGATTCGCTAACTTTTTTGGTGCCCCTCAAGCACAAGTTTGACCCATTGTGCAACCTCAATTGGTCAGGCTAGTTTGAAACGAGGGAATAGTCCAGGAGGTGATCACAGTAAATTAGGGGAAATAATTTATGCCCCAAGTGGTCGAACTAGAGAGGCTTAGAGAGGCAGAACACCCGCAAGTTATAATGGTCAATCGAGATTATGATACAAACCAATTGGTCTGTCAGGTTCGACAGGAAAATCTATTGGGTGAAAATAATCTTACAACCATAGTCGAAAGAATAATGGCACATAATGGTGTGAATATGGGCCTATAAAAGTCAAATTATGCATCTACTTTTTTGGAATATATTCTACAAACAAAACCCACAAGGGGATGGAAATCCCCTAAGTTCACAAAATTTGCTGGTGATACTAACGAGTCCACAGTCGAACATATTGCTCGATATTTGACTGAGGTGGAGGATATAGCGAATAATGAGAACTTAAGGATGAGATATTTCCTTAGTTCCCTCACAAATAATGCATTTACATGGTTTACAACCCTCCATGCACATTCCATAAATGATTGGACTCGTTTGGAAAGGTTGTTCCATGAACAGTTCTTAATGGGACAATTGAAGATTAGTCTGAAAGAATTATTGAGTGTGAAGCAAAAGTTCGCCGAAACAATTGACAACCATATTAATAGATTTAGACTATTGAAAAAAAGGTGCTTTCATCAAGTTCTTGAACATGAAATAGTCAAAATGGACACTAGGGGTTTAGATTATTCCATTAGGAAGAAATTAGATACACAATATCTAAGAGATATGACTCAACTAGTGGACAAAGTTCGATAGGTCGAAAGATTGAAGCCTGAGAAAGCTAGAGTGAGTAAAGGTAACAAGGAATGAGTGGAATATGTCGATATGGAAGACAATGACTTGATGTCAGACTTCGAATATGACCATGTCGAAGAAAGTGAGGTCGATGTAGCCGAGTTAAAGCCAGGTCCCCCATATGTGTGTAAGCTTCTTACACCTGCAAATGGGAAGAACCCTTCTGAACCTGAGAAAAATGATAAGTTCCCTAATAATACTTACACCTTTGACGTGACCAAATGTGATTAGATTTTAGATTTATTGGTTGCAGATGGCCAAGTACTAGTGCCACCAGGAGCAAAAGTACCGCCATTAGAACAAAGAAAGAAACGAGGGTATTGTAAATACCATAATTTTATAAGGCATACAATCTCACAATGTTTTCTTTTTAGGGATCTTATTCAGAATGCTTTAAACAAAGTAAGACTCAAGTTCTCTAAGGGAAAAGCTCATATGAAGATCCATTCCGACCCATTGCAAGTCGGGGAAGCCAATGTTGTTAAGCATGTGGGAATCAACATGATCGATATCACTGATTTCGACATGGAGGGAGAGGATGGAGGTCTCGAAAGCCATGAGATTGAGACTGTCTATCCTAAGGTTGAAGAAGGTTTGCTTGAATTCCTCCATCGATGCAAAGCCGAGGGTTCGAAAGTTATGTTGTGCCCTAGGTGCATTGCCGTGTTTGACAAAAGGGTTACAGAGAAGGTGGAAAGTGCTCAGCAAGCGAAGAAGAAGAAAAATTGGAGGAGAAATAAGATTGGGTTCTATTTCGACAACATGAGAGTTCCTAAAATAAGGAGCAGTTTACTAACCACCAGAAAGGAAAGCCTCACACTTATGTGCCATCATCTAATGCTCCCAAAGGGAGGTGGTCGAGGCCTATTGGAAAGGAACAGTCTGGTAATCATAGGTGGAGGAATGTCAAAATGGTTTGAAACTTTTCATTGACTTATCAGGAAAATTTCCAGTTATCAGAATGACACTCATATGGTCCCAGTAACTATAAGGGGAAGAATTCGATGTCAAGAACTCAATGGAGACAATTTAAGATGAAAAAGAAGAAGGAGAAGGAAGCAGATGAATCAAGAAACAATAAACCATACCAAAGTCGAGTAAGTGATCAAACTAAGAACCCAGTCGAAAGACAGTTTTTTCCCCATAAACAAGTTAAGTCGAAGGGAAAAGAGAAGGAAAAAGTACCAATTAAGGAGGATGAATTAGTTACTGATAATTTCGAGTCGGGGTCGAAAGACGATTTCGATGTGTTGTGTAATATGGTATCAGTGCTCCTAAGGAATTATGATTGTGCCATATAGGTTTCTAAACCAAAATATTGTAAGTAGGAGGAAATGATGAAGCACAAGCATGTGTGATATTTCTTCATGAACAATGGTTTCACTGAGGAACATAATGCATTTTCGAAAGACCACACGAAGGAATGAAAAGTCATTTTAAGCCCCTCTTTATAAGGGCAAAGGTTGAAGATACAACGATGAATACAATTCTTGTGGATGAAGAAGTTGCGGTGCATCTGATGCCTCATTTTTTGCTGAAGAAAATTGAAAAATATGATACTAATTTGAGACCAGATAACATGATGCTCTCAAATTATGAGGGAAAAACAGGCCATACGATGGACATTATCCAAGTGGATGTGACAGTGTGGTCTATAACTCGACCCACCATTTTCATGGTCATTGCATCAAAGGCTAGCTATAATTTTATCCTTGGTAGGGAGTGGATAAATAGAGTGGGGGAAGTACCTTCGTCACTTTATCAAAGGATAGCGATATAGAGGAATGACGGAATAATTGAGAATTTCGAAGCTGATCAAGGGTATTATATGGCAGAAGTAAACCATGTCGACAAGAGAAAATTCAACAAGAACCTAGTAAGTATAACACCTTGCACCCCTACAAGGTTTGCATACATGCCTTTGGAACATGCATCTTACTCTCTTAAACTCCACCCAACCCATGGATTCACATGGGACAAAAAGCTTATGGGTGAGAGGTATTATGACACCATTCGACCAACTGGATGAGGGGACAAATTCGACGATGATGTATGAGTTTGATGCATTAAAACAAATTTTGGCTTATGTAGTCGAATATAGACTAAAAGCAGCCTTAAAGGCCGAGATACCACACATGGTTGTCGAAGCCAACGAATTAGAGGTATTCGATATGGGGAAGAGAATCAACATTGAACCAAAATTGATCGAGATGTCGCACCTAGCAGGCATAGAAGATGATGGCTTGAAAATCAAGAGGCTAGATTTCATCTATGATGATGAGCCTTTGGCTTCAAAAAGGATCCCACCGCGTCAACAAAAAAGATGTAACCCCGAGATCCATTGGAGGAAGTCGACTTGGGAGATGAAGCCATCAAAAGGCCATATATTAATGTCAATATCGACCCAAGTCTAAGGTTAGAGGCTGGAGATTTCCTTGGCTTTGTTGTCCATAAGAAGGGAATTGATATTAACCAGAACAAGACTAAGGCCATCATGGAAAATCAACCTCCTCCGACTAAGAAAGAGCTCCAATCTTGATTGGGGAAGATTGATTTTTTGAGGAGGTTCATCTCAAACCTTAGTGGCAAGTTTGACTATTCTCGTTGATGTTTCACCTAAAAAAGGAAGTGTTTGTATGGAAGCCAAAACATCAAAGGGTTTTCGACAAAATAAAGGAGTACTTGATGAAACCTCCAATTTTGTCCCCTCCTGTTAGGAATAGATGCATGAGGTTGTATATTTCTGCTTCAGACTTGACTATGTGGAACATGTTAGCACAAGAAGGTGATAATGGTGTAGAAAGGGTCATTTATTACCTCAGTTGAGTCTTGAACGATGTAAAGACTAGGCAGAGTCTTATAGAAAAGATGTGCATTTGCTTGTATTTCTCATGTATGGAATTAAAACACTATATAAAGCCAATTGATGTGTACATTTCTTCGCATTTCGACGTTATTAAACACATGATATCTAAACCATTTATGCATAATCAAATTGGAAAATGGGCTCTTTCCCTGACAGAGTATTCCCTAACGTATGTGCCTTTAGAGGCAATGAATGGCCAGACGGCCTCCGACTTCTTCGTTGATCATGCGATAGTCGAGGCACCTCAAAATTATTTGGATCCAGAACGATGGAAGCTATACTTCGATGGCTCAAGTAATAAAAATGAAAATGACATTAGGATTTTAATAATTTCCCCTAATAAGATCCCAACAAAGTTCAAATATAGAATTGACGACTCTTTCAAATAATGAGGTTGAGTATGAAGCTTTAATAGCTGGTCTCGAAATTTTGTTAGACTTAGGAAAAAAAAGAGTGGAAGTAAGAGAAGACTCTGAATTAGTTGTTAAGAAAAAGTGAAGAAATACAAATGCATTAAGAAAAACTTAATCATGTACTTTGTTATAACTAATCGGCTAATCAAGTGTTTCGATTTTGTGGACATCCAACATGTTCCTCAACTTGAAAATCAGAAGCCAAATGATTTGAAGCAAATTATCTCAGGGTACAAAGTTTTTAACGGGAAGTTGGAATATTTGATTGAAGTGCGAGGAAGAGTGAAAGCAACAAGGTTGTCTCCTTCGGATCTATCAACAAATCCTAAAAACTTTAAAATCTTTATCATTGAAGATTTGATTGATCCTTACTGACAAAATTCAATAATTAAATACATAGAGAATCAGAAAGGTTAAATTCTATATGAACTATATCAACCCTTTCCTAATACCCTAAAGTTTAGCCCATATGAAAATTTGTTGTCAACACAATATAATAAAAATTTACATTACTTATTTTCTAATATTCACTGGCTAGCTTAAATTTTATAGTAGTTTTCCATATCTTATAGAATCCAACAAGAAATCGAAGACTATTAAATCTAATTAAGAGCTAAGAGTAATATAAGTTGAAATGTTTGAAAATGTTGAGTTTAACTAAGATTGCCAAATTCGAGAGTTCAAGCAAAATTATTTCGAAAATGTCAAATTTAAGAAATTAATTAAGTTATTAAAAAATATTAAACTTAATATATATATATATATATATATATATATATATATATATATATATATATATATATATATATATATATATATATATATATATATATATATATATATATATATATATATATAGTGAATTTATAGTTATATAATATAATAAATGCATAATAATTTTAAATTTCAACTCAATTATAAATAACTAAGATGATTTTTTTTTAGTTTATTAGTATCTCATAGCTGTTAGGAAACTACGCAAAATTTCCCCATATTATCAGATTTGTGGAAGAATAAATTAACGCGGAAGCACACAAACTTAATGAAAATAAAATATATTAATTCATTAACCTCTCCTCACATGAAAATTTCACAACTCAATTACACTAAAAGAATTTATTGAAATTATGTTCTGATGATTACAAATGAAAGATACAAGGCTTTTATAGCCAATACAACAAGAAAGATGAATGGTTATTATTTAACATCTCCTCAAAGTTCTCATAACCATTATTATTTCTTTTTACTATTATTTTTTCTTGTTTCTCCTTCATACTCTCTTTATCTCTCTTTTATTTTGACCAACAATCTCCCACTTGAAGAGTGATTTTAATCAGTCTCCACACCTTGGTCAAACAACAACGTTTATCAATTTATTATTCTAGCAGGCCAACTGAAGAAGAGCACAACTTCAGTTTATCAATTGTCACCACCTTTGTTAACATGTCAACTGGATTCTCACTTCCTTGTATCTTGCTCAATGTTAGTACCCCATCCTCAAGAAGAGATCTAATGAAGTGATAACGAAGACCAATGTGTTTTGTTCTTGAATGAAATGCAGAATTCTTTGCTAGATGTATTGCATTTTGACTGTCACTATACAAAACACTCTTCTCCTGCATGAAACCCAACTCTGTTAACAATCCTTGAAGCCATATTAATTCCTTACTAGCAACAATCTTTTGTATTCGCGATATCCAACTAACTGCTCCAGTACCAACAGTAAATATATAGCCAATCGTACTTCTTCGGTGATCAACTTCACCGATAAAGTCTGCATCAACGTATCCTTGTACTTTTATTTCTCCTTTGCCAAAGTATAGACATTTCTTTTTAGTGCCTCGTAGATACCGCAAAATCCACTTGACTGCTTCCCAATGAGTTTTTCCTGGATTTGCCATAAACCTGCTTACAACTCCCACTGCATGGCCAATGTCTGGCCTAGTACATACCATTTCGTACATCAAACTTCCTATGGCTAAAGCATATGAAATCTTATCCATGAATTCTATTTCTTCCTCCGTCTGAGGAGACTGGTCCTTGGATAAGCGAAAATGACTTGCCAAAGGTGTGCTAACCGGTTTGGCATTGCCCATGTTGAACCTTTGCAAAATACGATTGATGTACTCTGCCTGAGATAACTGCAAAATTCCTCTTTGCTTATCTCTCATGATTTGCATTCCAAGAATCTTCTTTGTTGGACCCAAATCCTTCATGTCAAACTCCTTTGATAACTGCATCTTCAAGTTTCCGATTTCATCCATATCTGGACCTGCTACTAACATATCATCGACATAGAGTAGCAAAATGATGTAATTGGACTTATATCTCTTGAAGAAACAACAGTGATCAGCATTGCACTTCTGGAAACCTTCCTTGTGCATAAAGCTTTCAAACTTCATATACCACTGTCTTGGAGCTTATTTCAGGCCATACAAGCGCTTCTTTAATCTGCACACCATATTCTGTTTCCCTTTCTCTAAGAAACCTTCAGGTTGGTGCATGTAAATCTCCTCATCTAAGTCTCCGTGAAGAAATGAAGTCTTCACGTCCAATTGCTCAAGGTAGAGCTCTTTGCTGGCCACAATACTTAAAACTGACATGATAGTATTGAGTTTCACAACTCGAGCAAAGATTTCAGTGTAATCAACTCCTTCTTTTTGCTGAAATCCTTTGACAACTAGTCGAGCTTTGTATCGCTTAGAACCATCATGATCCTCTTTTACTCGATACACCCATTTGTTGTGAAGTGCCTTCTTTCCACTAGGTAACTCAACTAGTTCCCATGTCTGGTTGGAGATTAAAGACTTCATCTCATCTTTCATTGCAAGCTCCCACTTACTAGCATCTGTGGTCTGACATGCTTCTGCATAGTCTTCAGGCACACCTCCATCAGTTAGCAACATGTAGTCCATGTATCTCCTATTAGGAACATGAGGTCGAGAAGACCTTCTCAATATAGAAGTTGGAGTACAAGTCTCTGATGCGTCATACTGTTGCTCACTGCTTGTTCAGTTGATTCCTCTAATTGAGGATTTTCAATTATATGACTTTCTGGGATATCATCAACCTCTGCATAAACTGGGTCATTTAATTTTGATTCATTAGTGCTTGTGTTATGCCTATCTTTGTACATAACTCTTTCATTAAAGACCACATATCTACTGCGGATCATTTTCTTGTTTTCATCATCCCATAGTCGATAGTCAAACTCATCCTCACCATAACCGAGGAAAATGCATTTCTTTGATTTGGGATCAAGCTTATTCCTGCCATGAACACTAATGTGCACATATGCTACACATCCGAAAACTCTAAGATGTGAGAGTTTTACCTCTTTTTCGCTCCATACCTCTTCTGGTATTCTATGCTCCAATGGTACCGATGGACCTCAGTTGATTAAATAAGCTGATGTGTTGACTGCCTCTGCCATAACTGCTTCGGTAAGCCTGACTGCACATGTAAGCTTCTGGATCTTTCAGTCAAAGTTCGATTCATACGCTCAGCTACACCATTCTGTTGAGGTGTTCCTGGCACAGTCCTCTCCATTCTGATTTCGTGCTCATAACATAGATTCTTGAACTTGGTGTCTATATATTCACCACCATTGTCAGTTCGGAGCTTTTTGATCTTCAATCCGGTCTCATTTTCTACCATCGCTTTCCACACCTTGAAAGCCTCAAATACGTCAGACTTATATTTCAGAAAGTATACCCATACCTTTCTGGAATGGTCATCAATAAAAGTCACGAAGTATTTCTTCCCGCTAATAGATGAGACGGTAGTTGGACCCCAAACATCAGAGTGAATAAGCTCAAGCCTTTCCTTCTTTGGGGTTCTCCCATTTGTCTGAAAGCTGACTCACTTTTGTTTTCCAATTATACAGTCTTCACACATGTCAATTTCTATTGACCTAAGACCTTGTAGTTTTCCGTTTGAGTGCATGATCTTCATCCCTTTCTCACTCATATGGCCTAATCTTTGGTGCCATAGATTGTGGCTTTCATTTTTCGCAACGGCAATCAAGTGACAAGTTCCCACTATCTTGTAAAGAGTACCACTCTTTTTACCGCGAGCAACTGTCATTGCACCCTTTGAAATCTTCCATTGATCACCATGAAAGACTGTTGTGTAGCCTTCACTAGCCAACTGGCCTACTGAGATTAAGTTCTTTGTCAAGTCGGGAATATGTCTTACATTTTTCAATTCCCATTCAGACCCACCTAACTTAATCTTCACTACACCTTTACGTGCAATCTTACATGATTGCTCATTACCGAGGTAAATTTTACCGAGGTTTCCAGAGACATAATTATTAAAGAATTCTTTCTGGGAAGTGGCATGGAAGGATGCTCCAGAGTCTAACACCCAAAACTCTTCCTTATTCTCCAAAGAGCATATCAACGCGTCTTCTCCTCTTGAAGTGGAAGCAACATTTGCTTCATCCTTTACCTCTTGATTCTTTGGTGGGAGTCTACATTGATTTTTGTAATGCCATTTCTTTCCATAATTCCAACATTCGATAGTCTTCGAATTATTGAAACTACGATGATTTATGGATTTGGATCGTCGATCCTTTGATTTACCACGTCCATATCCCCTGGTTGAATTTCTTCCTCTTTCCTTTGTATGTAATACTGAAGAGGATGATGATTCACCCAACTCTCTTCGCCTGATCTCTTCACTGAGAACCAGATCACGAACATCATCAAATTTCATCTTTGTACTTCCTGACGAGCTACTCACTGCCGTGACAGTAGCACTCCAACTATCTGGTAAGGAAGACAAAAGTATCAATGCTCGTACTTCATCGTCAAACTCAATTCCAACTGAACTCAATTGGGTTGTTACAATATTGAGTTCATTGATATGTTGTGCAATTGATGTGTCTTCTGTCATCCGAAGTGTAAATAACCGTCTCATCAAATGAACTTTATTTGATGCTGAAGGCTTTTCATACATGCTTGAAAGAGCCTTCAAAAGACCAGCGGTTGTCTTCTCCTTCGCAATGTTAAAAGCAACATTTCGAGATAATGTCAATCGGATAACGCCAAGTGCTTGCCTATCGAGAAGGTTCCACTCATCTTCCTTCATCGAATCTGGCTTCGTTTCCATGAGAGGTTGATGTAGCTTTTTCTGATATAGATAATCTTCAATCTGCATCTTCCAAAAACTAAAGTCCACACCATCGAACTTTTCAATTTTCATTTTTCCTTCGTCTGCAGCCATCACTCCCACTTAAATCTGATTTTCTCAGGATCGTCTCTAAAAATTTCTTTACTAGAAAAAATTAGAAAAATCAACCAACTGGATCTGATACCAGTTGTTAGGAAACTACGCAAAATTTCCCCATATTATCAGATTTGTAGAAGAACAAATTAACGCGGAAGCACAAAAACTTAATGAAAATAAAATATATTAATTCATTAACCTCTCCTCACATGAAAATTTCACAACTCAATTACACTAAAAGAATTTATTGAAATTATGTTCTGATGATTACAAATGAAAGATACAAGGCTTTTATAGCCAATAAAACAAGAAAGATGAATGGTTATTATTTAACATCTCCTCAAAGTTCTCATAACCATTATTGTTTCTTTTTACTATTATTTTTTCTTGTTTCTCCTTCATACTCTCTTTATCTCTCTTTTATTTTGACCAACAATAACTACACAAGTTTACTCTTGTTCACTTCAAATCCATCTAACAAAAACTTGTGTTCAACCTAACTACTAAAGTAGGCATACAATAAAGAAATAGAAGATGCAAGATATATGAAATTAGAAATAGAAAAACTATAAAATTATAAAATTATCAAGTAGGCATAGAATAAAAAAATGACAACTTATGAGATATTCTTTTATAAAGTATATTTATACATTTAGTTTAGTTTTTTAACTAGATTAATCTCCTTAATGTGATATTTTGAACTCTTACGGATTTGGTAGTCGGTAGTCATAGAATCAACCAAAGAGAACAAAACCACGACACAAGTTACGAATGCAAAGAAAATACATGGTGTCGGTCCCAACATTGACGCAATCTAGATTTGTTTCGCATTTTATATCTTCCCCTATAATTTAAAAAGATGATAAAATAATAGTACAAAAACATGATAATAGTTTGAATAAAAACCGTAAAATAAAGAAGAAAATCTTATAAGAATGAAAGTTTTGGCTTACCAACAACATGTGATGCGACAAAGAATAAAGAATAGTATAGAATAATTTTTTTAAACAACTTGAGAATTTCAGGCATATTTTTTCTACTTTGCATGTAAAATTTAGAAGGCAAGTGGATATCTTTATAGCGTTAAAAGTTCATGCTCTATTATAAATAATAAAATAAATTTTTTCTCATTGATGAATTTACCCTATTAATTTTCACTAAATATCTCTTAATATTTCGGTTTATTGCAGTTGCCTCTTTAAGTCACCTAAAAAAGAGATCACATAATAATAAATGGAATTGTTTCATTTTTAACCTTTCATTACTCCTAATTTTTTTAGCCTTTCATTGCATGACAATAAATGAAATAGTTTCTTTTTTAGCCTTTTATTGCTCCAAGATTTGCATTACTCTTAAAATTTCTGATAGTTTAGTAAAAAGAAAAAAATAGAACATTGTAAATAAATTTGTTGCAATAATGCACCTTTGGGGAAAGAAAGTGTATTTAATTTTATTATACAAATGTTATTCTCTATTATTATTGACATAAGTTATATAATTAAATTGAATTTTAAAAAAAATGATGGACACGCCTCAGGTGAATTGGGAGATGGACAAGCCCCAAGGCATTTGAATGAGCTTCAACATTTTGTTGGATTGGGAAGATCATGGCATCTTAAAATGCTTGTGTTACGAGACACTTGTCCCAAATAAGGTTTTAGGTATTACAACTCTAAAACTAAGTTTAAAGCCTAACAATGGCTTAAAGTCATGTACACACTTTTCTAAAATTTGAAACCTTGTTTGTCTGAGTGTTTGCATGTACACTCATTCTTATCATAGGGTGTATTATGAAGACTGCCTTACTAGAGTTTCTAAAATTATTGGATGAAAATGTCTTACTAGATGATTAAGCTTTCTATATAGTTTGAAATATACATTATTAATTATGATAAAACTTTTATCTCATCCAACAAATAACCGAGGTATAAAGGCAAGACATGTCATATTTAATTATTATTTTAAATAAATATCACATATTCCCTCAATTTTTAAATATAATCGAAGGAAAAAATAATTCAAGAAATGCTTCGAATTTCAAATAAAACAGTTTAGTTTTTATTTATTTAAAAGTGATGTTGGTTTTATTTTATTTTTTATTTTTAAATTTATGAGTTGTTCCTTCGATTATCTTTAATAACCGAGAGATTACATTATCAGATTTTATTATAAAAACACTTATTAATCATATTTTATCCTAAAGATAACTTATATGCTCCAAAGTTATATGCATCATTCTTTAGGATGAATTATAAGACAAAAAAATCTTCAATGTTCTTCTTGTTGGTGCAAAGGTAGAATGAATGGAAATATTCTATTAAGAATGACGGCTACAAAAACATGATAAAAGTTACAATGATTCCCACCCTATTTATAAGCTAAAACTAGGGTTACTAGAATAAGATAAAATACTAAAATACCCTTTAATAAGCTTAGGGGCTAAGAAAATAGTACAACTAATAAATATGAATTACTTCTAATACCATCCCTTAATTCATATTCCGTCAAAACTTGTAACACCAATTCCATCCCTTAATCTGAGAAATTGATCAGTCTTGATAGCTTTCGTCAGAACATCTGCCAACTGTTTCTGAGTGTTGCAGTGTACAATTTCTAACACTCCCCTCTGAACTTGATGTCTCAGAAAATGATACTTGGTCTCAATGTGCTTGCTTCTCCCATGCAACACTGTGTTTCTGGCAAGATTGATTGCAGACTTGTTGTCAATCATTAGCTTCAGAGGTTTGTTTACTTTAATCTTCAGATCCTGCAATAGATTCAGAATCCACACAGCTTGGCATGCAGTAACAGCACCTGCAATGTATTCAGCTTCACAAGTTGACAACGCCACAACAGGTTGCTTCTTGGAACACCAAGAAATGGGACCTCCCAGAAATTTGAATAAGTACCCAGACGTATTTCTTCTGTCAACTCTGTCTCCACACCAATCAGAATCTGAATAACTCAGAAGTTCTGACTCATCCTTTCTTCCAGAAGGAAATAATACTCCATACTTCAGAGTTCCCTTGATATACCTCAGAATCTTGACAGCAGCTTGGTAATGGGACCACTTAGGTTTACTCATGAACCTACTAACCATCCCAACTGAATAGCAAATATCAGGTCTGGTACTGCACAAATACCTCAGAGAACCAACCAACTGTTTGAAGGTTGTATCGTCCACATCCTTTCCATCAGAGTCAGAATCCAGTTTCTGATTTGTATCAGAAGGTGTGACAGCAATCTTACAATTCTTCAGATTAAATCTCTTCAGAAGTTCTAATTCATACTTGAGCTGATGCAAAATAATACCTTTCTCAGAGTATCTGAACTCCATCCCTAGAAAGTATGTCATTTTGCCTAGATCAGTCATTTCGAATTCATTCATCAGAACTTTCTTGAACTTGGCTATCTCCTGTTCAGAACTTCCAGTCAGCAGTATATCATCAACATATAAACATACCAGAGTCATATTTCCTTCAGAAGTATGCTGAACATAGACACCGTACTCCATCTCACATTTCTGAAAGCCTTGCTTCTTGAAAAATGAATCAATCTTCTGATTCCAAGCTCTGGGCGCTTGTTTTAATCCATATAGAGCTTTGTATAATCTGTACACCATCCCTTCCTGATTCTTTTTCACAATTCCAGGAGGTTGTGACACGTAAACTTCTTCTTCTAATGGACCGTTCAGAAATGCAGATTTTACATCTAAATGCATCAGAAGCCAATTCCTGTTAGCAGCTATTGCAATCACCATTCTGATTGTTTCATGTCTTGCTACAGGTGCAAACACTTCAGAGTAATCCAGCCCAGGTTTCTGTAGAAATCCTCTGGCTACCAACCTTGCTTTATGTTTGCCAATTGAACCATCTGGCTTTAACTTCTGCCTGAAAACCCATCTGACGCTGATGGCTTTCTTGTCTTTTGGAAGTTCTGTCAGCTTCCAAGTCTTGTTTCTCTCTATAGCATCAAGTTCTTCTTTCATGGCCTTCAGCCAGAGCTTCTGCTTAAGAGCCTCTTCTGTACTTATGGGTTCAGAGTCTACTAACATGGCACACTGAATAACTTCTCCTTCAGAGTCTACTTCAGTGTCTTGCAGCATGTCAAATTCTGCATATCTTCTGGGGATGTTTCTGATTCTTTGTGGTCTCTGAACTTGTTCAGAGTCTTGAGCTTCAGAGTTTCTAGCTTCAGATGGTTGACTTCCTCCAGAGCTTTGATCATCTTCAGGGTCTAGCATATTTCCAGAGTCTGAATTGCCACCAGAATCTGGATTACCATCAGAGTCTGGGTCATCAGAGTCTGGGTCATCAGAGTCACCTTCATCTTCTGAGTCTTCTCCAGAGTCAGAATCACTATCAGAATCAGAATCAACGACAGAGTTTACTCCAACTTCAGAAATTCTTAACTCTGACCTTTCTTCAGAAGTTCTAACATCAGAATCAGATTGAGACTTATCCCAATTCCAAAATTCTGATTCCTTCACAATCACATCTCTGCTGAATTCAATTTTGTTGGTTTCTGGACAATAGAGCTTGTATGCACCTGTACTGTGGTACCCTATCAGAATCATCACTTTACTTCTATCATTCAGCTTCTGTCTTCTGGCTTCTGGAACATGTTTATAGCAAACAGAACCAAACACCTTCAGATGACTAACACTTTGCTTATCTCCAGTCCACTTCTGTATTGGAACTATTTCCTTCAACTTCTTCGTAGGACATCGGTTGAGTACATACGTTGCAGTGGCAACAGCTTCTCCCCAGAGCTTCTGAGGAAGCTTCTTCTCCTTTAGCATGCTTCTCACCATATCAAGCAAAGTGCGGTTTCTTCTTTCAGCAAGACCATTGTGTTGAGGGGTATAAGGAGCAGTAACCTCATGCTCAATTCCATTCTCCTCACAGAACTTCTGGAACTCTTTGGAGTTATACTCACCTCCACCGTCAGTTCTAAGAATCTTCAACTTCTGACCACTCTGATTCTCAGCCTTCATTCTGAACTTCTTGAATTCATCAAACACCTCGTGTTTAAACTTAATAAGGGATACCCATGTCATTCTTGTGAATTCATCAACAAATAACATAAAGTATTTATTCCCTCCAATCGATGCTACTGGAAATGGACCACACACATCAGAATGTACAACTCCCAAGGCATGTTTTGCTCTTGGAGCAGTTTCTGACGCAAATGGCAATCGTGGTTGTTTTCCTTCCACGCAAACTTTGCATGACTTTTCAGGCTTCTTAATTGCAGGAATTCCATGTACCAACTTCTTTGAATTCAGATGTTTTAAGCTTCTGAAATTCAAATGACCAAATCTTCTGTGCCACAACTCACTCTCCTTCTCAGCACTTGTTGCACTAAGACATTCTGAGTCTGCAGTTCTGACATTCACCTTGAATGTTCTATTCCTTCCCTGTTCTGACTTCATAATCAACTTCTGATTGCAGTCATACAGCTTTAGAAGATTGTCCTTCATGGTAACTGAAAAACCTTTCTCAATTAATTGTCCCACACTCATCAGATTGCTTCTGATGCCAGGTACATACCACACGTTCTGAATCAATGCTGTTTTCCCATTGTTCAGAATTACTCTGACATTTCCCATACCTTCTGCATTAAGATATTTGTCATCAGCACATCTGATCTTTGTCCTCTTTTCAGAGTCAAAGTCAACCAGCCATTTCTTGTTTCCAGTAAGATGATTTGAACAACCAGTGTCCATATACCACCAGTCTATCAGATCCATATCATCAGATTCAGAGGCCATCAATAGCACAGATTCGTCATCAGAACTTCTGGCTATATTTGCTTCTTCTGATTTTCTCTCCTTGTTTGACCAACAGTCTCTAGCAAAGTGACCAAACTTCTTACAACAGTAACATTGAATCTTCTTCTTGTCATACTTCTCTTTTTCCTTCTGAGCATTCTTTTGTCTATCAGAGGTTGAGCTTTCTGACTTCTGACCACCATCAGATCTTCTCCTGGCTTCTGACTGCTTCTGATACCTCCTATCAGAAGTTGCTTTCAGAGCCTGCTGCTCTACTTCCCTTTCAGAAGTTCTCTCAGTCAAACGCAACTCTTGCGCTTCTAGATTGCTCTGCAGCTCTTCAATTCTCATGGTGCTCAGATCTTTGGAATGTTCTATTGCTACCACAATGTAATCAAATTGAGAGGTAAGGGATCTCAATACCTTCTCCATGATTGTTTCTTCAGAAAGAGTTTCTCCACACGCTTTCATCTCATTAGTGATCAGAATCACTCTGGAGATGTATTCAGAAACTTTCTCATTATTCTTCATGTTGAGATTCTCATATTGCTTTCTCAAGGACTGAAGCTTCACCTTCTTCACTGATGCGTCACCACCATAACATCTAACCAGTGTGTCCCACGCAGCCTTTGCTGTCGTTGAATCTGCAATCTTCTCAAACACATTTACATCAACACATTGATGAATGAAGAACAATGCTTTCTGATCCTTCTTCCTTACTTCCTTCTGCGCGTTTTTCTGTTCATTCGTCGCGTCTGCTGCTACCGGAACATAACCATCAGTGACAAGATCTAGAACATCTTGAGCACCGAACAGTACACGCATTTGGATCATCCAACGATTCCAGTTTTTACTGTCAAATACTGGAAGTTTGGTGTTCATGTTGTCGTTTCCGTTCATCTTTCTACCTTGCACAGTACACTCAGATTTCTCACACAGTGTTTCCCAACCCACATAATTAAAATTCTGATCAGATTTTGTTCAAGATTCAACACGAATCTAAGAATCAAAATCAAACACACAAGACCTCACGTTCAGTCGTGTTTCCCGTGTTTCCCAATGAATCCGAACCGGAGCTCTAGATACCAATTGTTGGTGCAAAGGTAGAATGAATGGAAATATTCTATTAAGAATGACGGCTACAAAAACATGATAAAAGTTACAATGATTCCCACCCTATTTATAAGCTAAAACTAGGGTTACTAGAATAAGATAAAATACTAAAATACCCTTTAACAAGCTTAGGGGCTAAGAAAATAGTACAACTAATAAATATGAATTACTTCTAATACTTCTATCATGAACAAAACATTTTTTATGATCTTACAATCCATCATAACATAATGGTGTTGATGTTGTTATTGTATTTTTGGAATAACCTTCTTATGTTGTCAACCAATTTTTTCTTCTTCTTAATTTATTGTTTTCTCCGGTCAACAACATTGAGAAATTTATTCTTAAACATTGTTTAAATTGCAAGCACAATTATCTTATTCTCAAGATAATGGAATCTCTTTGGAGTTGTTGAGTAATAACGTAACATTTGCTCAAGATAATAAAATCTCTTTGGGATATATTGCAAGTGCAGAAAAAAAAAATCTCTTGGTAGGAACAAATAATTTATCAGAAATTTAAAAAGATTTGTTGTTCTCTAAGAATCCATTGTCAAAATCTAGATTTGTTTAAACAATTTGTTTTAATATTCTGTATAAATAATGTAATTAAAAAAATATTTTTCTCTCGGTTTTTTAAAGAAACCCAGAGGTACGAGGCGTTTGGGATGAAACATATTTTATTGTATTTTTTTATTTAAAATGAAACACATTTTACTTCAATTTTGAGTAATAACCGAGGTAAAATATAAATGTGTATATTGTGTTTCATCACTGTCCTTAAATAAATATTTGTCGTTCATTTAATGAGTATTAACGCTGAAGACATTTATTTTATTTGGAATTTTTTTTCTAAGATGGATTGCAAGAGCAGAAAATTATTTAGGTTCAAGGTTTATATTCTTAAATAATCATATAAATGAATATTTATTTTATTTGTTTCATATCAGATATTTGATCTTCCTCAAGATTAATGAATCTAGGATCTCTAATATTTTCTCTTCTTCAAGATATCCAATATTTATTTTTCACCGACAACGATGACGATGAATCCGATTCAAAATTTATTATATATTTTTAATTTAATATTTTATATAAACAATATAATTAATATATAAACAAGAGGTAAATGACACTAATTTTGAAAATGTAAAAATTATTACTGAGGATCAAATCAATACATTTCAACTATTTTTTCGGTTATTCTAAAATCGAGAATTAAAGTAACAGCATTTCATAACGTCGTTCGTTATCTCGTTTCTGTAACCGAGATTAAATCAATTTCGTATCCGATGTTACATGTGATTTTTGTAATAATGATATCATGTATACTTTCCCTCATTTTTCATCTGATTTTTTTCTTCATGTTATTGTTTTGGACAAGATCCAATTTTGCATTTCCCATGTTTTTCTCATGATAATGTTGCACCACTCCAAATTCCACATTACCTTGTTATCTCATCCATTCTTATTCTATTTCTTCAATTTCCCATAGATTTGAAACTTATTATTTTTCAATATTTTTCTATAATATCCATTATTTTTTCCTTATATTCGTTATACTCTCCGTTTCAATAATTTATAGCATATATTTGACTCTTTTTTAGGGTTTAGAAGTAACATGCCAATCACAATTAGTATTTTGCCGTATAATATCTGCTTGATTTTTTCTTTGATTCTTGGCTTGTTAATTTCCTTGAAATTTCCCTTTACTTTTTCCTTGATCTAGGTAGTTGGTAGTTACACTTAAATAAATGATATCATAATTTTAAGTTTTTTTTGTTCTTTTGACATCATAAATGTATATTCTAATGTAACTGATTTTTTTTGTGAGATGACCATATGTCCCACAATTCTTGGAGAATATCATATTAAGTGTGGAACCACTTGTGTCGAAATCACTGTTGACTAATAATAGGGATATTCAAAAAATCTCTTTGCATATTTTTGCTAATTAACAACGATACACATCTATTATTCTAATATAAGCTTTCATAAGTCAAAACATTCATAAACTGTGAGATAATGATCGAAGATCATCCAAGACCCCTTACCAAAAACCTTCTCATGATCTTCATGTACATTAAACTTCACTATGTAATATCCATGTTCTATATGGACTTTATCAAAACTACATTGTGGTTTTGAATTGGCCATAAGTTTATATATCAACATATAATAATCAATTGACTTGCCCAATAATTTGATAGTTATTGGAAGTCTTTAATAATTAAAATGTTTGATAGAAGCTTTAAAAAGCACCGCAGTGAAAACAACTTATTGGATAAGTTGTTTTGGAAATAAATTATTTTTACAATTCTGTTTTTTTTCTCTGTTATTCTTGGGCCTGTTTGTGGTTCCAATTTGTACCCTATAAATAGACGTTGTATGTCATAGTTGAAAGGTTAATGCCATATGATTCAATTCTCTCAATCTTTCTCTATTTCTCTATCTCTCTCTCTATTCACATTATCATCTTCATCTTTCCCAAACACACTGTTTTTTCACCACTCCATTTCTGATTTTTTCCAACATTTGGTAGTGCTGTTCTTGATCCACTCTTGTGTCGATGGTGACAACTTTGAAAAAGTAGGCGATTGCGATTCCGCAAAGGAAGCGTGGGAGATTCTTGAGAAGGCTTATGCAGGGGCTGCCAAAGCCAAAGTGGTGAGGTTACAAACTCACAAGCGACAGTTCGAGTTAATGCAAATGGAGGACAAGGAGTCGATAAACGATTATGTGACGCGTATTACGCGTGTGGTGAATCAAATCAAGTCGTGCGGGGAAACTACGGTAGAGCAAAATGTTGTGTCGAAGATCTTGCGTTCTTTAATGCCAAGATTCGACAACATTGTCGTTGCGCTTGAAGAATCGAAGGATTTATCGTCGTTGTCGAAGGAGGAGCTTCAAAGCTCACTAGAAGCTCATGAACAACGAATGGATGAGAGGGGAAACGATAAAGCGAAGTCGGAAATAGCATTGCAAGCGCGACTTCATGAGAAGAGTAAACGATCGGAGAGGAAAGGGCATCCGAGAGGGAAGTCCAATTTCCAGAATTTTGGTGGTAGAGATTCACAAAATTCAAAGGGGCAAAAAGGTGAGGGAAGCTCCAAGGAGGGTGATCAAGGAACCCACAAGCCATTCGACAAAAGTAACGTGAAGTGTTACAATTGTCAAAAGCTTGGGCATTTCGCAAAGTATTGCCACGCGAAACGAATAGAAAATCACGCGGATGAGGCGAAGTTTGCTTGGGAAGAAGCGAATGATGATAATACGCTTCTTGTGATGATCACGAAAGAGAATTATGACATGAGAGAAGGGCTGGACAGCAGTGGCAGCAGTGCAGACAATTCTGCAGAAACGCGTTCGGAGAAAAACGCAATGGTAACGGTTCGAGATGGAATTCAAAGTAGCGATGAGTGGTACTTGGATTCTGGTTGTTCGACTCATATGACGGGAAGAAAGGATTGGTTTGTCAAGATCAATCAAGCCACGAAGAATAAAGTGAGATTTGCCGATGATACGACGTTATCCGCCGATGGTGTTGGAGATGTCTTGATCGTGAAGAAAGATGGTGGTCGTTCATTGATCAAGGATGTGCTGTACATTCCAGGAATAAAATGTAATCTCTTGAGCATTGGCCAACTACTCGATAAAGATTACATTATTCGCATGGAAAACAAGGTATTGCGCGTTTTGGACCGAAAGGGAGTTTTGGTACTTAAAGCACCGATGGCTGCCAATCGAACTTTCAAGATAGCATTGAAAGTAATGGAGCATCGATGTTTAGCTACAACAGCAAGTCGTGAGGAGTGGTTGTGGCATTACCGTCTTGGTCATCTCAATTTTCGAGACCTCGACGCGTTGCATAAACATGGTATGGTGACCGGGCTGCCAAGAATCGTGTTCCAGCTGAGTTGTGTGTTGAATGTGTTCAAGGGAAGCAACACAAGAGTGTTTTCAGCAAGGATACAGGTCATAGGACCAAACATCTTCTTGAGGTGGTGTATTCGGACGTGTGTGGGCCGATGCAAGTCAATTCGTATGGAGGTAACCGATACTTTGTCACGTTTATTGATGATTTCAGTAGGAAGTTGTGGATTTATCTAATCAAGAGGAAGGGTCAGGTGTTTGATATGTTCAAACGATTTAAATCCATGGTTGAGCGACAAAGTAGTCACAAACTCAAAATTCTCAAAACCGATGGAGGAGGAGAATTTACTTCGAGGGAATTTGGGAGTTATTGTGATGATGAGGGTATTGTGCGTGAGGTTGTACCACCCTATACGCCTCAGCAAAATGGTGTTGCCGAGAAAAAAAATCGGACGATTATGAACATGGTGCGTAGCATGTTGAAAGCGAAAAATCTTCCGAAAGAGTTGTGGGGAGAAGTTGTTTCTACAACTGCCTATTTGATAAACATGTGTCCTACAAAGAAGCTGGACAAGGTTACTCCAGAAGAGGTATGGTGTGGACACAAGCCAAGTTTGAGTCACTTGCGTGTTTTCGGTTTGGTAGCGTTTCGACATATTCCGGGTCAGATTCGAAAGAAATTAGATGACAAGGGTGAAATGATGTTGCTGGTTGCTTATCATCCTACCGGAGGCTACAAGCTGTTTGATATGAGTAAGAAGAAGATTGTGATAAGTCGAGATGTGATCGTGGACGAGTTTCGACAGTTTGACAGCAGAAAATCTGCCATATCAGTTCAGGAAATCGATTTGCCTCAAGATGAAATCGATTTCATGCAGGAAAATCAGCATTCTGGAGCTGCTGGAACTGGTTCTGGTGAGGTTGAAATCGATTTGCCTCAAGGTGAAATCGATTTCATGCAGGAAAATTTGAATTCTCAGCCTGCTGAAGGTACTGTACAGCAACCTTTTGTAACCGAAACAGGTGAATCAAGTAGACGACCAACAAGGCAAAGAGGATTGCCTCAAAGACTTCGTGATTGTGAATTATTCTGAGATAGCGAGATCAACAATGAGGATGATCTTATTCACTTTGCTCTAATGGCCGAATCCGAACCGGTGAATACGGAGGAGGCACTAAGCGATCCAAAGTGGATGTGTGCGATGAAAGAAGAACTGAATTCGATTGAGAAGAACAGTACTTGGATGTTGGTTGATTTACCGAAAGGTAAAAAGGCGATAGGTGTGAAGTGGGTCTACAAAGTGGAAGCGAATCCGAAAGGCGAGATAATCAAGCATAAAGCTCGATTAGTAGCGAAGGGATTTTTGCAAAAGGAAGGGATATACTTCGATGAAGTGTTTGCTCCAGTTGCAAGGCATGAAACCATTCGGTTAGTTGTTGCGATGGCAAATAACAACAGCTGGCCATTGTATCAAATGGACGTCAAATCTACGTTTTTGAATGGTCCACTTGATGAGGAGGTATATGTGAGACAGCCACCTGGTTTTGTGATAAAAAATCAAGAGGCAAAGGTCTATAAGTTGAGGAAGGCACTCTATGGTTTGAAACAAGCTCCAAGAGCTTGGAACAAACTCATAGATGGATTTCTTAGCGATGTTGGTTTCAAGAAATGCGTATCCGAACATGGAGTTTATGTGAAACCGGATGCAAGTGAGGGAGTAATCATTCTTTGTCTTTATGTGGACAATTTGTTGATTACCGACAACTGTGAAAAGAACATTTCAAAGTTCAAAGGAAAGCTTATGAAGGAATTTGAAATGAGTCATCTTGGTATCATGAAATACTTCTTAGGCATAGAGTTTCAAAGGATAAAATTGGGACTGCTCATGCACCAAAGAAGGTATGCCATGGAAATCCTGAAGAGGTGTGATATGGAGCATTGCAATGCTGCCACAAAACCAGCCGAGACACGATTACAGCTGTCCAAGAGTGAAGAAGAACAAGATGTGGATCCTACTCAATACCGGAGATTGATAGGATCATTGCGTTACTTGTGCAATACGCGGCCAGATTTGGCGTTTAGTGTCGGTATTGCGAGTAGATTCATGGAGAGGCCAAGGTATCACACTTGGAAGCAGTTAAGAGGATCCTTAGATATGTGAAAGGTACTCTTGGTTGTGGAATTTTATTTCCGGCAAACGACATGAGCAGAAGTTGTGAGTTACTCGGATACACCGATTCCAATTGGTGCGGAGATAAGGATGATCGAAAGTCTACGGCGGGGTATCTCTTTATGTTCGGTAAGGCACCAATCTCTTGGTGTTCGAAAAAGGAACCGGTTGTAGCCCTCTCTTCTTACGAGGCCGAGTATATAGCAGCGTCGATGTGTGCATGCCAAGCTGTGTGGCTGGTGAATCTATGTAAGGAGTTGGACAACAGTAGAAATGGGGCTGTTTTGCTACTTGTGGACAATATTTCAGCGATAAACCTTGCTAAGAATCCCATAGCACATGGGAGGAGCAAACATATTGAAATGCGATTCCACTATTTGAGAGAATTGGTGAGCTCCGGACAGTTGCGTTTAGGGTACTGCAGAAGCGAAGAACAAGTCGCAGACTTGTTAACGAAAAGTGTGACAAGTGATGTGTTCAAGAGACTTGTGAAGAAGTTGAGCATGATGAGTGTGGAGCATTTGAATTAAGGTGGTGTATTGGAAGTCCTTAATAATTAAAATGCTTGATAGAAGCTTTAAAAAGCACTGCAGTGAAAACAACTTATTGGATAAGTTGTTTTGGAAATAAGCTGTTTTTGCAATTCTGTTTTTTTTCCTGTTATTCTTGGGCCTGTTTGTGGTTCCAATTTGTACCCTATAAATAGACATTGTATGTCATAGTTGAAAGGTTAATGCCATATGATTCAATTCTCTCAATCTTTCTCTATTTCTCTATCTCTCTCTATTCACATTATCATCTTCATCTTTCCCAAACACACTGTTTTTTCACCACTCCATTTCTGGTTATTTCCAACAATAGTCACTTATTACAATGGTTTTCTCAACCCTTCAATTATCATTTCATTCGAGAAACACTTAGATTTCAAGATAACTAGAAATTATCTCTCTCGCTTTAGACCATGTAAGGAGAAACTTTTAATATATTAAATAATATTTTAAAAAATTAGATTTTTTTTTAAAGATAAATTAGACAAATTCAACTATCATTTTTGCTATATTTTTGATGGGTTAAATTTTATGTTTCTCGAATTTTATGTTTTTCCTTTTTAATCAATAAATCATCTTTAATAAAAAAATATTAAAAATAGTATATAAGTAAATTTATAATCATATAATAAAATAAATGTATAATAATTTTAAATTTAAACTCAAGTATAAATATTAAAAATAAACCAATGTAAACTAAGGTGGAAAAAAACGGTATGAAGTTTTCATTTTTTTTAGTTTACACAAGGGCACACAAATTTACTCTTGTTCACTACAAAACCTTTCTAACAAAAACTTGCCTTAAACTTAACTACTAAAGTGTTTCTTATAGATGTCATCAATGAAACATCCAAAAATAAGACAATTGGAAATCTCTTTGTTTCGTTATTATCTTTTTTAGAGTACAAGTTAGAAATATATTAGATGTCATCAATAAATAAATGCAAACTTATAAGATATTCTTTCACATAATTATATTACACATTTATTTTTCTAACATGATATCTATGTAATTTTTGAACTCTCATGGATTTAGTACGAGGTTTGCTATTCCTACACCAAAACATACATCAAATACCTACATCAAATATTATACGGTGAACAATATTTTTTAATAAATAAAAAAATAATATTTATAAAAAAATATTTTTATAACATAATTATAAATTTTATTATTAACCAATTTTATTATTGTATTAACCACAAAAATATAGGTTATCAACCAATTTTATTATTGTATTAACCATAAAATATAAGTTATTTCATATTTTAATGTTAGAATTTGGTTAATACTATATATTTTATTGGTTAATGAAATAGTAAATTTGGTTAATGAATTATAAGTAAAATATGTGGTTAATAATCTATATTTTTATGATTAATACAATAATAAATTTGATTAATGACATATTTTATATTTGTGTTACAAAAATAATTTTAAAAATAAAAATATTTTTTTATAAATATTTTTTTTTATTTATTAAAAAAATAAAAAACACTGTTCACCGTATAAATACGATGTACAATATTTGGTGTAAGTATTTGATATATGGTTTGGAATAAAAATAACATAATTCATTTAGTATTCATAGAATCAATAAGGAAGAACAAAACCATAACATACTTTACGAATGCAGCGAAAATATATGAAGTCAACCACAAAATTGGGACAATCGAGACTTGTTTCGCATTTTATATCTTCCCCTATAATAAAAAAGATGATAAAATAATGATAAAACAACGTGATAATAGATTGTGCCAAAACTTCAACATAAATAATAAAATTTTGTAAGAATGAAAAAATTGTCCTACCAACGGCATGCGTCCCGACAAAGAATATCGAATAATATAAAATCAAAATTTTAAAAAACTTGAGATTTTCAGCCATATTTTCTACTTTGCGTGTAAAAACTAGAATGCAATTTGATATCTTTATAAAGTTAAAGTTTCATACTCTCCTAAATATATTATAAGTATATTATTATGTTATGTTTGTCTCTTTAACCCACCTAGTAAATAGGTCAAACGATAATTTTCTTTCTTTTTCATTTCAATACTCCTAACTTTTGCATAAAAAAAAATACTCCTAACTTTTCATTACTTTTATCCTTTCATAATATTTTTGTCTCTTTAACTCACCTAATAAAGAAGTTACATTGTAAATAAATTGAATAGTTTCATTTTAGCCTTTGATTACTCTTAAACTTTTTAGTCTTTTATTATTCCATATTTTGCATTAATTTTAAATTGTCTGGTAGTTTAGTAAAACAAAAATACTTTTAAAACATGGGAAATAAGTTAGTTGCTAAAACTAAACTTTTGGAGAAATAAAGTGTTTATGCACAAAGAGAATGTATTGTAAGATAAATATTTTGTTAATAAAAATATTGAATAAAAAAGAATGTGTATTTAATTTTACTATGACAAAAGTTATTCTCCATTATTATTTACATAATTATGATTAAATATATTTACAAAAATATTTAATGGACATGGTTATGGAGGACTACGGAATGGACACGACTTAAGGCGCATCATGGGATCGTAGTTGAGCAAGCTCTACAAGCTCCACCAGTTTGATTGATTTGGAAGACCATGACATCTTAAAATGTTTGGTTTACCCGATGCTTGTTCCATAGAAGGTTTTAGATATTTTACATTTAAAAATGTTTTTAAAATCTAGTCAATCGGTTAAGGAACTGTTTGATCAATTGGGGACAGTTTTACAACTCAACTATCGATTAGCGCTAGTAATCTAGTGAATTATATTCACTCACTACTAAAAATTTAGTATATAGAAGATGTTTATTTGCGGGTGATTTTAAAAACTCTTAAAAATTAGTTAAGTAAAAGCACTCTTACTCCATTTGTATGGTGATGGTGCCTCTGTTTATTAAGTTTGTTTTCTGTATGCTTTATATTTTTCTGTACGCATAGTTTTCCTTTGAATCCATTATCTGCATACTTGTTGTGAACAAAGTACCAACATAAACCAACATGTTTTATATGCTGCTGCAGAATGTAAATATATGTGTTTCCTACCTCCATAATATCTTATTTTGTATGAATTTGATATATGATACCTCTGTCATCATTCAACATTCAACATTTAGATGAATATGATACCTATTTTATCTTGTTCTCCATTGAATGCTTCATGAATTTCTTGAGAAGCCTACATATCTTGTGTTAGAATAAAATCTTATGTTATAATAAAATTTCCTTTGAATATAATTTAATTATTTATAATTTCTTTATTAAACCATTGACATTATGTTTTTTTTTAAATTTTGCAATTGTATTATATTACAAGTGATGACCAGAAAAGTGGATATGGTGTGTAATTAGTAATAGATTATCCACTAGTCCAAATAATATCTTATAACAGGGATTATGGAAAATAACTTTGATAAGTTAATACTAAACGCTTATGTAACTTTCTGCAATTCATAGCATGCCATCTAAAAGTTAGATCAACAAAGTTATTTGTGTAGTTGGCGTTCTATATATACAATTTTTGATTGTGTTATAGCGTGAAACTTTTAACATGAGCAATTTACAAGTTTTATTTGTTTGTACTTTATAGACATTTTCAATGTGGTGGTTCGCTTCGTTGTTGCATAACTGCATATAATATCTAATATATCACTGTAGAATTTTATTAGTAATTTTTTAATACCTCTAAATATATCAAAATGTGAGTTGAAAATAAAACTAATATGTTAATATCTTGTAGAACCATCTAAATTTTATATATAACTTCAGGACTACACTAGTTGATATGCACATTTTTATTAAAATAAATATTTTTATTGGAAGGTCCTACATATCATACCAAGATATAATTTCAAAATTATAGCACTCTATTTCACATATATGCATCTAACATTTCTAACATAGATTCACATCTGTAAAGAAGGACAGTGAAATATTAGAATGTTAATCCCATAACTCCCAACATATATATAAGAGACTTGAATTTAGATATTTCAAGAGTTTAGTTGACTCTTGGATTTGACAAACTTGGTTGAATTGATTCTTGAAACACAAGTGTGGGATATATTGCTCCAACAAAAATATCTTTGACTATCATACAATAAATTTGTTTAATATGAGATTTCCTATTTATATCATAAAGTTATTAGTAAAATAATTACTAGCGTATAGTTACTTGCAGTCAATCTTTAAAATGTATACTACATTTAAACTAAAGTTTCAATTGTGAAGGCGATAAATTAAATACGAGCAGTGGTCATAGTTGGAGTACTGTGGAGATGTTGTAAATTCATAACCACTCCTCATAATTTTTGTGCAATATAATTTGCATGAAAACATTATTATAAAACAACTTCTCATTATTTATACAATATAAATATCTTTAATAGGGAAGTGTGCCTCTTATAACTAACGTCGATTATATGATATATATATATATATATATATATATATATATATATATATATATATATTATAGAGAGATATACATATTATTAATCATATTATTTTTTTATGGTGTAGTTTTTGCAAGTTGGACAATAACCTAGTCAAGGACAATTATATATTGAAACCCATAAGAAAAGGATGGATCAGTTATAAATCTTGCAGCAAAAGCTTTATTGGTAAGTTTAATTTTATGATTATTTTTTCAAGATTTCCATTTAGTCTTATGAGTTTTTTTATGTTAAACATTAAATCACTGTGATTTATTTGAATAATATACTACTTATTATGTTGTTGTTGTTGCTGTGTGTTGATAATTTTGTATGTTTGTAGGAACAAATTGAAATGAGTTTGACTCAAAGCACTAATGATGAATCCGTGGATTCTCTTTATGTTGTTGTTGGTAATGTTTTGGAGCCTGTGCATTCTGGAAGAGTATGGTGTTTATGTATGGGAGCATCACCTAGTTATACATTTATAAATACCAGATTTTGACTTTCAAACTCAGGTATTTCATATGTTATTGCTACATCACCTTCTAACTTTTTGCAAGAAAAATACACACACTTGAAATCTCATCTTAAGAATATTAGTGAAGCATTTAAAGCTTACATAATAATGAAATAAGGACGAATCCCTGATGAATTAGTTGATGTCTTTGATTCATCAAATGTGAGTATTTTATATAAATTTTATAATGAATACTAAATTATTATGTTTTGTTGAAATAACTAATTTTTCTAAATAATAGTTTTAGATTTTGAATCTTATTACGTTGAAGTAGTTGTAAATTGGAAGTATATTTCCATTTCTATTATGCATTTGCGAATAAAATTGTAATTTTAAATTTTTAGTTGCAATTTAAAATATTTAACTAAGTTTTTTTTTTCAATCAACCAATGTCGCAGGTCAGTCGGATTTGTCAAAGAAAGTGAGTGAATTTGATTCAGCAATGGATACAAGTGAGTCTGATTTACCAATGGACGCAAGAGGATTATATGTTGCTAGCAACATTTGATAATTTTTATGTTTCTTTTAGTATTACATTTAGTTTGAGTTTTGTATTACATTCACATATTATGAGTTGTGTTTAATGTAACATAGAACACAATATGTTCCTATGATGGGTTGAATTTTATTGTAAATTTAAAGTCTAACATGTTACTATGAGTTTTGAGTAATATTAAATATTTTTTCAAAGTTTTAAAATACAAAAGTACAAAATGATTTTCTATTATATCAATAAATATAAATCACCAATTCGTTTTAATAATAAATATAAAAAAACTAAAGGAGGTTTTAAACCCCGTTAAAAAAGTATTAGTCAGAATAGTTACATGATATTTAAAGGGGTTATAAACCCCTCCAAAATAACATTCAAGTAAGGGAGGTTAAAGACTTTCGCAAAAGAACCCCCTCATAAAATACCAGCGTTAAACCTCGCAAATATATTGTGGCACCTGTATTTGGAGAGTTTTTGAAAACTTCCACAAATCATTTTTGTGGGGGGTTAAAAGCCTCCGCAAATTAAAAAAAATAGCCCCCCGCTCTTTATCTATTTTTTTGTAGTGACTTTGTAAAGTCTACAAACGATTGAGTTAGTCTCTTAATGATGGGTAACTGTTAAATATTAAAGCTTTTAACTTTGGCTTGAAAAATAGACTATACATGTGTGATAATTGATTAACCTAATCGATTATGGAATTTAATTCGTCCATGGACTCTTTCCAAATTTGAGTTACACTTTAACCTATAAATAGAAAGCTTCTCTACCATTTCAAATATCTCAAACAATCTTTGATCTTACTTTCTTACTCTCTCATCATTTTCTATAAATCTCTCATTTTTATGACATATATTTTGCCTTAGTGCTTCGAGAGTGTTCTTGTGATTAAGTGAGGATCATTGTTATGAGTATGAGCATAATTGTAATTTATCAAGAGTGTATTATCTCTTGAGTAAAATATTATTCTTTAAGAATTTTTTAGGTTGCGAGCTAAACTAGTAAAATCTCGTATTTGGTTGAGTGATGGTCTTAGCAAGTCTCCTTTTTGTTAGTGAGTTTCACAAACATAAAAAATTATCTTTTATTTCGTGAGCTTTGCCAAAATAAAAAGTTATCTTTTAGTTCGTGAAGATCAGTCATTAAAATCTCCACAACGGCTCATAAGCTCATCCTGGTGTAAAAGCTCTGTTGATTTGATATTATTCTATACAAAATCTTATCTTGAATTATGAGTTCAACTTGGTATAGAAGCCCAGTTAGTTTGAGATTACCTTTTGAAAATCTCATCTCAGGTCAGAGGTAATCCCGTGTAAAACCCTAGTTTGGTTTGGAGGATAAATAGTGTAAAACTCCATCTTGGTTCAAGATCAACCCTTGCAAAATCTATGTTTGGTTTAAAGGATAGACAATATAAAACTCCATCAAAACAAAGTCCCAACAACTAAACCACCAACCAAAACAAAGTGCCAATAGCTAAACCACCAAAACGAAAAGGAGAAAATAACTAGGAATGTCAGAGTAGGAACAAAAGTAAAAAAAACACGGGCTAGATCTCCCAAGCCAAGGACGCAAGAGGAGGCCGAAGACACTCAAGTTTCTATTTGCATAGATGCATGTTAGGGTTCTTGAGCCATTCTGAGAAAGCACGAGAATTCCCTAAACCTACCATGGCACCATTTCTAAGCCAAAAGAGTACTCATGTATTCAATGTCCTTTGCAATCACTAATTTACCAGAGAACACAATATCATTAAGAGTTTTCCATATCGACCAGACTATAATATGTCAAATCATAAGATAACTACCCTAAACTGAATAAGACTCTAAAGAGGGAAAATCATCGGATAAAACACCAAAGTATCTCTGGATGAAGCTACAAACCAACCTAACCAACTAAAAATTCTATACCAAACTAATACCACAACTTCACAAGATTAATACTCACTATTAAATATTATAGCAATTATGCATGTCATTAACTTGATCTTGATAATGTTTGCACTTACACCTCATTCTCACCACTAGGCGAATGACAAATGTTGCCTTACTAGAGTTTGTCAAGTTCTTCACCATATGTAGAAACTCTTGAAGAGAATGTCTTACTAGAGTATTATGCACCCTTTGTAGGAACTATCCTCCAACATTTTCACTTCACTTTTAGTTTCATGAAGAATTTCTAATGCGTGCTAACTAGAAACTTTCAGTCAAATTATGGCGTGAGAAATTTGCCAAAGAAACCCTTAACGATCATTCAAAGGAAATTAGATAGTATTTAAAAGAAAAACGACCCATGAAAAATTTAGGTCAGTCAAATAAGAAGAAACATCCATAAACTACCACACGTCTTAGAAAATATTACCATCAATGCCCCCTCAACAAAGGGTGGGTCGAGAAGGCATAACCACTCATATGATATCCACATCATTACCAGGGACTCCCAAACTCCAAACAAATGACATTTTACACTTTTAACAGAATTATGATGGTCAAAATGGAATAGTTTGGTGTCTTTTATGGTAGACCTTGAAGTTCATATGATATCATGTATGTTGAGTTATTAAACACCATGTAACTAACCCAACATTTTCAACCTTACCACATCAGCAACCTTCAGAGGTTTGAGAGCTTCAACACTAATCATCAGGGGTATTGGAATTTCAAGATAAAATAGAAATAATGTGATAGAATTAAAATAGAAAAATGTGAAAGTTTTATATATGGTTGTTGACAGCAAGTCAATAAACAAATTTTAGAGTCACACTTCCTAACTTGACTAAGATATATGCAGTATCATCAATGATTCATTTGAAGTTAAAATACAAAACTAGTATAGATGAACTGAATGTAATCCAAGCTAATATAGAAGCATTTTACATATGTTTCGATGCGTTACAAGAGATGTATGAGTAATCCAAAGTAACCATTATTAGATAAAGCTTCTAGATTAAATGGATCTAAGCTAGAATTATGAACGAAACACTTTCCTTATAGTATTTCAAGCACTCTCAAATATATTAAAGTTTATATGCAGGAATACTCAAGAAAATTCAGCCTATATTTGAGTTTTCAAAAGAATGATGAAAACTCTAATGTAAGGAAGAGAATATGAAATTTCGTTTAAGAGGATATATGTTTTTGTGTTATATTTTTCAAATCCGGAATGATGTATTTATAGGCCATGTTTGTGTTATTTCACATGGATGCGACCCTTGATGAAACAATGCTCTTTCAGCAAGACTTTTACTAAAAGTTATATTGTTTCACCTACAACAACACTTTCCAAGCGTTGCTCTTTTTCATTCTCCAACATTTTAAGAAGTGTTGCTAATTTCTGAATTCAAAATTCAAACACATGCAACGACAAAAAAAATAAGACACCATCATTTTTGTCCATGTGAATCTTTATCCTCTTTATGTGTTTTATTGAGTTAATGAATATAACCCATAAAAATTTATTGTTTATAAATTATAACGGCCACATCCATAAAGGCCACTAGCATGAATTTGACTGGTTTAGACCTCCATCTAAAACCACACCCTTTTAGAGATGACAATCATAAGTAGGAAGAATTTCCCTTGGAGGCACATAGAAAGGTTGACCATCCTAAAGAAAATGAATATTTCATGGAAATATATTTGAGGGACAATGCTTCTAATACTATTAAAATATGAATCAACTTATTTGAAAAGGTGAGGTACACCGTGTGGGTTTCAAATTATGTGCATATTAATAAATTTAGCATCAAATGGTGGATATGTATAGAATATTTTGATCTTAAGAGGGTGTTCCACGAGGACACATTCCCTTTGGCCAAAGTAGCAGGATAGGTAGATAAGTCATTTGACTTCACACGTTTTCTTTCAGACACTTATTATAGTATAATAAATACTAATGAATCCAAAAGATTGTATGAAACATCCTTCATGACTAAGAGGGAGTTTTATTTATAGGGTAATGCCATTTAGGCTCAAAATAACATCCACGACATATCATTTTTGATGATGATTAAATTCTTCAAAGATCATATCAGAGACATGTTGGAGTTTTACATTGACGAGGTTATAGTAAAATTTGGTAAGTAAGAAACTCATATTGCATATATGGAGGTTGTGATTATAGAGGTCATTGTTACAACTTAAATATTCTCCTTTTTTTTAATTAGTTTTATTTTTCTGTTTTTATAATTTGCTAGAATTCTATTAGGATAATTTGATTAATCTGTTAGAGTTAACTGTACTTGTCCGTTGGGCCTATATAAGGACGTTAGGTCTCTATTTGTATTTTTCATATTTTTTTATTAATAAATTTTCTCCTTTTCTTTTATCAATATGCATCATTTCCATGTGTTAACATGGCACCATTAATATTATATTTCTCTAATCTTTTTTTCTTCTTTCATCCTTCACACACGTGTTCTTTCTCATTGGACGAAAGAATTGCAATCTAATCTCTATCTATACATTCGAATCTTTTTCTTTCTCCTTCCACTTGTGTCACTATCTCCTATTGTAAACCTAGATTTCACCCTCATCTCCACCACCAAAATGTCACTACTTAACCTCAACACGCTATTGATAATTATCAACTTGACATGCAAGATCCCTTCTATATGCATCTTAGTGATAGCCATGGGTTTGCTCTGTGAAGTAAAGCTTCTCCAACATTGATTTTGACGAAGACAACTTAGAAGTTAATGCTCATAGACAAAAAATGGAAAAAGCCTCATGGTCAAAAGCTAAAGTATAAGGTGTTCTATCACATTCAATATTATGAAGATTAGCTTTGGATTTTAATGGTTGATCACATTTTTTTAAGGTACAAGTTACAAATCCATCATGTTATACTATAGTGCTAAAAAAATCATGTTGATCATTTCACTTATTGCATTCATTCATGTTAACATCTTGTGGAACTTGTTTGGAACTAAATTTTTAAAGTATTTTTCAAAACCAAGTCAGGTGTAACCGGTTACACCATTTTCGATAACCGGTTACATGAACGAATTTTTGGATATTTTGGTTTGCAATGTCAGGTGTAACCAGTTACAGATACGAAATTTTCAATTTTTTGTTATACGGCTTCAGGTGTAATCAATTACGATTATCTGTTAACCGATTACCACTAAAGTAGTAGACCTTTTTTACTCAAAATTTGATTCTAATAAATTTACTTTTACATCCCTTAAGTATGGCATCTTTTCATGATTACATGCACTTTCAGAAAGGTATTATGGTAGTATAAATATCTTACATATCTGATTTGGTTTGTACACCTTTTTCATTGCAATTCAAACTCATTACTCTCTCAAACTTTCAAACAAGTATCTTGTGATACAAACTTTTGTGTGAAACTTACTACATTAAACTTCATTGCATCATTTACGTTTCAACATTAATTATGAGCACTTGTATAATATCTTGTGAATTGCTTACTTGAAAGAGAAGATCAATTCTAGCAATTGATACATATCACCCAACTTCAATTTTTTGTATAAAAATTCAGAATAGTGTGAATACCTTGCTGTCCTGGATTGTTGGAAGCAATAGAGTGAAAAGGAGATGATTGCTCTCTTCTTTCACTTTGTAAATATCATAAGGGGATTGTCCTTATTGCTTGTGTTAGTAACTTATGTATAATAAATATGATAGACTTGTACAAGGTTCTAACACTTATTGAAACCTGTTATTGCATAAGGGGACTGAAGTGCTCTCTGATTGTGAGGGAAACCAGGATATATCACCGATGTTCTTTACTTTTCCACATTATACTTCTTTATAGAACACTACCAAACCAAAAAGTTTAAAGCAAAATTTCAATAAACCAAAAATCGATCAAAGTACCTAATTCACCCCCTCTTAGGTGCACTCTAGACTTACACGCTATTGTCGCACCATCTCTGAACAACTCCAATTTTCACTCATGGTCTCGTCTATTAAATTAGGGTTCATCGATGGAACCCTAATTCACTACTACAAAATATACCTTTGATAACATTAAATTATAACAATCTGACAGTTAACCGTGGTAATATCTTATTTTTGGACGTATATTTTTTTGTATATTTATGAAAATACATTGCATTACGGTCAAATTTTTTTACCATGATTATACATTCATGGAGTGACAAGATTCGAATCCCAACTCCAAAGATTTTCTACTTTTTCGTTACAATGAGTGTTGTCCTTATAATAAGGCAATGTCAACCGTTGTGAAAGACACTACATTTCATCACAGTTTTTGAATACGACCGTGATGAAATTGTTTACCCATATATAAGCGAATTAACTCTCGCTTCTTGATAGTACGCGTATCTCTCACAACAAAACCCTAAAACGCATTTTCTTTCTTCTTCTTTGTCATTGGCTTTCCTATTCTACATTATAGCCCCAATCTTGTTCTTCATGCATATAAGTATTCTTCTTCTTCCTTATCCTCTCGTTTTCGTGTATGTTTTTGATATGTTTCACATGATTTTCTTCTTGTCGAGAGTTTATGTTTTTTTGTTGTTGTATGTTATTGTTGTTAAACTTAGATAAATGTTAGTTAATATGATTTGCATATTATTTACTTCAGTTTCACATGTTTTGTTGTTGGTTATCGTTGTTGACAAATCTTTTTCCATATTTTCAGTTATTCGTGTATGTTGTTGTTATGTTGATGTTATTATTATGTATGTTGATAAATTTTTGTTGGATTAAAATGTATTGCTGGTTTATGTTAACATGTTGATAAACTTGTTGATTTTTATTTCTATGAAGAAAAAAATGCAAGAGAGGATGGAGCTGAAGTGAAAGATAAAAACTTGTGTGATAGACCTATAATGACATCCATTTAAATTTAACACAAGTTTGCATATTTCTCCTCAGTTTCATTGTCCTTTTATTTTACAAGTTTGCATACTATGGGTGTGGTTTACATGATGGTTTGTCTTAATTTTCTACGATTTTTTTCCAATTAAATGTATGTATGTTGTAGATAAGTGTTATTCTGTTTTGTTGATGTTGTTGTTGATGTTGTTTTGTGTTGTTTGTTAATAAATGTTTTTTTATGTGCAACTAGCAAGTGATTATGGTTCTTTACTTATCACTAATGTAGTTGGTTATATGAACATGGATCTAAGAGAGTTGCGAACTTGTGTTTACTGTGGAAATATTATACGAGTCTTTCATATAATATTCCCATAGTGAACACATGTTTTCTACTCTCCCTTCTACTTTATCCTCTTCATAGCTTCCAAGAACAATTAGTTATCAAGTTCTCCCAATCTATGTTAATTAATTGATGTTTTTGTTGATAATGTTGTTAGTGAGTTTGTTATATCATATGTGATTATTTGTTTCACTAACCCCTCATTGAACTTGCATTCATTTAAATAGATTTTTGAGATAATAATTAGAAAAATTAAATTATTCTTGAAAATCAACTTAGAAGATTTATCGAATTTCATGCATCTTATAATTCATGATTTTCTATTTAGCCTTTAGAATTTGATTCAATGCCACAAGTTCTTCAAAATAATGATGATAAATGGATGCCATTTTGAGTCTTTCAAACAAAATTTGACGTTTTCAAATTAACTAGAAAAAAAAAGAGGAAATCAAATTTTGTGTGAAAGACTTAGAAGACACCAATTCATCATCGTCACTTTGAAGGCTTTGAGATTAAATCAAATTATATGGGTTAATAAGGAAATCATGAATTACAAGATGCATGCAATTTGAAAAACATTGGATCTTTTAAGTTTTTTTTCAAGAATAATTTAATTTTTCTGATTATCATCTCAAAAATATTTTTGAATGGTTATATATGGTTAATGAGGGGCACAAAAAAACAAGCAAACCCATATTTTATAATAGACTCTTACACATACCACCACAGTTGAAACATAAAACCGTGGTGAAATGTTATTTTTTATGCGCTTTAATTTGGTAGCAGTTGGGTATCGAACCCATGACCCTATATTTATGACAACAACTGCTTACGTCAACCATTGTGATAGGTAACACGCTACATAGTTTATCACAACGGTTGCACGCCCGTGGTTGAAAATAACGAATTTATAACCACACCCTACTTCACCATGATTGGTCAAGCGTGATGACATCTATTTTTCAAATGTGGTGAAAGGGTTTTTCTGTAGTAGTGATTTTCCCTGATTTGTCTCATCCTACCTTTATCACTTGGGGTAGATGTAATACCATGGTAATGTCATGGATTACAAAGTTTATTTCTTCTGAAATTTCAAAAAGCGCATTATGGATGGATTATGCCTAAGAAATTTGGGAAGAGTTACAAGATCAGTATCATCAAGGTAATGCATTCTGCATATAAGAATCTCCAAGAAGAGTTATATGCATTCAAACAAGGTGATCAGAACATCACTCAATATTTTACAACTCTAAGAAAATTATGGCAAGAAATTGATAATTTTCGATCTCTTCCCACCCACACTTGTGACCCGTGCTGCCATTGTCAGCTTCTTCCCACCAACAAGATCTAAAGAGAAGGTGATTATGTCATCAAATTTTGAAGGGCCTAAATGAACAATATAGTCATATCCGTGCACAAATTATGATGATGAATTTATTTCCTCTTATCAACAAGGTATTCTCCATTCTCATACAACAAGAGAGGAAACAAATTGTTCTTGTTGAAGAAGAAAAGATCATTTCTAATGCCAACAAACCTTATATGCATGGTCATCCCCACTCTATCAACAATGGAAAGGCCATCAAAATCTACACCTAATGCAATAAACCGGGTCACACAATCGAAGTGTGCTTCAAAACCCTTATATCAAGAAACTGAATATAGCTAATATTTATATTAAAGACAACCTCCAAGATAGTCATTCCTCTAATCATGTTGAAATCGCTGAGAACACTGAACCATCTGGATTTATTCCAGATCAACAAAAGGATTTGTTGGTTCTTATTCACCAAAACGCTTATGCTTCTACTCCAAACATCTATCAACCCACATCTTCCTTCAATAATGCTTCAATTATTCCTTAATTTATTCCCTACTTTAGAAATGATATTCGCGATTTCTGGATTTTGGACATTGGAGTCATAGATCGTATGTGCCATTCTAAACAATACTTCAAATATCTCATCAATATCAACCCTATTCATGTTAGGCTCCCCAATGGAGCCACCATCACTGTGAACATGTCTGGAACTGTTCATTTTAATGATGACTTGTATCTGCTTAATGTCTTGTACATTCCTGACTTATACATTCATTTAATATTTGTCCTTAAATTAACTGATTTCCTGAATTCTAACCTAAATTTTACCTCCTCTAAATGCATTATATAGGGGACCTATACCATGAATAGGATTGGTGCAGTTAAGCTCCACCACGACTTATACATTCTCACGATTCCTCTTAGCCCTAAATATGTTTTTCCCTGAATAATATTTTTGTTGACAATCATAAGATTCTGTCTTGTACCCTATGGCACAATAGATTAGGCCATCCCTCTTATGAGACTATTACTAAAATCAATACAATTTTCCCTTTACCCAACTATTCTAAGAAATTTTCTCCTTGTAAAATATGTTTTTATGCTAAGCATAGAAGACCGTCCTTTCAAAACAACAAAATTGTTTATTTACATCCCTTTGACCTCATCCACATGGATATTTGAGGTCCTTTTTCAATACCCTCTATGTTAGGTCACATATATTTTTTAATTGTCATTGATGATTACAATCGTTTTTGTTGGATATTTTTAAGATATCTAATTTATTCAATATTTATCTAATTTATCCAATATTTATCTTGAATATTAAAACTCAATTCAACACTACTATAAAAACTATCGAGTATAATAATGGCTTTGAGGTCATTCAAAAATATTTTTATTTAACTCATGAGATCCATCATCAGATCTCATGCATTGACACCCCTCAACAAAATGGTTTCGTTGAAAGGAAGCATCAACATCTATGAGGTGTTACTCATGCTCTCCTTTTTAAATCTAAACTCTCCAAAAAATGTTGGTCTCATGCTTTATCTTATGCAGTTTTCCTCATTTATCAATTACCTACTAGAATTTTATACAACAAATGTCCTTTTAATTTGTTGTATCATAAAAACTCTGATTACTTTGATATCAAAACTTTTGGTTGCCTAGTGTTTTCATGTGGTTCTAAACATAACAAAACAAAACTAGACTTTTAATCCCCGTAAATGCATTTAATTAGGTATCAATCATGGTGTTAAAAGTTGTATCTTATTTGACCTTTAACATATAACCATTTTTATTTCTAGGGATACCATATTTTTTGAACACATATTCCCTTTTACTTAAACCCAATCCAAACCTCAAACTATTCCCCTACCCTCTCACCAACATGTATATGATTTCCTCTTTGACTATAATTCAGACTCATCCACTCAACCTTTTTATTCTAGCTTACTTCAATTTATGCCAACACAAATTTTCCATCTCAACATACCTATTTTTTATCCTACTATTGATCATGGTGTTCCTACCAAAAACCCCACACTTCCTATAAATCAACCTCCCATATTACAAAAATCTAACAAAATCACAAAAACTCCAACATATCTTGAAGACTACCATTATGCACTCCTTGAAGATAATCACATTCCTATTACTTCTAACTTAGGTAACATCTTTTACCCCTTATCTAATTTCATTTCCTATGACAGTGTTTGTAATCATAGACTTTTTAATTTAAAAATGTTCACTATTAAAGAACCTACTACTTACTCCTCTACCATTAAAGATCTTGAATGGAACCAAGCTATTAAACTCAATTTTTTTTTATCAATAATATCATTGATAAAAAATTTAATAGGCATACAAACATAATAGGCATGCATGATCCCCGCCAAGATCGTAGACTCCAACCACATGGATGCACGACAATAGTTCCAAATCAATGGATACACACACAACATAGTTTGTATGCATTAATGTTTCACCTTATTAAACAAATCAACATGATCACTATAAGGAGTATTCGATAAACACGATCTTGTTTTTGTTGGGAAAAATCGGCATAAAGAAAATAAAAGAACACAATTACAAACACGAGGACATAATATGGAAATTTTAAAATCGGAGAAAAATCACTACTGTTGTCAAATGAAAACTAGAGATAAACGGTATGTAAAAATTGTTACAACATATAATTTACCTTCAACCATCCCGCGCCCCCTATTACACCCTCATTCCTAGAAGAAAATATTTAACTACATCTCACAACACTCTAATACAAAAGTATAAGAAGAAGATATGAAAAGTCAAATAAACACTTAAAGTGTTTTCTGATTAGTGCGTTTTGTAACGAAGAACTTGAATCATTTATATAACATTTGACTCTCTCTTCAGAGTTGTCTCAAACTTTTGAGAAACCCTCTTTAAGAAGTTGAAGTTAGCTTTAATTGTGTCATGAGATTTTTTATCTATTTTATTTTATGATGATGAGTGAATAATTCAAGTTTTGTCATATATTGAAATTATGTGATCAATGATGAATATGTGAATTATTGGAATAAGTTTAGATTTATTGAGTTTATCGGGATTTAGAATAATTCTATTTGAATGATGAGAAAATATAAGATTAGATGGAAAATTAAATTTATTATTAGTATGAATTTAATAATTTAATTAGAAAAATAAAATAATGAGAGTTCGGGGTGACAATGTGAATTAAAAGTGTTGGGAGCTAATGAGGTAATTATAAAGATTTGTGTAGAAAATCCTAGGTATATATTCTAAAAGGTGAGGGAGAGTTATGGTCCATCCAATTCTTAGAGAATCTTAGAAAGAGGCAAGAGGAGAACCCTAGATCTAGCAGAGGAGATAAAAACCATTAGAGAAGAATTTACCTACTGAAAGACTAAGATAAAGGGAAGACTTTAATATGCGTGTATAACATGAAGGATAAAGAAGAGATGTTTTACTCTCTTTAGGGATTCTTTGAATCGTTAATAGATTGTTGTTGATGTATATAGTTATGGAATTTGATGATCAAAGGTGTATGCATCTGATTTTCGTTACTGAATTTATGCATATATGGTTCTGTTATGTGCGCATGCTTGTGTGCCATTGTTAGAGTTTTTGAAGGTTTGAACATAAACATGAATTGGTGAGATAAATGCTTATTATATGCAATACCCAGGACACGCACGTTGACCTTTAATGCTATACCCAGATATATATATCTATTCTTCTACTAACTATGAAGTGAAGTAACTATAACTATGTTGTAGTTATGCTATTAAAATCATGACAATTTGGATATTTATTATGATTGAATGTCAAATGATTGGAAATAATTTAGAGGACTAACACCCTATATGAATAAACAACTTATTTCCGCGTTTATCATATAATTGCTTATATTATAAGTCATTTCTATGAAAAAAAGAAGAAGAGGCAATAAGTTACTACCTTTTAATTGTGGATGTCAACAAAGCTTGTTAGCAATAGTCCTCAATTGAGTCCTAAGGAAATGAACACCCTATAAAATAAACAACAGCTTATTAGACATTAAACAGATCAAGCAATGTATCAATCAGTCAGTAAAGTAATCAACTAAAGTACAAGCAATTCAAGTAGGGTAATATGTCAATCCAAAACTAGTTCAGCATTGTCAAAAACCAATTTAATACCAATCCAACTTAGCAAAATATTTTCCAAACCAGTCCAACACATTCAAGCAAATAACAAGTGTAGTTCAAATGTGCAATATAGTTCAGCAGTCCAACATAATTCAAGTTTAATCAGTTCAGTTTCATGGCATCAGAAAAAAAACAATTCAACAAGGTAAAATCACAAGCCAAGTCAATGCAGTTCCATTCAATTGACTCACATCATTCCCATTCTAACAAGCTAGCCTTTCTTTAACTGTCTAACAGCTGACCTGCATTTTCTAAACTTGCATTTCAGTTTTTCATTCTAACACTAACCACACTAATTAACTATTTCATTAACACTAACACCATCTCCCTTTAACAGTTCTATCTAATCCTATCCAACTTACACGCCAATGCTAACAATCACATTTAACACTTGCTACAATTCATCATCAGTATAATAGAAACCTCATGGAAGCAAACACAAACCATCTCCCTTTGACATGGTGATTAATATCAAAAATATATACATTTGTTAACATACCACAAAAGAATCAACTGCCCTAACACACAAAAGAATCAACTGCCCTAACACAAGAGAATCAACTGCCCTAACACATGAACCACAAAAGAATCAACCCAGAAGCAAACCTTTATCACTAATAAACTGCCCTAAATAAAGAAAGATGAAACGAACAGAAAATGCACTTACAAAAATGTAAACGGTGATGAACGAAGTGAGTGATGAACGCAGGAATCAAGAATGGAGGTTTTGGGAGAAGCAGTGATGATGAACGCAACGAGTATGAACGCAGTGAGAAGAAGGTTGTGGGAGCGAGGGAAACAAAATGGGTCTTAACGTACTGAATGAATTCATATATTATAATTTACTAAAAAAAAAATTTGGTAAATAAGGCCTTAGACAGCGCTTTTATGAAAAGCGCTGGCTAAGCTCACAAATTAAAACGGCCTTAGACAGCGCTTTGAAGGAAAGCGCTGGCACAGGAGGGGTCAATAGCAGCGCTTCTAAAAGCGCTGTATAAGGTAGGCCTTATACAGCGCTTTTTTTAAAAATTTAAAAGGCCTTAGACAGCGCTTTTGGGAGAAGCGCTGTATAAGGTGACCTTGTCAAAAGCGCTGTATAAGGTAGGCCTTATACAGCGCTTTTGTTGTGATTAATTTAAATAATTTTAAGGCCTTATACAGCGCTTCTCCCAAAAGCGCTGTCTAAGGTGACCTTCTAAAAAGCGCTGTATAAGGTAGGCCTTAGACAGCGCTTTTGTTGTGATTAATTTAAATAATTTTAAGGCCTTAGACAGCGCTTTTGGGAGAAGCGCTGTATAAGGTGGACCTTCTCAAAAGCGCTGTCTAAGGTAGGCCATTTAGCAGCGCTTTTAAAAAGCGCTGTCTAAGACCATCCATTTAGCAGCGCTTTAAGCCATCTACGTATTCAGTTTCCTTATTTTTATTTTTTTTTAACGTGTAGCAGCGCTTTTGGAGAAAAGCGCTGTCTAAGGGGCGCTGCCAAAAACCTGTTTTGGCGTAGTGAATATGAGGTGTTAAATATTGTGTAATTGATGTATGATGTTAAATTCATATTATGTGTTCAAACCTTCATGTTAAATATTGTCTGTTGAAGGCTTGTGTGCTAGAACAAGGAGGTGCTTAGGATAGCTACTTGTCGTTGATTGAGTTTACTTACAACAACAATTTCCATTAAAGTATGGGGATAACCCCGTTCGAGGCTTTGTATGGTATGAGGTGTAGGACAGCTTTGTGTTGGTATGAATCGAGTGAGAGTGTAGTGCTTGGACCAGAGATTATTAAACAAACCTCATTGAAGGTCAAGATAATCCAAGAGAATATGAAAGCTTCGCAAATTAGCCAGAAGCGTTACCATGATAAGAGGAGAAAAGCACTTGACTTCCATGAGGGAGACTATGTATTTTTAAGAGTTACTCTGGTAACTGGTGTTGGTCAAGCTTTGAAGTCTCGAAAGCTCACATTTCATTTTATTGGTCCATACCAAATTATGATGTGAGAAGGAGAAGTGGCCTATAGAGTTGCATTATCATTTTTTTCTTTAAATCTTCATGATGTCTTTCATGTGTCTCAACTGAGGAAGTGCATTCATGATCTATCTCATGTGATTCAAGTGGACGATGTGCAAGTTAGAGAGAACTCAATCATGGAGGAATCTCCCTTGAGAGTAGAGGATCACGAAGTGAAGAACATGAGAGCCAAAGAGAATGTGTTGGTGAATGTGGTGTGAGGAGGACCTGGTGATGGAAGTACTACGTGGGAGCTAGAGAGTTAGATGAGAGAGTCTTATCTATATTTGTTTTCTAGAGGTAATTTTCGAGGGCGAAAATTATTTAAAGAGTTGTAACACCCTAATTTTTTATCTATTTTATTTTATGATGCTCAGTGAATTATTCATGTTTTTTTTTATATATTGAAATTATGTGATTACTAATGAATATGTGAATTATTGGAATAAATATAGATTTATTGAGTTTATCGGAATTTAAAATAGTTCTATTTGATTTAAATAATAAGATAATAATTGAATGATGAGAAAATAGGAGATTCGATGGAAAATTAAGTTTATAATTAGTATGAGTTTAATAATTTAATTTAAAAATAGAATAATTAGAGTTTGGGGGTGATAGTGTGAATTAAAAGTATTGGGAGCTAATGAGGTAATTATAAGGGATTGTGTAGAAAACCCTAGGTATATATTCTAAAAGTGAGGGAGAGTTATCTTCCATCCAATTCTTAGAGAATCTGAGAAAGAGGCAAGAGGAGAACCCTAGATCTAGAAGATGAGAGGAAAATCATTAGAGAAGAACTTGCTTGCTGAAAAACTAAGATAGATGAAATGCTTCAATATGTGTGTATAGCATGAAGGGTAGAGAAGAAAGGTCTTTACTCTCTTTAGGGATTGTTTGAATCATTCATAGATTGTTGTTGACGTATCTAATTCTGGAACTTAATGATCAAAGGTGTATGCATCTGATTTTCATTACTGAATTTATGCATATATGTTTCTATTATGTTTCTATATGTTTCATATATGTTTCGATTGGTCCTCAGCAACAACCTATTGGTTCCCCTATTGTTTTAGCCATAACTTGAGTTTCAGGGCTCAGATTGAGGTGCGGTTCAAAAAGTTGGAAAGCTAACGCCCAAAGCTACATTATGGTGGTGCCTAGTGAGATGAATTGACATGTTATTTTGATGTGTGAATGTATGTTAGATGTGTGAATGTATGTATAATTTCATGAATAGTTGTGCTTAGTTAATGGTGAATTGATGATAAATGATTTAATATGATTGAATGTCGCGTGAATACACATTTGATGTGGTGCTTCTGTTTGGCGTGGTTTATTATTTATGGTGGAATTAATCAATTATTATGTATTGAGTATAATGATATGCATAATTGTGGTGATTGTATGGTGATAATTCTGGTGGTCCTTTTGGTGGTAATGCAAGTTATTGAAAGTCATGTATCATGGTGTGTAAAGTCAGTCCAATTTTAGTGTACTATGGTCTTATGGTGTGGATTCAGGAGTGAGTAGCTAATTATAATGATGAATTAATGAAGTGTTACTATATGGTTATTACTAGCGATTTTGGTGTTCTTTGATTCGATGGTGTGGATTAAGGAGTGAGTAGTGTGTTCCACATGGGAACCGGTGAAGCGTTACTTATGGTGATAGTAATGAATTGGTGTGCTCTGGTCCTACGGTAGGGATTCAAGAGCGAGATGGACTTGTGTTATCCATAATGGTACCACATGCATAAGTCTCACGTTGTCTTATGAGTCACATTGCATGCATACGGTTGTGTATATTTATGATTGGGCATGAATATATGGTGATGTTGATTGTGTATTGAATGTGTGTTATATCGTATGTTTTTCTACCTTCACATTATTTACATTGTTCATAATGAATCTTGTTTCTCACCCATTTGTTTCATGTTCTCCACTATGGACATCTTGTAGATACTCGTGAGTGATCAAAATTTTTGTGTATGGAAGGTGGCTTGTTTGAGCTACTTTCGGTTTGTTATTTATCGCGTTATCATACATTAATGGTTTTTAGTGCTTTGATCTTGTAACATCGGGGACGAGAGTTGTTATGTTTCAAGTTCATATTGGTATTTCTTGTTTTGAAGTTTATTACTTTATTTATGAAGTTGGGATGAAATGTTTTTCCGTTGTGTAGTTTCAAATGATTTGACATATTTCAAAGGGTTTTCGTTGGTGACACCTTACATTTCTGTGTAAATGTTTTTAACTGTTTTTCGGTGTTTATGGTGTTACAAGTACCCAATTGCACCTTCTGAACTTCAGTGCAAGCCATAACTCGAAAAATCTTCTCAATCTCTCTGAGTCATATATGTGCACCCTCTAGATCATATATGCCCTTGAAAGTTGGCATGTTGTTTCTATGAAACTTCCCCAATCTACGAAACTCATCGCCAACCTGATTTTGTTGACCCTACAACACCTGAGTCATCACATCCAAGGGATCATCAATTGCGCGATCATTTCTTCCAACCATTACTCCGCATACCAGCAAATAACTATTAGAAGAAACATGCATCAACAATGTTCATACACATGTCACATATTAGGGAATAAACAACATAACAACAACTTGGCCGAATATACCGACCTGCTATGATACCACTATGTAACACCTTACTTCTCGACTTGACAAATAATTAAATATAACATATAAATCCTTCAAGTAGGATGCTACTCATACATCAACAAAGCATACATGAACCACTTTTCTTTGCTTTTTTCTATTTAGTGTGTTTTTTTATTTTGGTTCGATTAGTTGTTTCCATTAATTTTAGTAGCTCTAGTTAACTTTTCTTTTAAAAGACCACTTTTTCAAAAATTTCCCCAAATTTGGACCATTCAAAAAAATATCTTGAAAAAGCTCTGATCAGAAGGAAATCGGGAAAGTATATAGAGTTAGAGGGTTGAGAGTCTAAGTCTGGGGACATCAAGAAAGTTTGACATCATAGGTATTACTCAAACATCCTATTTTCTCCAAAGTAAGATATGAGTCCAACGTGTAAATTTGTACCATAATACTCGGATTATGAGAAGTACTCCCTAATTAATTTATCATGACAGTCCGACATAATTTAGATTCATATAACATGTATGCTTGGTTGAGAAATAAGTAATTTTAGCACCAAAATGATGAAAATAAAATAAAAGGCAACTACACCTTCTAAGTTGGGTAACTGTCACCCAGTTATTCAGACTAATGGTGGTTGAACCCCATACGTCGTCCTAAAGTGGACAACTAAACACACAAAAGTGTGTAAATTCATCAGAAAAATAAAAATAAATAAATGGTGTCTAAATGAAAATTATCAATCGGTCTTGTGCATGTGATGATCATAATAAATCCAAATGCCTTAGTTTGGCTGTTCGAATGAAAAAGGGAAGGAAAAATTAGAAAATGAGACTTAAGTACAAAGCATAGTTGAAGCGGTGTCTGAAAGGGAGACTTAGGTTTGAAGTCTCACTATGGTTAGTGTTCTTAGAAATACCTTTGGCGTCAAGTGATTATCGAGAGAACTAGATCTTAGCCAATCTGAACGAAAACTCACGTATGAGTACCGGTAGCTTCATTTTCGTAAGCTTTTCATCATTGAACCATTTGATCCTGATTTTTGCATAAGAAAACTTTGTTACTTGATGACAAGCAACGTTCTAAGTTTGAGGGAGTTTAATAAGTGGATTTCGTATAGCTTTTAATAGTTGTTTTACTTTATAATTTCCTTGGTTTTTGTCCATTTTACTCTACTTTACTGCATTTTATACTTTGGTATCTTTTTTTGGTAATTTTAGGCTTTAAGAAGTATCTCGGAAAAAAGAGGAACCAAAATGAACCAAAGTGCGAAAAATGGTGAGAAATCAAGAAATCTCGATACATTGACTAGAGGGCTACTACGGGCGGCCATAACACCGACTACGGGCCATAACAACCATTGTCCTTAGAATTTTCCATTAAGCTCATAGGTAGTCTTGATTGTTTGGGAGGATCCATTTTTTTTATTACTTTAGAGTTCTACGTATTTTATTTTCCAAGTTTCTCTGTATTGCTCTGTACTCAAGTATCCATTGGAGCACTAGATCTATCTCAATTCAAGTGAATTTCTTGTCAGTCTGGTTATTTTTATTCTTATTTGCAATGGTCAACTTATGATTTTACCGTTAATCATGTTTTCAGTTGTGATCATAGCTTTGATTGTATCGTTCTTCACTATGAGTGAGTAGTTCTCTAGGGACTAAGGGTCATGAGATCTAACTCATAGCTTTTTGTATGATCCATCCCTAATCGATACGAGAACTTTATTTATGAGTTACTTAAAAACCCGAGTTTTCCTTTCCAACACTTGTATGAAAGTAAAGAGTTTTCAGGTGTCGGTCGTAATCTGAAAGGATATGCATCTGTACTCGAGAGCGGGTTTTTAAATAGTTAAGTATGATATAATTAAAGTGCTCATATGTGATTGAGAAATTTTCTATCTTTTACAGTTGCACAAAAAAAGAGTCTCTGGCGAATAATTCGGTTGTGCAAAAGTAGACAAATTATTCGCCTCGAATAGGATAATACGCTGACGAAAGTAAGCATTGTACATATTTACTATTTTTTATAACCGTGTCAGGATTCTCGTAATAGAAATAAAAGGATCATAGGAGTGCGTCAGAGTAAGGATCATGAACCTTAAGTTCTATTTGTTTCAGAGAATTTTAAGTGATTTTTATTTAAGCTATTTTTCCAAATGTGATTTTTAATTTAAGTTATTTCATAAAACACATATTTTCGGTCACTCTAGATACACACCGATAGAACTAAATTTAGTAATCAATCTTTGGTCTTTGTAATTTGATAACTCTTTTTACTAATTTTCACATTTGTATACTTGTGGCGTGTCAATCACCCTAGCCGAATATGTGCAGGTAACTAATCTAGGTGAAATGAAAGTTAACTATCACAATCCCAAGGTCAATAAGCAGAGGCTACGCCACTTGGTTAATTTTAATTTAGTCAATATTTAAGCTATGATGCACTATCATGATGTACAATATTATTCCATCAAAGAATAAATAAAATTTTCCAAAAAACACTCTATTTTCCTTGAGGTCATAAAGGTAACAATGACTCAGTAATGATGTCACAAACTCCACTAGCGTACAACCAAAGGTGTTGTCACAAACACCACAGGTGTATGACTAAAGAAATTAATGCCCTAGAGTGCCAACACACATGAAAAGAGAACAAACCACAAAGTGGGAAATATCGACTTACCCTTCTCTTGATAGCTAGCCGCTCTAGAGAAAGTGGTGAGTCCATATGACATCGATCTTGAAATAGGTTTTCACCTAGGGACAAGAAAGGGGTATAGATATTTGGCCAGACTCGGTCCCTAGAGAAATCCAACAAAAATTTGAGCACGATCTCTGAAGACAAGCTATATTCTAGAGAAACAAACTATAAACTGAAAGAAAAGTCACGTAAATAGGTAAAAATATTGTTAAGTAACAAAAAATTGAAATACATTTTACAGGAAATGAAACATAAAGTTTAATTATTCATTGGATACATAGATGTAAGATACAAGCATGTCAGAACAAAATAAGGGAAACACATATCCGACTAATCCACCAAGGGAACCACCTTATCGTCTCTAATTGATTGGTTAGGGCCAACTTGCTATTAAGAGATAACCTTTGTGGAATAAAAATACTCCACCTGCTTCAAAGAACTCTTAAAAGAGCCCTAAGCGATAGATAAAATCTCTTCCAATGACTTCAGATACTCCTTAGACAAGGAAAAATTCTCGAGACGCATATCATAAAGAGCATCCCCAACCTTCTTTTGGCCTTCTTTGGACTCCTTCAAAGACACCTGAAGTTATTCTATCCTTTTCCGAATAGGATCAAAAAAACCTGTTTATCTCATCAAGAGTAGCTTCTTCCCTGGATAATGACACTTGAGCAGAAACAAAGGCCTCGTGATTCTCTATCACCTTTTGTTCAAGCCATTTAACCTTTTTAATCATAGTGTCAGAATGTTCGTAAGGTTCCACGAAATCCTTTATGCATATAAA